>NC_051156.1:80017024-80317024 GCF_013339745.2 Dermacentor silvarum | reverse complement strand
AAGAATATCCCACAACAATTCCCTGTCTACGTTGTCATAAGCTCCTTTAATATCTAGAAATGCTATCCATAAAGGTCTTTTCTGAGCTACTGAAATCTCTATGCACTCAGTTAGTACAAACATATTGTCTTCTAAGCGTCTGCCTGGCCTGAACCCATTCTGTAGTTCCCCCAATACATCGTTTTTCTTCACCCACTTCGACAGTTCTAATTTTATGGCTTGCATTGCCATTCTATATATCACCGACGTTACTGTAACTGGCCTGTACGAGCTCGTCTTATCCTTATCTCCTTTGCCTTTGTAGATGAGATTCATCTTGCTTTCACGCCATCCAACGGGAATTTTCTTTGTTCTAATCACTTGCTCTATGGCATTAGTCAGCAGTGCCTTGCTTTTTGGACCGAGGTTTATGATTAGCTGTATTGGGATTTCATCGGGTCCTGCTGCCGTGTTGTTAGGGACATTTTCTGCTGCCTTTTTCCAATAAAAGCTTTCTATGCTAAATTTTGATCTCTCTGGCCTCTCTGCTGTTGCTGGATCTGTTGTCTGAACTGCGCTTTTTCTCGTGCCAAAGTTATCCCTAATAACGTCTGCGATGTACCGCATCGCATCATCTCCTTCGTAGATGTTACCGTCTTCATCCCTTATAACCGTTGGCGAGTTTTTAGTTGGAGCTCCGGGTGCTTTTATATGGTTCCAGAATCTTTTTGGAGCGCTTTTGTCTCTTTTGTGAATGTTATGCACCCAACGTTTACTTGCGCATTTAATTTTCTCTTGCACGAGCTCACTCGCAACCCTTTTCTCGGTATGTATTCCATCTAAGGAGCACCTCTTCTTGTAATCCCAACTTTTTGGCTTCTCGATGAGCCCTAGATGCCTCTTTACGCTCTTCTATTGCTTGTTTTAATTCCTTGTTCCACCACTTACGTGGTTTCCTCTTGCCAATCCAACAATTGTATTGCCGTCTGCGCCTTATTTCATGCTGCATAACGTCCACCACTTCTTTATATTCCCAGACTGCTGTAGGAAAATCCTCAATTTTCTTCTCTATGTTGTTTGCGATCTCTGTTATTTGCTCGTAATTCATTTTTCAAAATTCTGAGGCTATTGGTTCATGTTCTGCGCTAGTATCTCGCCAAAAATTTAATGCTAAACGTCTATGATCGCTTCCCAGGCTATTTTTTCCATTTTCGTCTATTATCATTTCGTCTAGTTGTTCGTAGACCATTTCTGAGACTAAGGCGTAGTCGATACATGACTGCCTGTTTCCGCATTGCCACGTTACCTGTCCATGACACTTATTCTCCCTGTTAACTACTATAAGGTTCTGTTCATCACACAGATCCAGCACTAGAGAGCCGTTGTAATCAGTATATCCGTCTAAATCGTCCATGTGTGCGTTCATATCTCCCACTAATATCACCTGGCCCGATTAACTGAACTCATTAATATCGCTTCTAATGCAATCAACCAATTCCTTATTTTTTTCTCTACTATCACTACCTGTCCAAAGGTAAGCTACTCCCAGCCACGTCTTTTTACCTTGCCATGTGCCACTAATCCATAAATGCTCTTTACATGTCTCGTTTACCCTTTGCCACTTCAGACCTCGCCTAATTAGTACGCCTACGCCTCCGCCTTTCCTTGACCCGGTCATTCTGTTGCACCCTTCCCATACAAAATTGTCAATAACAGGCGGCTGCTCCAAATCTCTTAGATGCGTTTCGGTCAAGGCGTACACGCTAATCGCTTCATCATTCAGCTGCGTTTGAATTTCCAGCCATTTTTCCTGCTTGCGACCACCCTGCATGTTAATGTAGCAAATTTTACCTTCTCTATTCTTATCCTCTCTGCGTCTTTTCCTGACTCCTGGTCGTCTAATTCTGCCCTTTACTGGTGTTTCGCTACGTTCAATACTTAATCCTGCTTCCTGATTGCCTGGGGCCCGCCTAAAAAAGCTACAGCTCGCGCTGCGAATCGACGTCCGACCGGTGTTGCTACCCTTTCGCTAAAATGTATCCCGTCAACCACAAAAACAAAGAGCAGCGGCACTTCTAGCGCCATCTAGTGTCGATTCACACAAGCGCCATATTGCACACAATTCTATTGGACCAACGCCATCTAGGAAATGAGACGAGAAATGGTGATGACGACACAGGTTGTGTACAGCGCCATCTAGAATATCGTCCCTTAACTGCAGTTTGTATGTACTTCTATGAGACAGCGCCATCTATTGCATTATACGGGAGTTACGGCCGTTTACTGCCGGGAGATACGCCGGACAACGGAGACGTGACAAGGTTAGACTAAGAGGAGCTACGCCCCTAAAACGGGCAACAGGAAACGTGTCACCATACGTCACGCTATAGTATTTACAAGGTCGATTCACATAGGTTGCGAAGCTTCGGGCGAAAAGCGGTTCAGAACGAATTGTCACCGACATCAGCAAGGGTGGTTATGGGAGCAGCGATTGAAGCGCGACTATCTTAGGAGGGAACAAACATTGCGAAAGAGAAAAGCGTTTAATAAATAAAGAGAGACACAGTTAGATTCATTCAACGAAAATAAAGTTCCTAATCAATTTTATATACGCATGGCGAGAAAAGAAGACACAATTTGCTTTTACTTCATCATTATCAATAAATACCTTTTTTTCAGCGCTCACGGTAAGAGTGCCCATCGATAGCGGCGGGCGTTCACGCCGCTATCACTTGCAATGCAATGCAGCTCTTGAAGTGTGCAGAAAGGCGCGCTCGTAAAGTTCACCTGTTACATACAATACGCCCCCCTCACATGTTGTGTTGTTTTGCTTGCCGACGTTTATCTAAATTTGGTGACGCGGGTAGTTTCATTCTTTCTTAACCAGTTCAGGCAAAAGCAGCAAGTTGCCACCGCCAAATAATTATTTAATTTAGTTGTTTTCGTGCGACACGCCGGCCGACGGTCTTGGTCTCCGACGAAAGGAGGAGCACTCTACGCCCAAAGCGTTCGTCGGCCTCCAAAGAAAGTATGTTCTGTGCAGGGATGCGTTTTCGACACCCGTACGGCTGACCTTTTCCTGTATCGCTTTCCGCGCTGAAAGCTCGGAACGCCCATGAAGTCGTATGACGGGGCATTTGAATATGCAGCTGTAATGGCAGGCCTCCGAAAACAAATTTCGCGCCTTTGAGAACAAAATGACGTCACTTCTGTTTTTAAAGGATATAACGTCACATTATTTTTTCTTCCGCCGGAAGTGTTCCCTCCTCCCATAGATGGCGCTAAGCCCCAGGACCACTAAAGTCCCTATATAAGAAAAGTACCGCCATCTACTGTTTCCTCCGCCGCCTCCTCTCCTAAAGCGCTTGCTTTTTGCTTTACTTTTTGCTTGCGACAGCCAAGTCGACGGTGGCGCGCCTAGAGAGTCCACGTTGAAGCTTTCAGGCCGGGCGCGCGTCGCCGCCGCCGCCGGCGACTGCGGCTGCGTAGAGGACTTTCAACATGGCTCTGAGGGGAAAAAAAAGAAAATATAAAGAAGTGAAAAGCGCGTGCTATCATCGTCCAATCGGAGATACAGGAGAGAGAGAAGCGGCGTTTATCAAAGGATGGCGGTACTTTTCTTATATAGGGACTTTAGGAACCACCGATGAACCACCATGTTTTGAACGTATGGGCTTCTAAGGAAGCTTCGCTACCAGGTATCTACCTTGGTATTTATGCCAAACGTTAGCTGCCGCGAGTATCGAAAAAAAAAGAGAGTGAAATTAAGTTAACAGACATTGATTTATTTTTTCAAACTGTTTGCCTCGAAAACTAAAACGTTTTGCGTATAAATGAACTTAAACTTTGCGACTCATTTTTCTTGCCTTACCTAGTGACAGGCCAATGACGCGCCAGATGCATGCGTCATCCCCGAGACACTCCCCCGAAGCCAGCGAGGATGGCTGCGTGCGCGTTTGAGCGCTCGCGCGCGGCGACCCGTCTGTCTACTTTTTTTAAATGTAGCCTGGTTTTTTTGGGCTCTCGGCATATTCTTGCGTTCCTTCTGCACTGGGACAAGACACCACTGCACTATTGCACTACCGCAAGGTGAGAAAGCTTGTTTCACAGTATACGACGCAATTAGGCTTACGGCACGGGACCGAGACTTAAGACGCAGTTAGCGAAAAACAGCTCAGCCATCCTGGCGCAGTTAAATTGACTTAATGAATCGTGCTGGGATATGTTTCCGACGCTTCCTAGGGGATTAATGTAACTTATTTCGGTTTTTGAGGCACACTGGCCGCACAGGACGCCGTGTCGCAGTTAGCGAGAACTAACTCGGCCGTTTTGTGTAGTCTAGTGCATCTTGCTAGGAGAAGTTTGTGCCGCTTTCTCTGACGCCAGACATTACTGAAAAGTAATTTCATTACCTTCTGGGGTGATTTTGAGGCACGCTGGCCTCACAGTGCGCTATGACGCAGTTAGCGATAAGCAACTCGCCCGTGGTGATAATGTTAGTTTGGCGTGTAATGAATCTTAGAGGGCCAAGTTTGTGACGTTTCTTGTGGCCCCACAACAACATATACCATCTTGCGGTACTCACACCTGTTAAGAACGCGATGGGCGATTGTCAAGAGTCATAACATGGGAGTGTGCTGCTGGCGCCGGCAGAACGCGCGAAAGATAGCGCCGAAGATCATATCAGAAACTTGTAATATGAAAATTCCGTCTTCTAAAGGACTGAAAACCTGCTTTGCAACCACGCATTTGTCTTGACTTGAGTGCCTGCTGCGCCAGTCTCTGTGTAGGTAGCGTACCGTCGCGTCGCCCGAGGCCAAGTTTTGGAAACACGAAGTCGCCCGTGCATTTGAGGTGCCTGCTGAAGCTTTGCACGAGAAGCAAACGGGAAAATAAAGGAAGGCATAGGCAAAGGCAAATAAAAAGTGTTGAATCTTGAAGCCTAGTCATTGAAAAAAATATAATGGAGAACCCACGAGAGAAAATGCATCATAGTCACGAGACTGGCAAGCGTTAGTTCTTTGCACCTCACGCGCTCGCCTACAGTGTACCAGAATAACTCTTCTAGTACACTGTACGCTCGCCCATCCGCCCTGCAACGGTGGCGTTCCTCCCAAAAGGAAGTAGTTCCAGGAACGCCGTTCCGTACAACCCTGGTAGATACACATTTGACCTTGTGCTGCATCCCTTGTGTTCAAATAAAATTAGTGACTGCACGTGCCAAGCGCGCCGTGTGCTATCGTCACAGCCACCTTTCAACGCAATCATTCAAATTTTATTACCTAGTTGTGATTTAAGCATTTCACAAATAAAATAAAATAAAACATTTGGCTTCGGTTTAAATAAACGAAAGGTTCGCTGGTGTTACATGAACGCAGCCCTTTAGCGGTTCCTTGTGATAATAAGTTGATCATTCAGCAATCTTTGTGATACCGCAAAAGATGAACGATGTGGCGCGATATCATTCCGCAACAGCAAAGAAAAACTTGAGCGCTCATATGACGTGGCCGGATACAACTGATTTTGTGCGTATAATTGTTCCTCAGTGGTTGCGCGACCATCCTTAGCTCTTCCTGAGGTGCCCTTTGAGTATGTGGATATCCCACTACGCAGCAATGCGTAGTGGGATATCCAAATGCCAACGGAGCCGAGTCCCAATGTATAACAAATTCTGTGGAGTTCTAAACAAACTCCATACGGAATGCATCCTTTGATACCTCTTCAACAGAGATCGTTTTCAAATACACTTCATCATAGAAAAGTCGGAATAGCCATAACGTTATATTTTGTTCGCAGTGCATGCCCTTTAGTCGACACATCCGACAATCGCCATTAAGTTGATTAAAACGGTAAAACTATGTCGGGCAGTTTGCGAATTTATTGGTGCCAGCGACTCCGTCGATGCACATCATGGAACCACGCGACCGGAACTGACCAATATAAGGCAGAGCGTACTTAAGGAGAAATTATTAATAATAAAATAAAGTCTTATTGTTCAGTCGACCTTCAAAGTCCTTGAGTGAAAACGCGTCGACTACACGAACGGTGCAAAAACTATCATCATCAATGGCTCATACCCGCCTTGGCAAGCAACATGGATGATTCAGCGAATTATGTGGATGACTAAGCAAATTAAGACGGATGACTAAGCGAATTATGTGGATGACTCAGGTGAGTTAAAGGCAGTTAATCAGGCCAATGCATGACTGGGCATGAGTGGATGACAAAGCGAATTACGAAGGATGACGAAGCGAATTAGGTGGAATGAAAGTGAATTAAGAGTATGCAAAGCTATACAAGTATGCAAAGCTATGCAAAGTATGCAAATTAAGAGTATGCAAACGCCCACTGGTTCTCATTTGCATCTTTCCATAAGTGTGTCTGTGTTCATCACCCTGAAGTTACTTAAATTTGAAAACGAAGCCATATAAAGTATGCTCATGTCTCACGTAGTGCATTATTAAACATAAAAGTACAAATTTGTAGCAGATCAGTCACTGCAGAGGTCAGGATATGTATTGTCGATGCTCGCACACAATAGAATTGCGGAAACTTGTTCATCATTAAAAGCAATTATACATTTAGGGTGTGAACATTTGGTAATGGTTTGAGTGAATGCTAGAGACTGCA
Source organism: Dermacentor silvarum (assembly GCF_013339745.2). Classification (NCBI taxonomy): domain Eukaryota; kingdom Metazoa; phylum Arthropoda; class Arachnida; order Ixodida; family Ixodidae; genus Dermacentor; species Dermacentor silvarum. Next base: position 80,310,415 of record NC_051156.1, on the reverse strand, counting down.
TGAATATGCCGCCCCTAACGTAATGCCCTGACAGAGGCCCTTAAAGGTGAAATAAATGACGATAAGAAGCTTGGTAACTGATTTGTGCAACGAGCGAATTGTAGCGCGCACAGGGAAAAATACACAAGAAGGCACAAAGAATACACACACGTAGCACTTCATTGTGCCTTCTCATATCTTTCTTCCCTGTTCGTGCTACAACTCGCTCATTTCAACATGAACAAACAACAAGCCCACATCGGCACTCTGATTTGCACAGTTTCCTTTCGAGTCATATTTGGGTAAAGTACCACAGACTATATTTTAAGAAGTGAAATAAGTTATATTTCCTCGTTTAATTGGCCAACACTGTAGTTAGGCTCTGGGTATATTTGGTCAGGTATGTATATATGTCAGTGCTATGTTTATTAGAATATGTTTTAGAGTGAGTTGAAGTCATAATTATAGAAATGAACACTTGTTATCATGATATTCTTGCCATAAGGACGTGCAAGGGACATGTAAATTTGGTCTTCATATAAGCAACAACAAATAGCAAGTTGCTGACGATTTTTTAGGCATTGAAGATGTCAACATGTTAGCACATTTGGATGCTTTTGTGTTGTCATGTGGCCTATATCATACGGGATGGAATTGATGGCCAAAATTGTGGACATTTTAACCTCCCAAAGGCCAACATCATATCATCTTTGATATGCTGAGCTTGATGCCTGAAAATGCTCATTTACTGATGAGAAACATAATGTGCAACCCACTGTAGCATTTCTGACAAGCTGCAACAGTTTCAGTTGTGGATAGCTCAGGAAACTAATGAGCAGTGAGTTACTCTTAGGTTATATATAAATTAATAAAAATTTAGTTTTTCTTTCGTTTATATATTCATTGGGTGATTGTATGAGAAAGAAAGGTGATCAGGTTCTATTCTTCCCTCATATAGAATTGTCCGCTTTCCGAACTTTAGGAAAGATGTTCAATTTGTCAGACACTGCCTGCATAATGCCACCTCCATAAATAGGAAGAACTTGTGTTCATCCCTGAGACTCTAAGAACACTGCGATGAATGATAGGCGCACATATAAAAGTAATCACAAGAAGGGCAATGCATAGCAAGCATCTGCATCTAGATCGAGATAGCTAAATTTTGGATTAAGGTGAAACATTGCAGAAGAGCTGCATGCATGATATGCAGGCTAAATAATAAATATGTTGATTCATTGAAGGCATTATAAAAATTACGTTTTGTTATTTTCTAATAGCAGCAGCAGTAATTGCTATGAAAGAGAAATTAATTTTTAAGGAATAAAAGAATTGGCTAATGTCTAGTACATAATTTACAGAAATGAAATTACTGAGCATGAAATAAGTTGTTTTACTTGTAGAGTGCTGCGAAGATCATGGGGCAACTAGAAAATAGTGAGGATATAAGGGAAGAGCGAAAGCATGTGCAGTGAAAATATGGGCGTAAGTGTCTGTAAGGGAGCGAAATCGATTTTAAGGACTATTACTGTAAGCCGATGAATAGGGATTTCAAGGTGGAGGATTGCAAAGGTATAGCTGAATCTCTCTATGAGCCATTGTGACGCACATGAACAATTTATGTAGAAAATGTGAATTTATTTAAGCACATTACTGAGAGCATAATCACTGGAAAATGGTAGAGCAGAGATCGATTTGCGTAAACACGAGTTTGGCGCTTACTTTCAACTGCAGTTTACTGAAGAAATGTGATATTTATAAGTACTGAACAAGACCATCATGGGGCATCACATTAATGATAAAGCAACCGAATATCGGAGTCACAAGGAGCCCCTAATACAACCACATCATAGCCGTGTGCCATGACAGATTGGTACGGCCTAGTATACCAGAGGTGATAAGAGACAATCCAGATTATCGCACAGCATGGCGCTTGCCTCTAAACATATGTGAAGGTAGGTTGAAGCATGTGCGCTGGCCCAGCAAATAATAACCTAAAGAAAACAAGACTTAAAAAGCAGATGCTAAGTCTATAATGATGACTCGGAAGGACTACATAACATACCAAAAAACGAGAAAGTAAAACCAACCAAGTTGGTTTTCTGAAGGCACTTCAGGTCTTTATTTGCCACGGCACTCTGTCCAGCAGCATCTGAGGCAAGAGAATTGGCCGAGCATTTAATGCGATCTTGTACATCTGGCTCGCTCGTTCACATGGGCACAAAACAAATCCATCTGCCTGCCTTGAGTGTCGGTGGCATGTTATTACCTTGATACCCTGAATAAGGTTTACCAATTCAGTTTTTCGAACTTTCTGCTGCTTCTCAACCTGTGTGCATTCATTGGTTTGCCTCAAAACTGCAATGCCAGTGCTTGTTTTGAGACCATATTCACCCGTTTGACAAGCTTGGTGATAGATCTGATGCCAATTTGTCTTCCACAGTGATGGCATTGTTTGAATGCCAAGTTGTTGCAGGAGGCCCTTCAGCTACTTACACAGAACGGCGTGTCTAGTATGGCAGTGTCAGTGTTGTTATAATTGCTTGCGATGTCATTTGCAGCACCTGTAGCATTCATCGCGGCAGGGGTACGGCTTCGTCCATGGGTCAATGGCATCCTGTATTATGCGCTGCATGGCAATCTAGCCAATTGATAATTTGCGTGCTTTTCCTTGTGTGCGTTAGGGGCTTAGCCAAGGTCGATCCACATAGGGCGAAAAGCGGTTCAGAACCAATTGTCACCGACATCAACAAGGGTGGTAATGGGAGCAGTGATTGAAGCGCGACTATGTTTGGAGGGAATAAAGACTGGGAAAGAAAAAAGCGTTTTTAAATTAAAGCAAGACGCAGTTAGATTCATTCAACGAAAATAAAATTCCTAATTCATTTTATGTACGCATGGCCAGAAAGGATACAACTGTATTTTACTAGATCATTATCAATAAATACTTTTTTTCAGGGCCCACCATGAGAGCGCCCATCGATAGCGGCGGGCGTTGACGCCGCTATCACTTGCAATGCCATGCAACTCTTGGAGTGCGTGGAAAGGCGCGCTCGTAAAGTTCACCTGTTACAATACGCCCCCCTCACATGTGTTGTGTTGGATGTCGACGTTTGTCTGAATTAGGTGACGCGGGTAGTTTTATTGTTTCTTAACCTGTGCAGTCAAAAGTAGCGAGTTGCGACCGTCAGATACTTGTTTACTTTAGTTGTTTTCGTGCAACAGCGCTGGCCAACGGGCTTGGCGTCCGACGAAAGGACGAGCACTCTACGCAATCTACGCCCAAAGCGTTCGTCGGCGTCCAAAGAAAGTATGTTCTGTGCAGCGGTGCGATTTCGACACCCGTACGGCTGATCTTTTCCGGCATCGCTTTTCGCGATGAAAACTCGGAACGCCCATGAAGTCGAATGGCGGGGCATTTGAATATACAGCTATAATGGCAGGCCTCCGAAAACAAATTTCGCGCCTATGAGAACAAAATGACGTCACTTCTTTTTTAACGGATATGACGTCAAATTATTTTTTCTTCCGCCGGAAGTGTTCCCTCCTCATACAGATGGCGCTAAGCTCCATGAACCGCCGGTAAGCAACCATGTTTTGAACGTATGGGCTTCTATGGAAGCTTCGCTACCAGATGTATTTACCTTGGCTTAGCTGCAGCCTTACTAGCCACTGTGGGAGGAGGTAGCTTTTTTCGTGCCTCTTTCGGGGACGCAGCATTGGGTAGTGCTCAAAAAAGTTCATTTTTGAGGCAACACAATTAAAGTGTTAGTTACATTCTGCATCAGTGACGCACACACAAATACGCTGTTTGTTGTTGGGTATCGGGGAAGAGTTCTTTAGTATCTTTCTGTTTCTTCAGCTTAGTACTATGTTTAGTGCTAGTAGTAGAAATATGTGATAGTACATTTAGTCCATACATAGCTTCATACATCTCGATCGGAATCTGAGCACGGCTCTCTAACGTAGCTGACTCTGAGCATGCTTTATTGTGTCTTCTCTTCATCTTGTAGGCATGAGCGTGCGACAGTCAAATTCAAACTAGCGAAATTAAAAAGCAAAAAGAAAGGGAACTGTGTCCTCATGCATACGGCAGCAAACAGCGTGCGTCACTGTTACTGAATATTAGCAACAATGCTTCTTTCCCATTGTCCCTTAATAGTGAGAAACTTTCTTGTGAACTACTTGGTGCAGTAGCCTCAAAAAAATTCAAACTTGCTCCTAATGCATTTAGTAAAGCCCTCAACACGCACACGGAAAAGTTCCTATCCTATTAATTATCCAGTAGGCTCCTTGAAGACAAGGGCTTAATAATAATATGGGATACTGTTGGAGCTGCAGACGCTCATCTTATTCCATTCCGTCCCCATAAATTTTTCTGTTAAGTACATGGTAATCACTTATCGCAACATTGGCAGTCCCATGTTAGTCATGCTGTGCTATATACGCAATACAAGGTGCTGTAATAGGTCGACAATGAAAATAACACTGTCATGGGTAAAGCTAAAGCGATTAGACTGTTTAAAGCAGTTAAAAAACAAACTCAGACTGAGGGGCAGAGAAATGAAGAGAATGCAAGCACTCCTTCGTCTGTGTTTGCCCATGCCGCTTTCAACATTTCAACCATGAATACATAACAGCTTGCCCAATTTTTGGTTCTCTTGGATGCTAAAGCGGTGTCAGATCCTCATGGCTAACCATTTCAACTGGATGAATTTACCGCAGTAGTGGTATAGCAGTAGAGCATCCGCCTCGTATGTCGGCGGTACTGAGTTCAAATCCCCGTGCCGCCAGAAACCCTCCGTTTCTTTCTGATGGGTAGAGATGTCCCTTGGCCTGGTGCTCGGCTTCTTGTGAGGGTTCACATCTTGAAAGAGATTTCATGCGTGCTCTCTGGGCACCTATTGTCCAACCACAGATGACCTTGTTGAAGAGCATCAGCCTCGGCTGCCTTGAGGCAAGTGAAGCCGCTAGGTACCTACCGGTGAAATAGGTACAAGCATGCTCCCGGTCTGGTGTGATGGATAGTTGTTTGGCACGTATGTCTGTGTGCAGTCAAGCAGTAACGAACGTCAGAGACGCCCGAACCGATGTGAACCAAAATTTAAGATGATAGGACTGTAACAAGACAAGCACTAAACACAGAATACATAGCAAAGGTCCCTAAAAAACACGTCTAAACTAAGTCCTACGCGCAGCGTTCAAGAAAAGAGCAAGTACGTTTCACGGCTACATTCCTGATGGTGACGTCGATCGGTGGTAGATCGTCTGAGCTGTCGCGATGATTTACGTTGGAGGCGAGCCAAGGCACGATGACCCTCGTGGATGGCCAGCCAAGGCAGGATGGCGGCACTGGACATCAGATGAGGCAGGCGACCGCTGCATTACCGTGGCCAGAGCACTCGAACGAGTGTCGGGCCGGTGGCTTCCACCGCCACAACTTCATGTGCCACCACGAGCAAGAGGCGGCTTCAAAGCAAAGGCCTCGGTTAGGCCTCACCCCGGACACAGCCTAAAGATGCTCCAACAGGCGGCAACAGCCAGGCCTGCTCCAAACGGCGTCACGCCAGGCGCCACTCTGCGTCTGCACCGACAGGCAGGCGCGTTGTCCTCAAGGCCACCTCAGGTACCGCGGCAGGAGCTCCCGAAACAGCGCACTGGTCCTGCGTCTTCCAAGTCACTAGCCCCCTCTGTCCGTTTGGCACCCACCTCTCTTCTTCCTTCTCTGTTGTTTCTTTTCTTAACACTGCCAAGCATGCAAGCTGCGCCTGGCTCGCCTTCTTCTGTTTCTCCTTCCTTCATTCACAGTCCTCAAGAGTTTTCAAACAGTGCACACACATAAACAACACTCATAAGCTGGTGCTTGGCCACTATGGGACCTCAGCGCTTGGAGAGGGTATTTGGGGCACCCCATGGGAAAGTGCTGCTATGGGAATGGCCCAGACCTACTTCTTTTTGTGCTCACGACAGTTTTGACTGGTATTTAGAGCACAGGCTCCTCTCCCTGAAGAAAGCCGAACGCCATGCTGGGGTACACTTGTGTCCATTTGAATCAGCGGGCGCCGTGCGGAGGTAGAAATTGAACCTACAACCTCCTGCGGCCGAGGCGGGCAATCTACAACAAGGGCAATCAAACAAATACACTCTACATGTGAAGTTACGGGAGCCATTTTGACAAGACAAACTGTGAGCTGATGCACTCACCAAAGTAGCAGGGCAAAAAATTCTCTTGGGAAAGTTTCACCCACTGGAGACAGGCATGTAATTGTGTTGTGACCCTATGTGAATGAGTAGGCCAATAGTAAAAGGTCGCTTGAAAGCTCGACTATATGTGTGCCTCAGGCGCTGCCGGACACAGCGCAATGAACTTAGAAGCCTGAAGTACCTTTCTACTGCTTGGTAAGTTTGCCCATCAGTAAATGGTTTCGTGCAAGCAGTCCCTGTTCTGGCCTCTTGCTTCAGCTCATACATCCCACCAGACAACTTGCTGAAGTAGGCTCAATCACAAAAACTTGGATTCATGCTGCAGCTATGCTAATGTCGCATGGCGCTAAAGTTTGAAGCTGGCCACCCACATTCCCTCTAAAGTATTATTAAAATCCATTGTATTGTCGGTTTTCCATTAATATTTGGTCAGAGGTACCAATGTATTTAAACAAATTTAACATTATCCTGACTTCAGCTGTGATAACTTTTCAGTATATGTTAAAACTTTCTTGTGTTACAGCATTTGACCACCGCCTTTCCGGGCTGCCTGGAAAGGCGGTGGTCCCGGGTTCGAGTCCCGGACCAGGCCGAATTTTTCTTCAACTGCGAGGCTTTCTTTCGAGGAAACCGGTTGGGTTTCCATTGTAGCAAATTGCTACATTTGGGTGGAAGTCTCAGTTTCCCATTAATTACTTATCTCCACCTAGCGGATTTCCGCTGAACTATTACGTCATACACTTGCCTTTGCTTCGAGTTGTCGACAAATTCGACTTCGCCCTGCCATCTGCTAGCCGCCTGGTTAGCTCAGATGGTAGAGCGGCTGCCCCGGAAAGGCGGTGGTCCCGGCTTCGAGTCCCGGACCAGGACGAATTTTTCTTCAACTGCGAGGCTTTCTTTCGAGGAACCCGGTTGGGTTTCCATTGTAGCAATTGCTACATTTGGGTGGATGTCTCAGTTTCCGTTTAATTACTTATCTCCACCTAGCGGATTTCCGCTGAACTATTACGTCATACACTTGCCTTTGTTTCGAGTTGTCGACAAATTCGACTTCGCCCTGCCATCTGCTAGCCGCCTGGTTAGCTCAGACGGTAGAGCGGCTGCCCCGGAAAGGCGGTGGTCCCGGGTTCGAGTCCCGGACCAGGACGAATTTTTCTTCAACTGCGAGGCTTTCTTTCGAGGAACCCGGTTGGGTTTCCATTGTAGCAATTGCTACGTTTTGGTGGATGGCTCAGTTTCCCTTTAAGCATTTATAAACTATTGTGGACAGATATATGAATATTTAGCTCATGTATGATGCCCATGTGCTACATGAACACTTTATGAAAGGATCTAGGGCTGGGATAGTGTAATTATTCTTTCGCAATTGTCTTGTGCATTGTAAGGGTAGCATTCTGCCTACGTTATCATGATTGGCTGGCTATGTGCAGTGGATGATAAGAATGGAATATAGAATGAAGGGAAAGGAATCACTACAGTATACCAGTCCTGCTGATACTTTGCAGCATACTTCTTTTGGAACTAGCATACGCACTAGGTATTTTTTATGCATTTGTTTATTCCTATTTTAAACACTTCAGAAAATGACACAAAGTGGGAGGCTATGTTATACGCAGGGTAAAATCTTAAGTGAATTTCCGCAGCCACCTAGTTCAGCCTAATCTACGGCGCACTAAGATTCTGTCGAAAAGCCAGCTACCAAAGAATCAAACAAAGGTGTAACTTACAAGAATGGACAAGTCTTATTTTCGAACCTTGAAAACACACATTTCAAATAAGAGTTTGAGCTTGCGAAATCTACACTTCTGGCTGGCGCTCCAGTTCCTTAAACTTCAGTAGTGTCATCCCATAGTAGGTGGTCCTCAGTGGTGTCAGTTGAGCTTCAGATGCCAGTTCTCTTGAAGCTTTTGATGGCAATGTCATCAGAAATCATGCTCTGTGCCTCTAGGACCAATGCACACAACAGTTCCACTGGCAGCCTTTTAAACTTGCCTCCCGGTGTCAGGGAATGATCACAAATAGTGAAAGTCTGTGATTCTTTGTATGTAGAAGGGCAGCTGCTGACATGTTCTCATGAAGCCCATGCCGCCACATGAAGCACATCATCTAATTGATGCTTGCGTTGAAGTTTGTAGTTGGAATGCCCTGCTTCCTTGTAAGTCGACGAGCCTCCTTCTGTATCATTTAAATTTACACAGCGCAGCTGTGCATCCAGAGGCTTCTGAGCTATAAAGCACTGCTACTTCAACTTGCGGGTAAAAATCAGTCTTGGGTCAGCGGAAATTCCTGCTTACCTTGCTGGTAGCATTCAGCTTTTCATGCGGCTGTATCTAACGGCAGATGTGTACTTTGGTGACGTTGAAGTGCCTTCTCAATTAATGACTACAATTCTACAAAGCATGTTGAAATCCTTTGAGCTAGAAGTGGGTGCTGTAGCTAGTTTGCGACCTCATGTGGCACGCTAGCAGTCTGATCATTCCATGCATGCGCGGCATGACCTGTTCAGACTGACAAAAAACGGAAAAATACTAGCTTTGTGCATAAAGCACTAGATAGCTCCAGTGCTGCTACTGACACTGGCATCCGCAGCTGGCCATTATCATCAGTCGAAGTCAAAACCAGGCCACAGGTTGCAGTGCTGAGTTGCAAGTGTGGTCATTGTGTGGTAGGGGGGAAAATATGTGAATTTTCATAATGTGCATACTTACGGTGTGTACTATTATTAATTAACCAAGCAGGTATGCAGTAAGGCCTAGCTATGTTGGGATTATTGCTGCTATTCAATAGGAATCTGTGTAATGAAAACAGCTTGTTGTACCTGGCCTACACTTGAAAATATGCATTTGCTTCCAATTGACCCTTCACCAGCCACAAAGTCGGCTTCAACACAGTCATAAATATTACTTGTACTGCTTTCACCACTTGTTGGTCCTTTATTAATGTTTATGTTCAATTCCTCGTTTCTCAGTGTATAAATCAACACAACAAGTATTGTACTTAGTTTTCTGTCGTATGGCCATAATGGATCATTTGTTTGTGCAGCTGTTTTCACAACACGGACGACACCATGTCAAAGGAAGTTATGGAAAACAGACTGAAAGCAGTGCACTGGTGCCCCTTGCAGCAATTGGGTAATGTGCTGTAGTAGTGAACTTTGCAATAAAGTTTTATCTCTGTTCATATTGCTTTCAGATGTTATAAATGTGATTTCCACATCACACACATACCATGACCTGAAGTTTTGGATGGAATGGTGAGCATATTTATGCAGTGAGCCATCATAAGTGCCGACTGGCATACTCTAGTGTTCAAAGGCACTGAATATATTCTAATTAATACCGCAAGACCGTAATGCAATCACAGTCAAAATTCATCAATTCAATAAACAATACACATTTGAACAGTGGTCTCCGGTACAATGGCATACCGACAAACAGTAGAATAGGTAGTAGACAGGTAGTAGACTTGTAGGCTTGTAGACCTGTAAAATTGTATGCCGATTGACTAGTAGACCACCAAGGTCTGAAATTAGGGTTAGCTAACAGACATGTAAGCTGATAGCTGGTTGGAATTTTTTACTGGAGATATTCATATAAAATTCAAGACCCGCCGTAGTGGCTAAGGCGTACGTACATTGCTCTACTGAACTGAAAGCTCAGGATTGAATCCCGGGCGCGGCGGCATTTCGATGTTAGTGAAATGCAATAGATGCCTGTGTGCCATATGCATTCGGTGCACATTAAAAAGCCACAGGGAGTTAAAATAATTCGGAGTGCCTCGATCACCAGCGTGTGCCTCATCATAAAATTGTGGTTTTGGCATGTAAAAACCCAGATTTGAATTTATTGAATTTCCAAATATGAACCATAAAGAGCGCCATATGTGGACATACTAAAAATTTAGAAGTGGCCATATATAGAAAGGTCCCATATATGGGCATATTAAAGATTTGGCAGATATGGCCATATATAGCATATAAGGGTCCCATATATGGACATATTAAAAATTGGGCAGATATGGCCATATATAGCATATAAGGAGGCCATATATGGGATATTCAAAATTGGTCAGATATGGCCATATATGGCCCTTATATGCCACATATGGTCATATCTGCCCAATTTTTGATATGCCCATATATGGCCTTTTTCATATCAGTCCAAATCTGACATTTTCGTCAGGGAATAGTGTAATATACAATTTCACTGGGGCAGGCCAATATATTTTACCTTAGGTACTGCTGATTATTTATGCACGCGTAATAGCAAAAATTATTCTGTCTCCTCGCTTTCTCTTAAACAGGAGGATGCAATTATCATTATGACACTCAGGTTATTCATACTAATTATTGTATTACCAATATTGCATTTTATTTTTCTTTATTGCTGTGTTAAGTTATGGCGTTTTTACGCGCCAAAACCATGATCTGATCATGAGGCACGCCGTTGTGGGGGACTCCAGAAATTTGGACCACCTGGGGTTCTTTAACGTGCACCTAAAATAAGTACACGGGTGTTTTCGCATTTCGCCCCATCGAAATGCCACCGCCGTGGCCGGGATTCGATCCTGCGACCTTCTGCTCAGCAGTTTATTGCAGTGTTAAATGAGCAAATATATGAAACAAATGCAATTGTTAGAATTTACACAAAAGTAAAGACAGAGCCTACCAAAATTCTTTAAACTTTCTTTAAACTTTCTTCAAACGAACTTGCTTCAAGCGAAAGGAAAAACGCAGCCTATGAACTTCCTTTAATGTTGCTTTAAACAAGCTTTCTTCAAACGAAAATAAAAACAGAGCCTACCAACTCTTTCAAAACTTTTATTGAACTTTGTACAAACGAAAGTTAAAACAGAGCCTACCACCATTCTTTAAAATTTCTTTAAACAAACTTTCTTCAAACCGAAGTAAAAACAGAGCCTACCAACTTTTTTTAAAGTTTCTTTGAACAAACATCCTACAAACGAAAGTTGAAACAGAGCCTACCAACTTTCTTGTAACATGTGTTAATAGCAAGTAACGGACATAGGATGCTACTAAAGTTGGTCGAAAGTTGGTAAGCGTTCTAAAGAAAGTAAGGAAGTATTTTCCCATGGGAACATCGCACGTGGCATCGTACACATACTGGTCGTACAACCTTTTCTTTTTCGGCATCTTTCAGCACAAATGACACAAATCATCGACTGATTAATTTAGCTTGCTCAGATGGAGCGGTAACGCATTAACTTAAACAACCGCCGGCAAGAACACCTACACCAGCAACTCTGGGCTTGGCTTGGTCATGATTGGCTTTGACAGATCTTCGTTCTTGTCGTTTCTGGTCGAGACAAAGCAAACATTCTGGAACATTCGATTGTAGCGCGGCTCTAGAATCGCTAAATTGCTCATCAATGGCTCTTTCGTTTGCTTATTCGTGGGTGGTTTTAGTTGGCAGAAAAGAAAGAAGATAGCTCATGTGGGAAAGCTGCGGCTTTAGTTTTGGTGCATCTCTCTCTCTTTCTCTGTCTCCCTCCTAAATCCTTTTTTTAGAAGACTGATTTGCTGCATAGGTGGTTATTAAAATAAAAGCGGGGATGCCCTCCTCATGCAAAAAGCGCAGTAATGACTATGCGAACTTATCATCACACAAAGGGCTGCAGAAAATAGCGCCTTTTCTCTCTACAATCACTTTCTCTTTATTTTCACATATTTTATCATCTCATTCTTGCTGGGCATTTCATCACTAACAACGCATATGTCAAACTGTGAGCATATTTGCCTCAAGAAGGAAGAAAACAAGCTTGCTAGTGCTTGAGCCGTTACATAGATGTAAGTTTTTGTTTGAGGCAAGAACTACTAAGATCAAATTGGAATTGTTACTCTCGTTTTTCTTACATCCGGGAAGAAAGTGAAGCGTTTGATGTACCTTATCCTTTTCGGCATTTTTCAGCACAAATGGCACAAAGCATAGATTGATTAACTTAGTGAAGTGTTTATTCTTGCTTGCTCAAGAAATTAAATTGTATAATCTAGTAAGAAAATTTCGCAAATGAACCAAATACTTGCCTATAATTACAGCATGTATTAAAATTTGCGAATTGAAGCCCGTGAGTTCACAAGCCAAAATCACTTGGAAGGAACTGTGAGGCTGACCTTAGTTTATATATATATATATATATATATATATATATATATTCCTTCTCAAAATGCGCGGCGACGAGTTGCTTTGGCTGTAGGGATCAGCCGCGCGCCTCAGTCGTGCCAGGTATTGGCTCGTTCACTAATACGCCCATGGTCAGGCGTTTGAGCGTTCTGTGTGAGGTTAATTAGGTGACATGCAAGCTGGAAAAACTGGTTACCTCAACAAACAAAAAAGAAATGGTTGCAGTTTTAGCCTGTAAAGGTTTGCTTTACAAAAAGCCGCTCTTGATACCATTTGACTGCTACTGCTCTCGATTGCATTTTAATTTATTTCGATCGGGATATTTTATGCATTTATATTTATTGAAGCATATCGGCGATTGCTTTAATGGCCACGCCAGTACCCCGTATCGACCTTGACCTCAACTTCAGTCGCAATGTTCTTATTATGGGGCCTTAACCGTGTACGTAAAAAAATCTGTACGTTTTGGGCTTGGCAGGGTCGTTTTGGCAGAGCATCATATACTTCCGTACTCATATATATATATATATATATATATATATATATATATATATATATATATATATATATAAGGAAGTGAGTTTAAGTTGGGATCTGGTAGTTGAACAGGAACGTGTAGGTTGAGGACGCCATCCGAAAAAATGATACTTTATATATACACTGTGTTTCAGCGAACACTTTAAAAAATTCATAAAGGTTGCCAGTGGCAGATAGCCCAATTATAGTTAATAAGCTGGTCTACTCGAAGATGCGGACATCACTTGCAGAATAAATTTAAATGCAGAATCGAATGATTAACAAAAAATCACTAATGAAGTTTATAACTAATTACCTGATGGCCCATATTGCAATTGACAAATTGTAGCCGTGGAGTTCGCAAGATGGGTCCACTTGGAACAAATTCTCGGGATGACACAAGTTTTAGGATATTAATTCCCGAACTTTGCGGAGAAATGCATTGGCGTTCCAGTTAGTTGCTTAACAAAACGCCGCTTTATACATTGAAGCACAAAATTAACTGTAACGCCCACTTCATTATATATATATATATATATATATATATATATATATGTGTGTGTGTGAGTACGGAAGTTTATGATGCTCTGCCAAAACGACCCTGCCAAGGCACCACGTACAGATTTTTTTTATGTACAGGGTTAAGGCCCCATAATAAGAACATTGCGACGGAAGTTAAGGTCAAGGTCGATGCGGGTGGCCATTAAAGCAATCGCCGATATGCCCCATATCCTATTGCAAATGGTCACCGACCGACGCAAGCATCGGGCGGTGACCGCAGTACTGTCTGAACAACCAAATCAAACACTCTCCTCGTTTATAGGAGGTCGCCTTTGTTCGCTTTCAAAACCAATAACATTGTCTACACTCAGCGGTTTTTCTTAACTAATTGGCCGACAAGAGGCGAGGAGCATGCTCTAGCGGAGAGGCTTTCGATGGCACCGAGCCAGCACAGTGAAAAGAGATAACCGCATGAAGAGGGTGGTGCCGGCTTCTCCGATTGGTCCGCTTCGCCTTACTTAGCTTGCGGTGGTTGGTTGAAAATCGCGGCGGCGTGCAACGGAAGGATAAGAATGCCGCTAAAACGGATCCTCAGCAAGGAAGAGTAGGCAGAGAGATGTCGTATACGTGCTGAAAGGGTTCGATAACCTTGTACTGCCAGGTAAAAAAGTTTATCATGCGCAAATAAATGCATGCTCACCGGCAGGTGCGAGTAGCAAGGGCCTGACTGATTCCTTTCGAAACGGGGCAGTCTGTGGCTATTCAGAAAAATTTTCAGTTTTGTTCGTCATATAAATGCATTTTTTTCGCCTACACGTCACTTTGACGTGGTGAGTTTTCGCGGTTTTCTGAGGTCGCATCACAGACAGGCGAAGTGGGCGTAGCCAGAAAACATTGGACCAATAGGAGAGGGCTAATTGTGAAAAGGCGTCGAATCAGGAATGATTATTTTCCTTTTGTACGGTTTAATCCTGCATAATTTTGCGCTGTCCAGAGAGCCCACGATGCGGCGCTGGAGCTCGGTCTCCCCGTCCCGACGTGGGTGCAGCCCGCGGCTTCGTCGCCTCCCTGAGAGGGGGCAACGGAGCTTCTCAGGACCTTCATTAAAGTTCTTTGCCTGTCTGTTATCAGTGTGTACACATTATATCAGATGGGGAGCTATCGTGGTTTTCGTGACGTCGTGTGACAGGCAGGCCAAGTTGGGAGTGGCCCGAAATTGCTTTGATCAATCGTGGGGGCTGATTGCAGAAATTGGAATCAAAACAGTCTGGAATCATTTTACGTTATAGCGCCCCAATGGTCTGATTTTTATAAGTCATATCATGATATAAGAAGCCATCAAACAGACCCCAAGAATAGCATAGGGGGAATTACACTTATTAATGGAATGAAAGAAAAAAACTGGCCCTAAGTGGGACAGGAAGCCATGTCTTTGCATTACGCGTGCGATGCTCTTACCAATTCCGCGGCGGCCATTTCCCATCCACTTTCTGAGTTAATTACGTTTATCTGCTAGAACTAAACATGGGAGCGCTAGCCAGCGCCGCCACTGGCCGCCTTGACAGCAGATGAGGAACATTATTTCTGCCGCAGGCGTCACGAGTATGAGACCTTTACAGGTGAAGCAACTGGTTAATAATCCCACACATGCTACCTGAAGGCATCATTGCGTTTGGATACCTGAGAAAGTGGATGGGAAATGGCACGCGGTAGCTCAATTGGTAAGAGCGTCGCATACGTAATGTGAAGACGTGGGTTCGTGCCCCACCTGCGGCCAATTTTTTTCATGCACTTTCATTTCCGTTAACTTTTTATTTCTTTAATTCAATTAATAAGTCTATATAATTTCCCCTATGCTATCCTTGATGTCTTTGTTTCTAGGCTTCTTATAGTATTGCAAGTACTTGCAGCACAAGCAGGGGAAGACAGAGTATAAACAGCAGAGTACGAGAAAGAAGACATCTCTCCAATTTGTCTCATTCCTCATGCTGTCTCCATCAGCTTGTGCTGTATGTTCTTACTGCATGCAAGATATGCGCGAACAGGTTTCCACCGGGAATGCAGTTTGTGCATACTTGGCGTTTGGAGCGATTCGTCATTAGATTGCATGTCTGGGAAGCAATTATACTCTATTTCATAAATATCATGCAAAGCCTTTTTCTCCCTGTTTACATTTGTAGCCAAAAAAATGTTTGCCACACGTTAGGTATGTCTCATTTAATTTATAGCAACATTACATGTCGCGAATTTCAGGCTGCAAAATATGATATATTTACATAGAAGGCGTCACCGATATGAACCTAATTATCACCGAATGAGCCGAATGGCACGTTGCTGCTACCACCTGCCCCAGTACATGGCTTGCATTTGTGACCAAACTCATATGCAGCATACTGGAAGTACAAAGGTGCATGAATAATACATTCTTGGATGTAACCTGATGTATGTGCACTATATGATGTAGTTATTCTGTCGAAAGCTTGCAGATCAAAATATAACTGCACTGTTAACAAATGTGCAGAGTGATGAGAATGCTACTTGTGTTGCTTCAGCAGCATAGCCTGCAAACTATAACATGTGGTATGTGATGTAGTGTATTGATTGATGTATTGAGGGGGCCTGCTTTACATCATAGCTGCTCCCAGGATTAATGCAGGTTTGGCATGCGCTTTAAAGTAATGCATGTGTCAGTGATGGTTGTCCCTCGTGAATAAATAGTGTGTTAAATTAAGTTGAGGCTTTTTGCATGCCAAGATTCACAGCAGTGTGATAGCACCGAAATTTGTCTGGTAATCATCGATAACATAGCCAATAAATTGAGTGTATTTCAACATGAAGCACAACGTTCGGTGGAAGCCCACCTGACCAAGATGAAACATTGGAATAAGTAAAAGATGGATGCCTTACTATCTTCAATAAGATATAAAAAATGAAAAAAAAACATATTTGCTTCTCACGGTAGCTTTGTTCAATAGAGACAAAATTTCTCAAGCGACAGGGGAAAGCGTGTTATTGCTATAGAACAGGGATTTCACAGTACGCATTGAATACGACTTATAGTGAACTCCTGTTTGTTTCGGCATGCTCCCTGCATCATCTGTTCAGGCCTACTTATACAAATTATTTGCGGGTATTTGTTTCCGTAATTGTTAACAATTAAGGCTTCTATGTGAGGGTGAAATCTTTCTTTTAAAAAAGACTCATCTTTATCGACTGACGTAGCATCCCTATTACAACGTATTGCACGATTTCGTCAGTTTTACGGACATATGTTGTAAAAGTCCTGAAGCTACCTCTAATTTCTACCACAAATTCTCAAATTTTTCAGAAATCCACTTGTGAAGCAGTTTTGTGTACCTCCATTTGCGCCAGTGAAGCGTAGCCTGTTGACAAGTAGGTCAGGATGTCAACGTGTATCTTCCGATGTGAAGCTTTTATTGGTCAATGCCGGTGCACATAAGGGTTTTCAAATTGTAGTGTGGTCCTGTAGGTTCCTGTGACCTCGTCGTAGTACACGGGTAGAATTCCATTTAGCTCACGTTAGTCATCACAACACACATTTAGGCATCTGCGTGCAGCAACTTCACAGAATGTTGTGGTGAATCAAGCAACTGACAACTGTGACTTGTGTTAGTGTTGTCAGGTTCCCAGCAATGACGTAGGTGCAAAAAAGGTGCCAGATGTGACGAAAATATCTATTAGAGATTGACTGGCCTGAAAACCTGGTGCTGCACTTGTCCTGCTGCTGTCACTTTATAGTTATTGTTAGCACAGCAGAGTTGCAGCAGTCTTGCTCTTTACATTGTGCAAATACGCTGATGGACATCTTTGCAGGAAACCTCATTACGCTAGTAAAAAAAAGAGGACCAGGATGGCAGCCTCTGCTGCATCCGATGACTCAGCGTTAGCAAGCGAGGCGGTGGTAAATATTAGTTTTATTGCTTGCATTGTAAGAACAACATGAGTGATGTGAATGGGAACGAAGTGCTGTTTGTGTGTTCTGTTATATCCC
The DNA here is from genome assembly GCF_013339745.2 of Dermacentor silvarum. Taxonomy (NCBI): domain Eukaryota; kingdom Metazoa; phylum Arthropoda; class Arachnida; order Ixodida; family Ixodidae; genus Dermacentor; species Dermacentor silvarum. Next base: position 80,293,066 of record NC_051156.1, on the reverse strand, counting down.
GTTGGTATGCTTAATTTGAAGCTTGCACAGTCCCTAATGAATGAAATGAAGTATGACTCTGTGCATGCAACGTTGTCTTCGGTATATGGGAGGGGCTTCAAAGGGGCACTAAAGAGAAAAGTAACTTGAGCATGGTCGTAGGTTTCTTGTACAATACCAAACAAAAAACACTGAGCAAAAGTTTAAGAATTTTAATTTGAACACCTTGTTACTACTACTAATGCTTGCACGAACCAAGGTGCAACTGCGCCATAAAACTGGCTTCCCTGGAGGAGTGAATAAGCCAACCAGAAAAGGAAAGAGAAGAGCTTCAATTAGAGCTTGCAAAGTCACGTGACTGCCTTGGTAAGTTTGTATTTCAAGCACATTCTAAGTATTTTGAGTTGAAGATTAGAAAAGAATTTTGATTTTTTTTTCTATTCTTGGAAGTTTCAAGACTCACAACATGCTTCTCATTGAAGCTTAAAGGTGTGTGGTTCAATATTGTCACTCGTAAAATTTTACCAAATTTTTTAAAGGTATTCGTTTCTGGTGATACAACTAAGTGTTCCTTGTGACAATTATCTTTAGAAGGCTATGAATCTTCACGGGCGTGTTCAAAGAATCAATGTCCCTTTAAAGTCAAGACTGCGCTTCTATACAGCTCTTTAACTAATATGTTACATAAGCAAACTAGCTATATTTTGTCTCATGCTCAGATAGTGCCCATTGCAGTTAGGCCACACTATAGATAATACTGCCATTATTCAATTACCCATGGGAAGCTGCTTACATAAACATAATTGGTTAGTCCTTGCAACTACTAAGCATTACTATGGCAAGCCGGTACTGAGGTTCAGCGCAATCACTTCTAGCGTACTATAAAAATAGGGTATTAACTACAAACATTAATACAAAGCACTTGTAAGTAGTTAACATTAAAAGAAGCTTATTAGTGTAAAATAAAACTAGACACAAAGCTGACACAAATTGAAGGGCAGTATAAATGTGCTTGGAGGACCCCAATTATTAATTAAATATTAAACACCCTTTAAATAAATATGCATACCCTGTACCGAATCTCGTGACGATCACCTTTGGCGAACATAGCAGCACTATGGCCTCTTGAAAGCCGCCGCAAAAGAAACAGTGCCCTGTTCGTCCCTGGGCTTTTCTATTTAATGGTTTGCAGTCATAAAAATCATTATCATCATCAGCCTATATTTATGTCCACTGCAGGACGAAGACCTCTCCCTGTGATCTCCAATCACCCCTGCATTGCGCTAGCTGATTCCAACTTGCGCCTGCAAATTTCCTAACGTCATCAACCCCCCCCCCCCCCCTAGTTTTCTGCCGTCCTCGACTACACTTCCCTTCTCTTGGTATCCATTCTGTGATTCTAATAGCCCACCCGTTATCCATCCTACGCATTACACGGCCTGCCCAGCTAGATTTTTTCCTCTTAACGTGCACTACAATATCGGGTATCTCTGTTTTCTCTCCGATCCACACCGCTCTCTTCCTGTCTCTTAACATTAGGCCTAATATTTTTCGTTCCATCGCCATTTGTGCGATCCATAACTTGTTCTCGAGCTTCTTTGTTGACCTCCAAGATTCTGCCTCATATGTTAGCACCGGTAGAATGCAATGAACAATTTTCTTTTCAACGACAGTGGTAAGCTCCCAGTCAGGATTTGGTAATGCCTGCCCTATGCACTCCAACCCAATTTTATTTCTCTGTAAGTTTCTCTCTCATGATCATTTCCTAACATAAATCGGCAGTGGATGAGAGCGCCGTGACAAAAAGCCAGCTGTGTGTTGTAAGAAAGGCTTGCCTATTGTGCACCACTGATGCTTCCGGGAAGTTTTTATTCTGTCAACGTCATGCAGAGGCGCCCCTCATGCAGAGGCACGTTATTGGAGGAGCCCTTCTGGGTCTACGTTCTGCTTGCCTGACAAGACTTGTAGTTCTTGCTGCCCGCATGAGATTTCTGAGAGAGTGTTTGTGGAGACGGTAGTAAAGGCAAGCAAGAAAGCATGGCAGCCGCGTAGTTCCTAATCAAATGCTTGTAACTTTGCCATTACTAAAGTATTTAGGAAAATGTTTGTGGCTGTATGTTTATCGTACACTCTTGCACAGCTGTCATTGTACAACAAATTTCAAAGCTCAGGGTTGGTTTAGGAGCTCATTCTCACAGGGATACACAATCTCGCACCTGTCTCTATCTCACAAGTAAATTGCAAATGCCGAAAGTAGGAGATGTACACAGGCAATATGATCGCCCAGCGAAATGTACTTCCGGACATAACTATCCGAATAAACTTTTAATTTTGTTTGGTACATAATAAGTTACAGCAATATGTGACAGGTTGGGCCTTTGTGCATGCGCGTTATATAGCGCCAGTAACTGTGGTGTTTACCGCCAGTAACCGTAGTAGCCCCGCTATTCGCGATTATGTAGCAACATGGCATTGCTCATACAGCCCAGACGGCCCACTTTGATCGAAATTCGCACTTCTTGCAGGCCCTCTGCTCTAACAGCAAGAAATAATTGGTAAAATCTGGCATCACTTAGTATCATCTCACACCAGTGGCAAAGCATTACCAATATTTTGATGTAATATTGAAATCAGCGGTTCGTTTTACGCTGTTAGGTCTACAGAGGCTGCGCCCAAACCGTTAAGGTGGTTTGATTTCCGGTTAGCAGATAGCATGATAGCATTAGCATTGGTGACGTGTTGGCTGTGCAGAAAGTCATAAAAGCCAAATTGTACGCGGCATCATTATTTAATACTCCGCTCTATAGTCAGGTACAATTTCAGAAGGCAGCGGCATTTGCCCCTCAAAAAACGGATGCACACGAGCGTTCACCATTGGGCGCACACTCTGGACTGACGTCATGAGCAGGACAGCTGGTGACCCCGCCAACGGAGAAAACATGGCAGCCCACGCGTCGAACTGGGCCGAGCCACGTCACCGTGACTATTTGTTTAGTCGCGGAGGCAATTATCTACCGCGCTTCGATCATCTGGGTGGCGCCTCTCCTGCCATCTTAAGTTGTACCAGGCTGTTGTATGGTATTTGATGACAGTGGCGAGCGAACGCCAAATAGGTGGCACGGGTCAACAAGTATGAGAGCATTCGCCCTTAATACGTATAGGCTAAGGATGCTACTAGGAAGTGCTGAGAAAGCTTATGTATTTTTTTTATTTTTTTATTTATTCATACTGTCAGCACAAGTCAAGACAGAAGTTGCGGTTACATTGCTGTCATCTACAAACTAGACATAGTGCATGTTTAAATATATCAATAGAAAGTAATCAAGATAGGATAGGAAGGCACAGCATATAAACAAATATGAAGCAATAACAACATTAGTCACAATTAACAAGTTACACCACTATATGGTCTAACAAGAAGTAATGCACCAAACAACTGCAACCGGCAAACAGCTAACAATAAAACGTATTCTCAACCGTTTACAAATAATTGGTAACACCCTTAACAAAAGATTGTAAATCAGTACACTCTACTATATCTTGTGGCAAGTTGTTCCAATCGTCTATGCTTCGAACCAAGAACGAATTTTTGAATGATTCTGTTTTATAATTAAGTTGCTTAATAAGGTTTGAATGCTTTTTTCTGGGGTTAGCAGGTCTCTCTAATGTGATATGTTTTTCTAAGTGTACTTTATAGTCTCCGCTTAATACGTGAAAGAAGAATGTCAGCCTGTTAAGCTGCATTTTCTGCTTGACAGTCATGAAGCTAGCTCTATTTCTAAATTCGGTGACGGACTGGGTTCTAGCGTATGTGTTAAAAACAAACATCAAGGCCTTGTTTTGTACGCGCTCACATTTTAGTGTGTTTTGTTGAGTGTACGGCTCCCAAACATGACTTGCATAAGACAGTACAGGAAGTACAGTCATTTTGTAGGCCATTGTTTTTACCTCTGGGGTGGCGTCGTGAAGTTTTCGTCGTAATGACCAAAGTTTACGCATGGCCTTATTGCTGATGTTGTCAACATGTACCGACCAGTTCAAGTCATGTGTGAGATGAGTCCCTAGGTATTTAAATTCCTTAACCTCAGATAATTAGGCTCCGTTAATGCTGTAGGGGAAAATTAAAGGATCTTTCTTACGCGTCATACGCATACAAACAGTTTTTGATGTATTCAGCTCCATTTGCCACTCGTCACACCAGAGAGTGACTTTTCGTAAATGGTTAATAAGCTCCTGTTGATCATTAGGAGTGCATATTTTAGCATATACAATGGTGTCATCTGCATAATGTTTGATGGCAATTTGTGGCGAAAAACCTGCTCCCATATTGCTAATATAAATGGAAAAAAGTAAAGGCCCTATAACAGATCCTTGCCGCACACCCGATCGAACTGATTTATTGGTACTGCAAACAGAATTTAATCAAACAAATTGTTCCCTTTTTGACAAATAAGCCTCAATCCATTTTAATAGCTGAGTATTACCTAAGAAACAAGACAGCTTCATAAGCAGCTTTCTGTGGGATATTCTGTCGAATGCTTGGCGGAAATCGATAATGATAATATCTATTTGACCCCTTCCATCAATTCATTGACCGATTTCATGTGTAACCTCAGTGAGAATAGTGAATGTGGAGTACCCTCGGCGAAAACCATGCTGGTTTTTACCCAAAATGTCGTTTCTTCCACAAATTTAGTCAGGTGGTTGGTTAAGATGTGCTCTAGCGTTTTGCAACACGTATTTGTCAAAGAGATTGGGCGGTAATTAGTGACATCATGTTTGGAACCCTGTTTGTGAATCGGTACTACCTTAGCCCGCCTCCAGTCTCTGGGAACGTCGCCAGGAGGAGGAAATAACTTTATTGAGTTCTGAAGAACCCCTCTCCACCCACTCTTTGTTTAGTGGTCGGCAGGGGTCGCGGGCCGCACCCACGTTGGGACGGGAAGCACGTGAGCCTCCGCCCTTTCGTGAGCCATCTGGACAGTCCGGAGCTGGGTCTGGTGGTCGTCGCTTCGCAGGGCGTCCTCCCAGTCTTCTTCTTTACGGAACATGGTGCCGCTTAACGCGGAGCATTGCCAGAGCATGTGCGCTAGCGAGCAGTATAATTCGCCACAATCCGGACATTGCGGCTCTACCTCTGGAGAATAAAGGTTCAGTCTGCCTCTCGAGGGGAACGACCCTGTCTGAAGCATTCTGAATATCGATGACTGTGGTCTATTGAGTTTAGCGTGGGGGAGCGGGAAAGCCCTCCTCGACAGCTGATAGTGCGTTGTTATTTCGTTGAAGGTGAGCAGCGGGTCTCGGTGCTCCCCTTCCTCCCCGCCACTTCGCTCGCCACGATCACCGCGGTGCGTGAGTCCTCGCGCGCGGTCCTGCGCCAGCTCGTTGGCGTTGGGAAAGTCGGGGTGCACGTCGGCCCCCATGTGGACCGGAAACCATTTGACGATGTGATGACCCGCGACTCCCTCGTTGCCGAGGATGGCTGCCGCTTCCCGCGATATGGAGCCCGAGGCGAATGCTCTGGCCGCCGATCGCGAATCCGTGTACACGTAAGGACGTTCGGGGTCCCTCATTGCCATGGCTATTGCCACCTGTTCGGCCACTTCGGACTTTACCCCCTTGACTGATGCCGCGTTAATGATCGTCCCATCCCAGCGTATCGAGACGGCCGCGTACCGGTCGCTGCGCCCATACTGGGCCGCGTCTACAAATGCCGCCAGTCCCGGGCAGTTGGCGGTCGATTTCAGTAGTGCTCGGGCCCTCTCGCCTTTCGGCGCCCCTCGTTGAATTGCGGGTGGACGTTTCTTGGAAGCGGTTCAACCTTGAAAGTGCCCCTGACCGACGCGCTGAGCGCGACCTTGCGTGCGTTGCACTCTGCCTGTGCATTTATGCCTGCTTCTTCTAGGATGCGTCTGTCGGCCCTGGTGGTCGACAGCCGCACGAGCTGTGCCTTGGTCTGTGCTTCGATGATTTCTGCTAGCGAGTTGTGGACCCCTAACTGATCGAGCCGCTCTGTGCTTGTAGTAATCGGAAGACCTAGCACCCTTTTGATGCTCTTGCGCATCAGTGTCTCTATCTTGGCCGGGTCTCTATTGGTCCATTTTAGCGCCGAGGCTACGTAATTTACGTGACTCATGTGGAAGGCGTGGTAAAGTCTGATGAGACTGCTCTCGCTGAGCCCTCCCCTGCGGTTGGTCACCCTGAGGATCAGCCGGAGCATGTTCTCCGTTTTGGACGTGAGTTTCATGACGGTTTGCGTGTTACCGTCTTTAGCCTCAATTAGCAGCCCCAGGATTCTTATAGTGTCCACTCTGGGGATTGGCTGGCCGTCGGTCGTATGTAATTTGATTGGGATTTGATCGATCGGCGTCAAATTCCTCATGCGCTGTTTCGAGGGCCTGTACAACAACAGTTCCGATTTGCTCGGTGACAGGTGGAGTCCCGTTTCCATCAGGAACTCTTCAGTTGTGTCCAGCGCCTCTTGGAGAGCCCGCTCGACATCTGCGTCGGACCCTCCCGTGCACCACACCGTAATGTCGTCTGCGTACAGGGCGTGATTGACATTGGTCACTATCGTCAGCCGGTCCGAGAGCCATTTCATTGCTAAACTGAATAATAGTGGGGAGAGAACTGCCCCTTGTGGGGTGCCCTTCGCACCCAGCGTGTACCAATCGGACGTCGCCTGTCCTATTTTGATCGTGGCCTTCCTGTCTCTGAGGAAGGAGCTTATGTAAGAGTGGAATTTCCGGCCGAGCCCCATCACCGAGATCGTTTCCAGTAGAAATCTGTGTTTGACCGTGTCGAACGTTTTCGTTAGGTCCAGGGCCAGTATGCCCCTGGTGTCTCTGGTCATGCCATCGATTATATGCTTCTTGAGTAGTAGCATTACGTCCTGTGTGGAGACGGCTGGTCTGAAGCCCACCATGTTGTGTGGGAAGAGGCCCTCTCTCTCTATGTACCGCGATACTCGTTTATGTATGGCATGTTCCGCTGTCTTGCCCACGCACGAGGTTAGCGATATCGGCCGCATGTTCTCCGGCGCAAGTGGTTTACCGAGTTTCGGTATTAGTATGACCGAGGCCTCTTTCCAGACCTCGGGTACTCGTCCCGTTTCCCACGCTCTGTTGATTTCTTCAGTGAGCTTGTCGACCCACTTTCCGTCTAGGTTTCTCAACAACTTGTTCGAGACCCCGTCCGGGCCCGTCGCCGAGCGTGCATTGAGGCCTTGTAAGGCATCCCAAATTTCTGATTCCGTGAAGGGCACGTCGAGTTCTTCGACGTCTGCGCCATCGTATTGTATCGTATTGATGGACGTCGAGGAAGACGACGCTGCTTGTCCGCTGGCCGCTTCGCTCCTGCCCATTTTCAGCGAAAGGTCAGGTTTTTCTTCCTTCTGGCACTCACCGTTTGTTGGCCGTCTTCCGCGACCGTCTCCTGCTCCCGGACAGACCAGAATTTCAGCCTGGGAGGCCTTAACCTTGCCTAAATCTCCCTTTTTGCGGCGGGCCCTTGGCCGCCCAACTGGCTGATGGCCTGGACCCACTAGCGGGGCATGGCGGATGTTCGGCCTACGGCTGCTGGGCTGCCGCCGCGGGATGGCCTCCTTCCGGCGGACGCCTCGCCACGCTCGAATGACTCTGTGTTTTCGTCGGATGGAGACCGCGTGCTGGCCGCCGTGGGTGCTGGGCTCGGTTCCGGGGGCGTTCCTGCTGATGCTGCTGCTGATCGTGGGGAACGGCCTGGTGGTGTCGGCTTGCCCTCCTCTTCCGCTCGTAGCATGGTGGATGAGGCTTTGTCCGCGTCGTTCCACCGCGCTGTGGAATGCGAAAAGCTGATAACGGACATTTTGTTCGACACGAACTGTAAAGTGACAAACAGCCACCGTTCCCAGATCCTCGGTCATCTTCGTCAGCTTGTGCAGGAATGTGCGGACATGCGGGCTGTGGCGGCGCGCCAGTGTGGCAGGGCGGATGAGCTCCGGGACCAGCTGGCACAGGCTCGCCTGGCTGCCCCTACGGTCCTCCAGCCTGCGGCCTCTTCAGGCCCAGCGGACTTAACGTATGCTGCAGTCGCCCGTGGCGGTCTTCGTCCTGCATGTCCGCCTGGGCCTGGTGCTGCCACTGGTCAGGCAGCTGTGCTCCCGGAGGCTGCCCGTGCCGTCACCGTTGGACCCCAGCCAAGGCGGGACCATGCGCATGTCATGTTTCTGACGCCCCTTGTACCCACGGGCACTGCCGCTGAGGATATTAAACGTATCTTAAAAACCAACGTCGACCCCGCACGCGAAAATCTCGGTGCCATTTCCGTGCACAAGACGCCGCTTGGCCTCACGGTTTTGTCGGACGATCTCGCGTCAGTTCAAAAACTTAAAACGCTCCTTGAGCAGAACCCGGTCACTAACACCGCTATGTCGGTGCGCTTGGTACAACAGCGTAAGCCGCATGTTAAATTGACCGGGGTTGACCCGGATGTCCCGGCTGTAAATCTCGTGGCGCAGATTAACTCGCACAACCCTGACCTCCGGCTGGACCCGTCCACTTGCGAGGTTCGCGTTTCTTTCAGGGAGCGTTCGGGTAATTTCACCCACGTGGTGGCAGTGGATCCTCCTGCGTACCGGTCGCTCATGAGTCGCGGGCGAGTTTCCGTGGGTTGGACCTCGGCTACGGTGGTGGAGGACGTGCACGTACCTACGTGCACGTTCTGCGCTACCTATGGTCACGGCCGCCGTTCGTGCCCTGTTCGGCAGCATCCCGAGAGGGCGGTGTGCACGCGCTGCGCGGGCCCGCACCTCGGTGAGCAGTGTACGGTGCGCCTGGGGGATGCTGCTGTGTGCTGCAACGAGTGTCGCCGCGCGGGCCACCCCAGTTCTCACCCGACTGGGGATACGGCCTGCCCTCTCCTGATGGCCAGGGTCGCGCGGTTGCGCGCTCGTACTGACTATGGTTAGTTTGCTTGTCCCGGCATCTGTGGTGCGGCGCGGCGGTCTCCTCGCCCTCGCGGCTGCCGGGGGTATTGGGTCGCGCATTCGGCCCTACAGGAGTCTCCCCTTGGCGCCGTGGGGGTGTTGGGGATCGCCGCGCCTTCTTCCCCGTTTTTATCTCGGTGTTCCTCCTTCTTTCCTTCTTCTCCCTCTTGGGTGTTATCGCACCTCCTTCTGCCTCCTTCGTTCCACCTTTCTCATTCTTTCTGCCTGGGTGGGCTGTGCGGCTGGGATTTGTTGGTTTGCGGCCGGGGTTGCTTGGCATCGCGGGGTGGCTTGTCCTGTTTCGGTGTGTGCGCCGGCACTCCCTCGTTCTTGCTTCTCACCTGTCGGCACCACGTTCGTTGCCCTCAGCCATGGCTGACGCCTCGCCGCTTCGCTTCCTACAGGCAAACCTCGCCAACACGCGTGATGCTACACGGCTGTTGGTGCAGCACATGGTTGAGGGTGACTTTTCGTTCGCACTGGTGTCTGACCCGCACACCCGCGACCACAAGATTCCCCACGTGCCCCGTGATATTACAGTGTTTCACTCGCGGGAGCACCCGCGTGTTGCTCTCCTTGCGCGGGCCCCTACATTCGATCTATTTCCCATATACGTATCGCAACTGGTCGTGGCCGTCAGGTGCGAGCGAGCCGCACTTTCGTTCGTACTCGTTGCTATTTATGCGCCGCCCCATCGCCCTCTCGATCCCTTCTTGGACGAACTGTGGCAGGTATTTTCTGATGGCTCAGTGCGATCGTATATTATGGGGGGCGACTTCAATGCGAAGCATGCGCTGTGGGGGCCCGGGCCCGGAGATGTGCGCGGCACGCAGCTCGTGCAGTTTGCCAACGCTAACGCCCTGCAAATTCTCAACAGCCCCGCGTCGCTGCCCACTTTTGAGACGCCGTACGCTCGCTCATGGATCGACGTCACGTTGGCGTCTGTCTCTCTTGCGAGCGCGGGTTTTACTTGGCAGGTCTCCGACCGCGATAATCTTTCCGATCACCGTTACGTCGAATTTACTCTCTTTGCTGCAACGAGACGTCTGGAGCGTGTCCTTACGAACTACGCACGAGCCCAGATCCTCGAATCCCTACGATTGCATCCGTGGTTCGAGAGAGTTCAATACGCCTCTTTATCCTCTGGGCATGCGCTTGATAGCGCGGTCGGGCATTTCTATAAGTTATATGAGGGGCTCCGTCGCCGCTACCTGCGTAAAGCTAAACCGCGTGGCGGCAAGGCAAATGCGTGGTGGAGCCCTCAGCTCGCTGAGGAGCGCCTGCGTGTGCGCGCGATGCGTCGTCGCTTTCAACGGGCCCGCGACCCTGATCTGCGCTCGTTTTACAGGACGCAATATGCGTCGGCTTTCGCAGCCTACAAGCAGCACATTCGTAGGGCCAAAGACGCGGCGGATCGCGCGCTTTGCCAGGATATGACGGCTCGCAACCTTTATGGTTCGCCGTTCAAACTGGCGTTTGCGAAGTTACACTCCGCGACGCTCCTCCCACCGCTTGAGACCTCGCCCAACGTCCTCACGTCATCGGTGTTGGCGTCTGCTTCACTGCTGTTGAGTGAGCATGTCGCGACGGATGACCCGGGTTGTGATACCCCCTTTCACGCACGACTTCGCACGCTCGCGTGCTCTGATTACCCTCCCGTGCCTGACGATCACGCCTTTACGCTCCCGGAGATCGAGCATGCGCTGTTTCAGGGCAACTTACGTTCGGCGCCGGGGTTGGACGGGCTCACCGGCATGTTCGTTCGGAACCTTTTTCGTATTCACCCTTCCTTTTTTCTTCTTTTATTTAATGCGGCCCTCCGCCTGGGACACTTCCCTACGTCCTGGAAAGAGGGACGCATTATTTTCATTCCAAAACCTGGCCGGCCGCCTCATTTACCCTCAGCTTATCGTCCTATCGTGATGAACTCCTTATTCGGCAAAGTACTGGAACGTTTACTAAATTCCCGGCTCTACTTTTTTCTAAATTCTAATCACCTCCTTCACGATTCCCAATTTGGCTTTACACATGCCCGGAGTGCCCCTCTCGCCCTGTATGTCCTGAAGCAGCGCCTGCTCTCGCTCAAGGCATCAAAAACGCCCGCCGTTCTGATCTCCCTCGATTTTCAGGGCGCTTTCGATAGCGTGTGGCACGCAGCGGTGCTGTTCTTTTTGCGCACACCGCTGTCCGGCCAACCTATACCACCTCTTGTGCTCTTTCCTCTCGGGACGGCGGGTGGTGTTCCGGGCGCGCGCGGGTGAGGTATCGGCTAGCCCGACGATCGGCAGTCCGCAGGGCTCCCCCATCAGCCCCTTACTGTGGAATTTGATCGTCCACTCCCTGCTCAGCCTTCCCATGCCGGACGGCGTGCACTTACAGGCGTACGCGGACGACGCAGCTGCAGGGTCTGGCAGAATCTGTCTTATCCTTGATTTGCAATTGGGCCCGGCAAAACAAGGTCAAAATTAGTCCGTCAAAATCTTTCTTTGTCTTCTTCAACAATGGGCATATTGGCACTTCCAAGAGGCGTCCGTCTATTCGTCTAGACGGCGCTTTTCTAAAACATCAAGATCACATTAAACTTCTCGGCGTGGTCTTTGATGATAAGCTTAATTTTCACGCCCATGTTGACTTTATCAAGACTAAAGCCGAGGTATTGGTTACTCGCTTGCTGAATTTCGTACGTCTGCATTACAGGCTACGTCCCGTCCTTTTACGACGCCTTTATAGACAGGTTCTGCTCCCTGCTGTTGCATACGCATCGCCGGTGTGGTGGCCCGCTTTCCCTACCTCGCACCTCACTGCCCGTGTGCAGTCGGTTCAGCGCTCGCTTCTGGTGGCGTTGACGGGCGCCTTCCACACGACTCGTACATCGGCATTGCAGATCCTGGCCAACTGCCCACCACTCCCATTGGAGCTGGATCGCCTCAATGCCGAATTCTCACTTTTCGTGTTGCGCCAGGTGACTCATTTCGCCAACGAGTCGTTTGACCCCCGCAACCTGGAACGCCCGTTCGACCCGTGGTCGCGCCATCCGCGGGAGCTGTACCGATTGCGGTTCTACCGCTTAACGCCCCAACAGGCCTCACGTGTGTGTGCCACACCTGCATACCACGTGTTCACGGACGGTTCATTTACGAGCGTGTCTGCGGGCGCCGCTTTCGTGGCTTTTAACCCACGTGGTCATCTATGCGCTGTCCGCAAATACAAGGTCGTAAACGCGTCAGGCGCCTACAGCGCGGAGGTGGTCGCCTTCACTGAGGCGCTCCATTACCTCACCACGCTGCAAACATCCTCGCCGGTGCACATATACACGGATTGCCTTTCTTTACTCCTTGCCCTCTCAAACATCCGTGACGTTGACGCTCGTGTTGTCTATTGCAAGCGCGCGTTAGCGTCGCAGAGCGCTGCGGGGCGCCATGTCTACTTGTACCACGTCCCGGGTCACCGTGGCGTTCTCGGAAACAAGCTCGCGGATTCCGCTGCTTCTTCTGCGGCCACCACGGGTCTCTTGCGGGAAGTGCGCATGTCAGTACGTTCGGTCAGGGCGCGTCTCCATCGCTTGTCCCGGAATGTATGGCATGGCGTCTGGCAACGCGAGGGCGCAGGCACATCCCTGTATCAATGGCTCCCCAGCGTTCACGATATCCCTGAGTGGTGTCCCCCTCACCGCTCGCTGGTGCATCTCCTCTCGGGTCACGGGCATTTTGTGCCCTACCTCTTCCGTTTCCGTCTGCACGCCGATAATCTGTGCTCGTGTGGGACGCCGTGTGAGGACTTATCCCACTATTTGCTGGCCTGTCCTCGCACCGCCCAGGTTGTTGCTGCATTGCGTGCGGCGGTTCGGGTACCTTCCATCACCCCGCCTACTTATCCTCTTTTACTGCGCTCGCGGCAAACCCGCGCATTACTTATTCGCCTTTCTGTTCTAATAGCTCGGTCAGTCCCCACTTCACCTCCCGCCCCTGCTGTTTTGCCCGACGCCTTTTAATTTTTGTCTTTCACTTTCATCTTCATACTTTCACATATTACTTTTGCATGGCTGTTTCTGGCCATCGCCACTGTTTATGCCAACTATGGCGGGGGGAACCCCGTGGCCGATGCCTTAAGCTGCATGCGCCATCGTCATCATTTCCTGTTCCCCCTTTCTACCCTCTTCCTGTGTTTCCTTTTCCTGTCTGTCATGTTTCTTGCGTTTCTCTTTTGGTCTTTCCCTTTTCTCCTGTTTTCTCTTCTTTTTCTATTTCGTCCTACAGCCACCCGTGTACCGTAGCGCTGCCCACCATCAACTGGCTGCCTCCTGCGGTTCCTGACGTCAGCAAGGCGCTGCCCCTCACGTGGCATTTCATGTCTCTTAATAAATGGGTTCAGGCGGTTTCCGCGGATCACTGCCGGGTTTTTTTTTTCCCCTCTCTCCAGGAGCTTGTTTTGTTTTCTACATTCGGCCTTTTTTCTTTGTATTCACTGCGCGCCGGCACTTCGCCTTTCATATCGCACTGCTTTGTCTCCGAGACCATTTTTTTTTCTCTTTTAATTGGCTTTCTTTAAATCTCTGTTTGGGTTGCTCCTGTAACCCCTTTTCATTTATTTCCTATTGGCCTTATACCTGTCATACCTCTTTGGTGGTGCGGGTTTGCCCCTTTTTATTTCTTTTTTTTTCAACTCCGGGGCACAGAAAAAGCCATCGTATTGTGGAAGGTCACCGTCACCCGACGGGCTCAGTGGCAAATACTTCTCCGCCAGCTCCTTTAGGAGCTCGCTCTCCGTTTTGCCCTGCTCCTTTTCCTTGTGTAAAATCCTATCGATTGCCAAACTCTGATTACCTTTGGATTGCCTGTCGTCTAACAGTTTCTTTAGGAGGTTCCATTTGCCTCCGGCTCGCATTTGTCCGTCTACCGACGCGCATACCTCGTTCCAGTGTTGCTTGGAAAAACTCTATCGAGTGCGCTTCGATTTCCCTGTTTAGTGCAGCTATTTTCTTTCGCAGTCTGCGATTAAGTCTGCGTTTTCCACCTGGCCGTGATGGAATTCTTTGCCTCTAGTAGGTGTGCCAATCTCGCTTCCATCCTTTCCACGTTCAGTTCGGTTTGGATGACCCTCGTAGCGGTGCTAACGTCCTCTTTGAGCCTTCGAAAGAGGCTGTCTAGGTCCGCGTATTCGCTTGTGTCTTCCTTCCTTATTTTGCGGAAGGCGTCCCAGTCGGTGACCTTAAATTCTCTCGGTGGTGCCGCCCTCGTGCAGGTTGCGCCATTCGGCCCTTCGCACGTTTTTGACGAAGGTCGGGTCGGGCGTCATATCCCGCGCCACCGACGTGCCTAGTCGAGTCGGATAGCGGGGGTCGGTCACCAGCTCTAGCGAGCACTTAGTGACTGCCTCCAATAGCCGCTCCCCCTTGGGCATTGGCCTTGCGTAACCCCAGGCTTCGTGGGGCGCGTTAAAATCTCCAGCCACTATTAGTGGGGCCCCCCTGGCCATTGAGGTCGCCTTCGTTATTATCGATGCGAACGACTGTCTGTGGTCAGAGGGCGAGCTGTAGACGTTCACTACGAATACGATGTTTTTCAGCCAACCGTTCGGTATGATTTCGACCGCGGTTGCCTCCACTTTCACGTTGCCTAATTTCAAATCTCGTTCCCGGAAAGAGCATTTGTTCGCGACGAGGGTCGCCACTCCGCGTTTACCCTGTTCGAACTTCGACGAGCCGACCCGGTATCCGGGCAGGGTCGCCTCACTACCCAAAGTTTCTTGTAAGATTATGACGTGCGGTTTGTCCGCCTGTGAGGCAAGGAACTGCAGCAGCGGAGCCTTGCGCTTTTTGAAGCTAGCGCAATTCTACTGCCACACGACCGGCTCTATAGTTGAGTTGTTCGCCATGATTGACACCTTGGATTTGTTTGGCACCTGCAGGTGCCATGTGTGCTTCGATACGTGTCACTCTTGTCGCGAGGGCTACCATGCTTTCCGCTAGTTGCGGGACCATTAGCTGCAAAGAGCTAATCGACTGCTGAATTCCCAATAGGATGCTACTGGACTCGGGTTCCGCCAGGTTTCCCTGATTCTAGATTTGTCGCCAGATTCTAGAGATTTAGTATAGATATCCGAAAGAAAACATGAGCACCACTCGGCGTATCTCTTTAAAAAAGCGTTGGGAATTCGATCAGGGCCAGGGCATTTTTTCTCATCTAGTTTAAGAAGCAGGTTCAAAATGCCGTCTAGTCTAATAGTTGGTTCAGATGTACACTGCTTAATGGAATGCAGTGTTTGAGGTGTGCAACCAACTGATTCGAAATATTAATTGAAGAAGCAAGCCATTTCAGAACTGTTCATGAGAGACTTATTTTCACTTGTCAGAAAGTGAATGCCGGAGTTCGGCCCTGAAATATACCTCCAGAATATTTCCGGAGAGGTTTTAATAAATTGGTAAGTGTTTCATTCATGTAACAATGTTTCGCTTTAATAATTTCCATTTTAAGTTCCTGTGAAACCGAATGAATACAATGTCGTGTTCTTGTAGCGAAGAATTTTTAGACCTCATTCGTTTCAGAAGACGCTTTTTATGAATTATTTTTCGTGTAATCCATGGGTTTTTTCTGTTAACTTTCTTGGGGCGCTTGGGAACAAATAGTTCTATTGATTCCAATACCACACTTTTAAACTTCTACCAAGCAGCGTTTACTGACGTAGTATTTAGCGAAATAAAATGGCTGAAATCATCATAACCTTCCTCTAAATGGTCCAATACTGCAACTTTATCTGTTTTAGAGAAATCAGAGACTAGCAAAGTTTTATTCTTTTCTGTTCGGTTATATGTGGTAGAGACATACGTGATCATCATTTTGTGGTCAGAAATCCCTTCTAAGACTTCACACCAGTACTTGGATTGTGTGACAGATCTGCTCAAAAACACCAAATCAAGTAGTGATTCTCCTAATTCGTAGGTTCGTGTGGGCATAGTTACTATTTGTGTTAAGTCAAGGGAAAAAGCCAGATTCAGAAGAACACGAGACATGGCCTGATCATTTTGACCTTCCCGATAATATACCCAGTCAATATGCGGTAAATTAAAATCTCCGGCCACTATAATCTTGCAGTTGCTGTTGCCAAACGTTTCAAGTAAGAAATCATTCAGCAATAGCATGTATTCTTCGGTGGTGCCAGGGGGGCGATATACTGCAACAATTACGAAATACAAACCACCGATCTCGGTAGTACCCACAATACACTCCACTTCTGTAGGTGGTGAAATTTCAACGAAGACCATTGAAGTTTTATAAACAATAGCAACACCTCCTCCTCTGGATCCTCGGTCTTTTCGACAAGCCGTATAGTTCGGAGGAAGGAAATCAGCACTCTCAATTGATTTATTTACCAGGTTTCAGTCACAATAACGATATCCGGTTCATGTTCCATGAGCACAGCTTCCAAAAGTGAGAATTTGTTGCATATGCTCCGTGCATTAACGTTTAAAACTACTAGTCTGTCAGGGACACTCTTCACGGCTGTCAGAGCTGTATGCATTCTCGAAGTATTTTTCTCTGCCGCCTATGTTGCTGTTTTTGTCATGAAGAGGAGGCTCCCGACAGGGCCTACGTGTGGCCGTGTCATCATCTCAGTAATACGCCTTGCCGTAAACATAAAGCCTGTCATAAACTAGGCGCACTCGCTTTCCACTCGACTTCTTATTTTTAGCGCTTTCCCAAAGGCACTTTCTGGTGTGCACCACGCTCTTTGAAAAGTCATCGCTTATCGAAACGTTCATGCCGTTCAGCTTGGGACAATCGCGCATAATTTCCTGCTTTTCCTTGAAGTCATACAGGCGAAAAATAACTGGTCGTGCTTTTGACTGCTTTTTTTCCCAGACGGTGCATGCGCTTAATGCTGCGGGGAGAAGTACCAATCACAGAAAAGATTTTGTCCTGCATCAGTTTTGATAAATCTGCCTGTGTTTCATTGTCTTGTTCAGGCACACCGAAGATGATAAGATTATTGCGGCGCTGGCGATTTTCTATATCGTCAACTTTTTGAGATAGCACTGCGACTTTTTCATTTATACGAGACACCGTCTGCTGTGTGTCATCAAGTTTATAAAAAGAACACTCAATTTTAGCTAAGCGGTCTTCAATATGTTTTATAGCGGCACCACTTTCTTTCACTTCTTTTTGAACTGCTCCCTGATCAAGTTTAATGTCACCTAACGTCTTGCTCTGGGGTGCGATTTTGTACGCGTTCCAAAATGGAACGGAGGCGTTCCGTTCCATCGAGCCGCACACGATTGGTCAATTTGAACCGTGACGAACGCCATGACGTCAATTGTGACGTGAACCGTGACGTCTTGCTGCTGTCAATCATTCCGTGTCGTCTGCTAACGGACGAACGCAACGGAACGGTTGCCGAGTCCGTCCGTTTCGATAGAACGGATTAGAACGGCTACCAGACGACTTGGATTGGATTAAAACGTAAGCGCTTGGGACAGTTAGCCTCTTTCGTATCCGGTTCAATCCAAATCGGGAATCCCAACAGTTGGAGAAAATGGCGTTTTCTTTCTCTGCCGTGTCTTTTCGTGTCGCCTGTGCGGCTGCTGCAGTCGCGCAGAGACGATGACCCGAGGTAGATGATGCATTTAAAGAGTTGACGGAGGAAGAGTTCCGGCAATATTTTCGTCTGTCCAAACGAACAGTGCGTCGCTTGTGCGACGAGCTTGACTCCATCATTGGATGCCAGCGAGCCAGTGGCCTTTCCACAGAAAGGAAGGTGTTGTGCGCGCTGCGATTTTTCGGCACTGGAAGCTTCCGGAGGAGCGTTGGTCGCGAGGAGCAAATAGGCATGGCGCAGCCGGCCGCGAGCAACACCATCCAGGAGGTGACGGAGGCCATCATTTCCGTGTCTGCCCGGAGAAAGTTGGTGGACTTTTCATTGACACCGGCTGCCAAGGATGAGGCAAAGGCGGCGTTTGCGCGACGCGGTGCCATTCCAGGCGTGCTAGCGTGCGTCGACGGCACGTTGATCGCCGTTATGAAGCCAGAGGGACTCAGCCCGGCCGACACGGCGAGCTTCATGTCGAGAAAGGGTTATTACGCCCTCAACGTCATAGTCGTAAGTACCGTTGGAATGTTTTACTTCAAACTGTAATCGCCATTTTTACTCGCGCATAGTAGCAATTGTTCAGTTTAATGCCCAAGCTGGCATAACTAGTAATGTAACGATTAAAAGAGGACATGCGGGGTACGAGCTCGTTGAAGTCTGACATGTCAGCGGTAATGATGAGTGCCATGTGTTTCTGTGCATGAGCCGTTTGCCGTACCAAAATTGTGTTTTCGTTCTGGCGTGCATACACAATGGAGTTGTGCATTTTGGAGGTATTTAGGAACATGGGCAGCAGTCGTAGCAAAAATCGATACACTATAGGGAAGATACGATGGAAGCATTTTGAACAGGGAAGTACTTACAACCATTGCGTGGGCTGGATTTGGCGTGTATGGGTGTTCTTGCGCAATTTCGTGCCCCAAGTTTTCATTTAGCGATCACTTAGTGCAAACCATAGGCGTGCGCACAAAGGGCCCGAAATGCGAAACCCTGTGCACGCCTATGAGTGAAACAGTGTAGCTGCTTATACCAGCGTAAATGTATGTATTGTTTTCTGCATATGAATGGCAAAAAGGGATTTTGAGCATATCTGCAGCGCTATTTTGTATTGCTCCTCATTGCAGGTGTGCAACTCGGAACTTTGCATCCTTGTTGTGGACCTCCGGCTCCCTCATTCGGGCCACGACTCTTGGATGTGGCAGCATAATCCACTGTGTACGCGCCTCGCCGCACAACTGCAGCCTGGCGAGTCTCTGCTTGGTAAGTATTCGTAATGTGGTGCCCCTAACTAGGGCAGAGCACTTTAGTTGGTAACAACTTTGTTGATAGTCATAGGAATATTGATGTCACAGGAATGGTGAGCTTTCATAACACATACATAATTTATTTATACAAATTGCAATGCCCCTAGGCTATCACAAGGCTGTGTTTGTACAGTGGAAAATACATTAAAGAACTTGTATACATATCAAGTACCCCTCCATACGGATGGTCAATGTTTCCAAATCAAAACATCCGACAGATTATGATAATTTAAACACAAACGAAGTAAAGTTATACAAAAATCCTTCAAAAAGAATGCCACAGCCGTGGACTCGGAAACAATTGTACCCTCTTCACTGTGCAAGAGGCTCCAAGGTTTGCATAAACCTCGGAGACTCTTGCACAGGTTTGCATAATTTTCATAAAACACACCAGAATGATCGCAACCGCCACATCCTGTGCATTCGGGCGCTCGGTGTACATTAGTAGGAACGATGCAATATGCTTGCTAGCCACCTCTTGTGCTAGGTGTATGAAAACTTCCATGCAAGCATGAATACGCAGACGAGGCAAGCAAGTAAAGCGTAATGAACGCGGATTCAACCACAAAAGAAAAAAATCTAGCACTGAGTGTTGTGACATTATACTCGTCACATCATGTCTAAATGGGTAGACGTAAATTAACGTGAAAGCACAAAAATACAAAGGTCAACTTTATTACATGCTATGACGACAAGTACAGAGGCCAACACACATCTCTAGAACGCGCAAATCATGTTTGCAGGACTGCGCTGGCGAATCTGATGACGACATGTGGCACAAAATCTGCTGTATGTGAGCTTGCATGACTAAATGTACAGTTCCCATTGATTTTTATCGACCTGGTGGTCGGCTTAAGCTTAGGTGGCTGCTTTGGCCCTCGCAAGTGTGTTCTAGACATGAGTGTTGACCTCTGTACATCATGAACCTTGTACATACAGCATGCTACACGTAGCAAAGCATGTGAGAACATTGCAACATGAGCATCACACAATTCGTTTTCACCACGGCAAATAAAACTTGCAGTTACATTTAAGTGACCTTGCAAGAAAGTATGACTTTGACAGGTATGTCCATTCCCTTCTTAGTGTTATGAGTCACTGACCAGAAGCATTCATTTTTCGACAGCAATTGCAGTGTGATGCTAAAGAACAGGTGAATCATAATTGTAGAAAGGTGAGTGCACTTGCCAGCTGTGATGAAACATAAATTACATACAACATGAATAATTAGCTCTGCAATCTCACAGCACCCAGAACGTGTTACACTTAAAACTTATTCTTGCTCACTTGGAACGAAAACTAGAGGAAACCAATCACCGGCGTGGTGCAATAATGATGGCCATTTTCATTTGTGAAACTATGCAACTTGCAGAGTGACTAGTTTGGTGCTCTGAAAAAAGACCACATTGTAGTTGTACCTTAGCATCACTGTGCTGAAATGAACATATCACAGTGCAAACACTATGCGGTAACGCTTCATAATGAGTGCAGTAAGCTACAAAACATAGTGAAGCAATATAAATATCACAGTACAAAACCCATACACAGAAATCGACAACTACTTGTAATGATTCCAGGGTCTTCGAAATGTGTAAATAAAAGAAGGCACGCTGGCGTTGCAGCTGGATTAGTATAAATAGAAAGAGGAAAATACTAGGATACAAAAATGGGTGCACGCATTACACCTTTCGTCCAAAAAATCCCCTTGCATTACTCATACAAGGCAACAATGAAACTTAAACAGTAAAACTCAAAATGAAGCAACAATAAGTGCATAAAATGAAAGTGAAGATATAAAACTCAAAGAACAATAAATAAACAAGATAAATTGAACTCATAAAACAATGAATGACTAAAATGAAATTGTATAGGTGAAAATAAACAATAAATTAATTCCTCCTTTCTTGTTGCAGGTGGCCAGCTACGACTAGTGCCAGGGAGCGCACCTTCTCCAGTATGCCCTCCTGAGTCGCTGCCGTCCTCTCTGCCGCGATGGCGAGCCGGGTGGTAGATTGTTCGATCCTTCGCAGCACCTGAAATGAATAATTGTGGTGGAATTGTTCATATGAGTTGCTGATTACTCGCAACCAGCTCATCGCTGGAAGCTGTTGTTGTCAAGAATTGCAACGTGCACAACAATTGCCCACCTCCCTCGCTGTAGCCACTGTAGTGTCTATCCTCCTAACACATCACATATCCTATGGCAATGCCATCCAAAACTACCCCCCTTACCCAAACCTTCATCCCTCCCATCTACCCCTTCCTCCGAGTGGCTGACCGCCGCAACCACCCTTCACGACCAACGATTCCTTGGGGACTTCATCGGCCTAGCGCTGAAGCATGCCGCAAGCGACGCCCTGGACTCAGGGCACTGATGCATTTTTTATCGCAGAATAAAAAAAAGTGATTTCTCTCTCTCTGTTGAAGAGCCACTGGCCTGATGGCATCCTTTGGCAGTGTCACGCGTCATGTACAAGTTATGCCCTCTTCGTTTGGGCAGACAAGGACCTGTTGGAACTACTTTTCAGTCATCTACTCAAATTCATCTCTTACCACCAAACAACCCTTTTCAGGGCCAACCAACCTTTTGCCCGGCTGTTGATCGTTGGCAAGATAGGATACCGAGTCCTTAATACAACGCATATTTCTTATTTACATCAAAAGTTGGCTTGTTTTCCAGATTCATGATTCACTTATGATAACAGAGCATAAATAATATTTATGTCCTTCACGTAAAATGACACCGAAGGATCTACCAACCTAAAGCTTCCGACGCTATTTTCCTGTTCACCAACAGTGTCGCGTTCTGCTAAAGGTACCACTTAGAGATAATGGCAAACTCTAAGTCGGCACCGTTCAGGAACGCATGATATTACGCCGGCAGTGTGCTTACCTCTTGGTAGGGTAGGTCGGTGACGCCACGGAAGCGGACCGCGCCCGTCAGCTGGAGCACTCGGCCCCGGAAGCCGGGTGCGCGACCCCCTCCAGTGCTTCTGAAAATACACACCAATGTCGAAGGACAAATCGCCCAGACCATTCGACGGTCACTCACATTTGCTCTTGGGCTATAGCGGTAGCATCGCGGCGGGCCTCGTAGACCTGCTGCTTCCTCACTGGTCGACCGTTTTCACAAAGGGCCCTTCCGCGTTCAGCACGTCGGCCAGCTGCTGCCACAGCCGTCGTCGGTCGACAAGGCTGAAGCCCGGCCCCAGCTCGCTGGATCTTAAAGCCAGCTGGAGATGCGGCTCCATAAAAGCGAGCACCGTCTCTCGCTGGCCCTCGGAAACGCGCGGTCCCATAACGGGTGCAGAAGCCGACACGTTTTCCTACATGGCTCTCCGCACGTAACGGCTTGACCGAACCAACCGCTTCAAAACTCGCGCCGTTTGAATTTTAATAGTGGTGGAGACATGCATACAAGCATTGCTTGAAACGGGGTAGTGGATAGCGCCACCACTAAACGTTTCGCAAAATTGCGACACCACCTAGCGCCATTTCAAGACATTAACCGCAATAATTTGTTTAACTCGTTCCGCATTCCAAACTGAATCTTTGAAAAGCAACACCAACATATTTTGCTACTCAGTCATAATAGTCAAATATTTCTCAACATGTTAAAAACGCTTCTAAGTATGTTATACGGTCCCTAAGCAGACGTCAAAAGCGTGACGCAGACGTCCACTTCGCTCATTGGCTCTTTGCTTCCTCTCGTCCTCGCGAACATGGCGGACCGCCTATTTCGTGACGTAAAGAACGAACCGCCTCCGTTCCATTTTGGAACGCGTACAAAATCGCGCCCCTGGTCTTCCAACGTTTGCAAAATCTGTTCAAGTTTTTCATCTGTAGTCAAACCGGGGCCCGGATTCAACTCGACATCACCGCTTGTGATAAGCTTGAGACAGGCAGACCAACAATCACATATCAGCAACGCTAGAGTGCGGGGACACGGCACGACGATCAGAGACAAATGACTACTTCTAAGTAAGGAAGTGTCGTGTATCACCTGCAGACAAGCAAATACGAGCACATTGGAAAACATGTTCACATGCGTGCCGTGCCCGCAACTGAGTCCGTGGGGGTCCGGGGGCCAGTTTAAGTAGGGGTCGGTCCGTGACTTGGTCGTCGATGATTGGTCGATGCTTCCGATATACGTATCGCCGTCGCACGTGCCAAGTAGCTACATCTGCTGTAGAACCAGATGATTTGGTGACAGCAGTTGTCATTCCGGCTTGCATTGTGTGGTGATTGTGCTTGACTTCGCGGTGGTGACGAGAAAAGGGACCTGTAGACAAGCAAATACGAGCACATTGGAAAACATGTTCGCATGCGTGCCGTGCCCGCAACTGAGTCCGTGGGGGTCCGGGGGCCAGTTTAAGTAGGGGTCGGTCCGTGACTTGGTCGTCGATGATTGGTCGATGCTTCCGATATACGTACCGCCGTCGCACGTGCCAAGTAGCTGCATCTGCAGTAGATCCAGATGATTTGGTGACAGCAGTTGTCGTTCCCGCTTTTCTTTTATTGATATGATATGAGATGTTGACGCACAAGTAAGGCGCCGGCTACTCCTTAACTCTTGAATACGTCTAACCTACAACATACAGGGTTTAAAATAGCCTTCTCATATAAGCAACGTTTGCACAGCAACACGGTGAGGAAAAAAAAGTGGTACATACAATGAGAAGTTCAATCACTCCACTGCACTGGAGAAAAAAGTCTCGAGAATATAAACAATAATGGCACCTTACAATACAGTGTCTAGTCAGCGGGTGGTGCACACATCGTGTACATGCATTTTTACAGATAGTCACATATAGTCACATTTTCACATATAGTCAGCAGAGAATATAAACATAAATCACAAATCATAATCTCAACACATGCAATCAATCATACATACAACACAATCATAATCCACAAACACATACACAGCTACATTGAAATAAAAGAAACATTATAAGCGTTAATAACGGCCAACAATGCCGCTGACTTCGAGAAATGTTGTTAACGCTTTTAGAGCGCTCTTTTGCAAGGCGTTGTTGACCAAGGGCCCAAAAGTTTCCTTAGACTGAAAGGTCTGCGGTCTAATGCCAATAAAGTTGATTTAAGTCGGCGTCTTGGTGTGTCGTGATGTGGACAATTTAAAAGGAGGTGATATACATCTTCATCCACAAATCCACAATCACATTCGGGGGTTTCCGCACGGCCAATTCTATGTAAGAAATGTTTTGTGTAGGCAGTGCCTAGTCGTAATCGATGAATAAGGGTTTCCATATTTCTGTCTAATGACAACGGAAATTTGAATTCAATAAGCGGATCAATATGGTATAAATCAGAGCTCTTCGAGTTCTGGTCAAACCACGTATTTCTACACATTTTAAAAGATGTTGCCCTTATGATACAGCATAATTCATTTTTTGATATTGGGAGCGAAATTGCATCATCTTTGAGGTGTGCTTGTCGTGCTGCTTCATCGGCTGCTGTGTTGCCAGGAATGTTACAATGTCCAGGTATCCACTGGAATCTTATTTCATGCTTCTCTTGGCTTGCCTTCGTGAGGTCTCTAAGTGTTTCATATATTATACTATCACTGATTGTTTTTGATTTTGTGCTGCAGAGCTTGCAGTGTGTGGTGATTGCGCTTGACTTCGTGGCGGTGGCGAGAAAAGGGACCTGCAGACAAGCAAATATGAGCACGTTGGAAACCATGTACATGCGTACGGTGCCCAGAACTGAGTCCGGGGGGGTCCGGAGGCCTGTTTAAGTAGGGGTCGGTCCGTGACTTCGTCGTCGATGATTCGTCGATGCTTCTGATATAGGTATCGCCGTCGCACGTGCCAAGTAGCTGCATCTGCAGTAGATCCAGATGATTTGGTGACAGCAGTTGGCGTTCCGGCTTGCAGTGTGTGGTGATTGCACTTGACTTCGCGGCGGTGACGAGAAATGTGACCTGCAGACAAGCAAATACGAGAACGTTGGAAACCATGTTCGCATGCGTGCCGTGCCCGCAACAGTGAAGTGAAGTGAATTAAGTGAAGCCCCACTGGTCGCGTTCATGTAAATGCAGCTTTTGTTTACAATGCCAGAACATTCGTTGCATAACTACGCCCATCGACAATATGGTAAGCAGACGATGCAGCGTGCATGAATATTTTATGAGGGGCATTCGTCTTTCGTATTGGCTAAGGAGTCTCGCAGCATCCGCAGTGCTGCAAGGAACTACTGAGATAGAGTATAGGCAACAACCATCACAAACTACATTAGCGCCATGCATGTGCGTCACTCATCCTATAAACGCGTTCTTCCTTTGTTAAACCAGCAGAAGCAGTGCTAATGCAGTGATCTCTTTCCTTCCTTGTACTAAATGTATTTAAGCGCAATCTGTTGCTATATTATTTAAACCAGAACATGCGTATTAACAAAAATAGTTACCCTGACATCTTTCACAGTGATTATCTATGTGTACTGGTCCTGCTGCTGTTGCATGTGCACAATGTTGTTTCAGTGTATCATTTAGGCACATTCCAGTCTGTCCAATATATCATATGCCCCATGAGAGCGGTATCTTGTAAACCACCTCAGCTATGCATATCATAAGAAGCCAACAAACAATGACATGAAGGACAGTGTCCTTGGTTTCATTGTTTGTTGGCTTCCTATGATCGGGCCCCTCGGTTCCCCTTCTTCTCGTTCAACTATGCATTTAACACAGCATGTTTCATTCTTTTCATTCCGAGTTTAAAGGATAATGATACTAATTGCAGTCTACAGGGAGTAAGCCAGATAGATGCAACATGATTTCTCTGGTAATTTTGCTGCAGGGAGATACAGTTATTAAAACTTAGAAACAATCTTCTGAAGAAACTCGAGGAGTAGTTAGATATTGCTCAATAGTTTTAATTCAATAAGGTGCATCACCATTAGGCAGTCTGCAAGTTCGTTTTCACGATTTAGGCAAGGCAGTCTATTATTTCAACAATCTTGTTATGTTTCGTTACTGCCGTTGAACAAGGGTAGAAGGGAAACAGAGGGGCTCGAATTTTGTTAATCACAACCATATAAAGCCACCAGGCAATGAAGCCAAAGGGAGCATACGGGCAATTAGCTGTGGTTGAAATTGAAGTGTAGAAAATATTGTAAAAAATAAAGAGCACCAAACGGTAAATTGTAACTGGTGGGGTTCGCATTGAGCGTTACTGTCATTGTTACATTGCGCAAAATACAATCAACTTTTTGCGTCTCATTTACCAGCTTCTCATTTGACAGGAAGTGTACTTGTCAATGGTATTTTATGTACTAAAAATTGCAAATAAGCCTTCTACTACTCTGCCTAATGAAATGGGCTCCATGCAACCTTTCTATTTCACTTTGGAAATTGAAAAATGTATGAAGGTATTTGATGTTTCAAGGTTGTTTTCTTGAATATTCGTGCTTGATACTGATACCCTTAATACTGACACGTATACATGTTTATCTTTCACCGGTGATCGCTTTTCAGCGGCTAACAAATGTTAAACGTTGTCGCTAGGCACAGGACGCGCCTGCATATATCGGAAGTTTGTCGAACGTTATCGATGCTTTAATCCGTTGTCTGTTGTCACCGACGCTTAGGTAATCTGATTGTATGAGCGACGCCAATTGTGTAGTACTTTCTGGAAGACACGCGGGCACCAGGAATTAATCTGGAACCTTCGATGACTCTTGTATAAAAGCCGACCCGTTTCGCCGCTGATCATATTTCGAAGATCGCCGGCTGTGTTCGCCGCTATCGTTGTGCTTTGAGTGTAGCTTGCTTTTGTGGGCACAGGTTCGCTCAATAAAGAATCAGTTTCATCATACACAGTTTTACGACTGTTTTCTTCAATGTCACTACTACGTGACAGCTGGTGTAGGTGCTAGTGCGTTCATGCAGCCAATGCCCCCGCAAAGCCGCGATCCAAGCCCAAAACCGGAGGACAACAACAACGTCGCCAAGCACCAGCGAGCTAACCGTAGGCAGCAAGGAATTCTGCCGGAGTACAGACTTCTTCCCGAGAAGACCACAGCAATCAAGGCCAAGTCAACGACCCCAATGGCAAGGCCCAGCGTCCCCCATCCTGCTGGAACAACCTCGGGAGCCACCCACCTTCCATAGATCATCAGCTGAAGACCCTGAAGCCTGGCTGGAGACATATGAAAAGACCGCGACGTTCAACAAATGGAGCGATTACGACAAGCTGCGCCATGTCTATTTTTCTTTGCATGACACTGCTCGG
This sequence comes from Dermacentor silvarum, assembly GCF_013339745.2. Taxonomy (NCBI): domain Eukaryota; kingdom Metazoa; phylum Arthropoda; class Arachnida; order Ixodida; family Ixodidae; genus Dermacentor; species Dermacentor silvarum. Next base: position 80,265,983 of record NC_051156.1, on the reverse strand, counting down.
ACCTGGTTTGAGAACCGAGAGACCACCCAGGTGACTTCGGACCTAGTTCGTGAGAACTTCGTGAGGACCTTCACGAGTGTCGTACGAAATGAAAAGGCCGAAGTTCTCTTAGAAACCAGAGTGCGATTGCCGAACGAGAACATCGCGATCTTCACGGAGGAGATGGCTTGCCTCTTCCGCCACGCCAACCCCGACATGTCTGAAGAAAAGAAAGTTCGGTTCTTGATGCGGGGTGTCGAAGAGCAACTATTCACAGGATTGATGCGCAACCCGCCCAAGACTGTCGCAGAATTTCTTTCGGAGGCCACAACGATCGAGAAGACGCTTGAAATTCGCGCCAGGCAATACAACCGCCATGCCCTGACAAACTACGCCGAAGCTCAAGCGCTAGGCGCCGACGACCTGCGAGAGGCGATCTGAGTGGTCGTACGGGAAGAGTTGCAGAAGTTATGGCCAATGTCCCCGCCTCAGGCGGCCTCGATCGCTCACATAGTTAAAGAAGACGTTCAGCGGTCACTGGAAGTGCCAGTAGTTCCGACATCGCCTCAGCCACAGGCGGAAGCGATGATCTACGCCGCCGTCAAGGTCCCCCTCCACGCTCGCTCCAGGGCCGCGTAACGCCGCAGTTCCGTGTCCACCGCCGCCGCCGCCAGCACGCCCGTCGGTCGGCCAGCGCAGCTATCTGAGCAAGACGGACATTTGGCACGCCCCGACCACTGCCCGCTCTGCTATCACTGTGGGGAAGCCGGCCATGTCTACCTCCGACGCTCATACCGCGAGATGGGCCTACGAGGGTACGCCGTCATCGCGCCACGTCCGCAGCTTGGCGAGCGACCACGTGACATCGCCGACTACCTCACCGGTGCCCAATGACAACTACGACGACCCTCACGCTCGCCATCTCCAGGACGCTACCTCTCGCCGCAGCGCCGACCATACACTGGCCCAGACCGAGGCCGGTTCGTGAGCTCCTATCCGAGAAACTAAAAGCAGCAACCGATGGAGGTGCGGTTGCTGTACGACGCAATACCGAAGATCCTCCACTGCCGACGACGACGATTCGCGCATCATCACAACGAGGTATCCGCACATCGCCTGGCACGAGCCTTGACGACAACACTTCGCCGCCGAAGGAAGACCTACCGACGCGACGTATCAGCAGGGGAGCAAGCCAACGCAGCCGTGATCCGATGCCACGACTTAACCGCAACGCTAGACGACGGCCTACCGACCTAGACGTGCTAATCGATGGTCATAACGTCACCGCTCTCGTCGACACTGGAGTCGACTATTCCGTCTTCAGAGGCCCGTTCGCCGCCAAGTTAAAGAAAGTGAAGACGGCCTGGCGAGGACCCGATATCCGGAAAGCGCGAGGTCACGTAATAACGCCGGCTGTAATCTGCACAGCGCGAGCCACGGTTAACAATCGCACTTACCCGGCGAGCTTCGTAATCATGCAGCACTGCTCCAGGGACGTAATCCTAGGCATGGACTTTCTAAACAAACATGGTGCAGTCATCGACTTAAGGCTGAAGTCGATAATGCTTTCAACGCACAAAGCGATACCGCCGGATACAAACACCAGTTACCACGCCTTGAATGTGCTGGAAGAACAAGTCACCGTTCCGCCTCGCTCAGGCGTAATCATATCCGTCGGGCCTTTGCTCGGCACCTGCGACTTTCCAACGCGTCATGTATACAGTACTGTCAGGCTTGAAGGGGAAGACTTGCCTCGTCTATCTAGACGACGTCGTTGTGTTTGCCTCAAGCTACGAAGAACCACCTCCGGCGCCTTGAAACAGTTCTTCAACCAATCAAGACCTCCGGACTCACGTTGAATCAAGAAAAGTGCCACTTCCCATTTGAAGAGCTTTTGTTTTTGGGCCACGTAATCAAGTCTGGAGTGTGCCCTGACCGACAGAAAACTGCGGCCATGTCTGACTTTCCTCCACCCGCCGACAAGAAGGCAGTGCGTAGATTTTTTGGGCTGTGCGCCTATTACAGGCGCTTCGTCACGGCCTTTTTACGGATCGCCGAGCCTTCGACGTACCTCACAAAGGCGGAGGTCGAGTTCAAGTGGGAGACACCGCAAGTGAAAGCATTTGAAGAACTGAAGCGACGCCTGCAGTCGCCGCCAGTACTTGCGCATTTCGACGAAAACGCCAATACCGAAGTCCACAACGACGCAAGCAGCGTAGGGCTCGGCGCCCTGTATGGGCAGAGGACTGACGGACTAGAACGCGTTATAAGTTACGCTAGCCGGTCGCTGTCGAAGGCGGAAGCAAATTATTCCACAACAGAAAAGGAGTGCCTCGCCATCATCTGGGCTACACCAAAGTTTCGCCCCTACCTCTACGGCAGTCCCTTCAAAGTTGTGAGTGACCATCACGCCTTGTTTTGGATAGTTAACTTGAAACATCCATCAGGTCGCCTCGCTCGATGCAGTCTGAGACTTCAAGCATTCGACATCCCTGTCGTTTACAAGTCTGGGCGACATCACTCTGACGCTGACTACTTGTCTCGCGCCACCATAGAACCCCCGCCACAGGACAACCAAGATGACGACACTTTCTTGGGACCCATCCATGGAGGAAGGAAACTCGGGAGAGGCCCTGGCCAGCACAGACGTATTGGAGAAAGTGAGCGGAAGTCATGGGCTGTTTTTCCCAAAGGAGCACTGGGACGGGTACCCCAAATGTCAACGTTGCCATAGCAACCGCACTCCTGAAGCTTTCGCTGCTGCACTCGGTCTCTGAAAAGTGAGATAAGATTTTTCCGCCAGTGCCTTTCTCGCAGCACCTTTTGTTCGCGAGAACAGCTGACTTTGGAGTTTGGTGTGGAAGCTTGAAAGTTATGTTTTGAGTGTGTGAGCAGCAACAGATACACTCAAGCAATCACGGCGCGGATCTTCGTCGTCTTCTTCAAGGTGCCACGGAAAAACACAGGAGCGTGTCTGCTTTACTAAAACTGCTGCAGAAGTTTCGTAGGCTTTGTTTTGAAGCGCGTCGGCTGCACACATTTCCGGCGGCTGGTAACAATGCAAGTTGAAAGCTCGCGCCCTGCTCTTGCCTATCTGCTCCGGCGAGCTGAGTGGAGGCGCAAAGGGAGATGGCACACCAAGATAGCTGCACTTCCGGCTTCAAGAATGTCACGCCAGGGCCTCTCCTGCTTTGCTTCTATCCTCCATGGGACCCATCAGTGTCGACAAATTCGCCGAACAACAACGAGCCGACCCGGAACTAAGGAGCCTTGCAGACTACCTGGAAGGCAAGACCGCCGTTGTGCCGAAGGTGTTCATGCGAGGATTGGCGTTGTTTTTGTTGGAAAACAATATTCTCCTAAAAAAGAACTTCTGACCACTCCGAGCCAACTACCTCCTCGTGGTAACTTCAGCATTGCGCCCTGATGTTCTGCAAGCTCTCCATGACGACCCAACGGCTGGACACCTTGGTTTTTCCCGCACGCTCTCAAGGATACGAGAAAAATACTACTGGCCTCGCCTAACTGTCTACGTCGCCCATTACGTAAAGACATGCCGAGACTGTCAGCGACGCAAAACACCACCGACAAGGCCAGCAGGACTTCTACAGCCGATGGAACCACCTCGCTGACCGTTCCAGAAGATCGGGATGGGCTTACTGGGGCCTTTCGCGACGTCGACGTCCGGGAATAAATTAATCGTCGTAGCTACGGACTACCTCACCCGCTACGCCGAAACCAAAGCCTTGCCTAAAGGCAGTGCCGCTGACTTTGCCAGATTCTTCGTGGAGCACATCCTCCTGTGCAACAGTGCCCCAGAAGTCCTCATCACCGACAGAGGTACGGTCTTTACGGCAGATCTTACTCAAGCCATCCTGCGATACAGCCAGACAATTAGCCATTGCCGGACCACCGCCTATCACCCGTACACGAATGGCCTCACCGAGCACCTAAATAAGACCATCGCCGACATGCTGGCAATATACGTCGAACACAAGACGTGGGATGCTATCCTTCCGTACGTGACATTCGCATACAACACGGCCGTGCAAGAAACGACGCTCATGGCGCCGTTCAACCTGGTCTACGGAAGGAAGCCGGCAACGACGCTTGACGCAATATTACTGGACGTCACCGACGAAGACAATCTCGACGTTGCCACCTACTTGCTGCGTGCCTAAGAACCAGCAGAGGACCGACAGCTGGCACTACAATCTTCGACGACGCTACGTCAAGTACCAGCCCGGCGACCGTGTTTGGTTCTGGACCCTGGTACGCTGACGAGGACTTATCGAGAAACTGTTACGTAGCTATTTCAGACCCTATAAGACCATCCGACATATCGGTGCACTGGACTATGTGGTCAAGCCAGACGGCATTTCCCAATCACAGCGGCGCCGCGCACGACCTGATGTCATCCACGTTGTGCGTCTTAAGCCTTTCTACGCTCGCTGACAAACTAGATAGCTCGTTGGTTTGTTATTTTTATTTTTTATTAAGCCTGATTTTCGTTTTCGGTTTCGTGTTCGTTTGTAGCATCGGGACTATGCTTTTTAAGGGGAGGGTATTGACAAGTGTACATGTTGATCTTTCACCGGTGACCGCTTTTGATCGGCTCCCAAATGTTAAACGTCATCGCTAGGCACAGGGCGCGCCTGCATGTATTTTAAGTTTCTCGAACGTTATCTATGCTTCAATCCGTTGTCTGTTGTCACCGACGCTTATGTAGCCTGACTGTATGAGCGACTCGAATTGTCTAGTACTTTCTGGAAGACACCCGGGCACCAGGGATTAATCTGGAACCTTCTATGGCTCATGTGTAAAAGTCGACGCGTTTCGCCGCTCATCAGATTTCGACGATCGCTGACGGTGTTCGCCGCTATCATTGTGGTTCGAGTGTAGCTTGCTTTTGTGGGCACAGGTTCGCCCAATAAAGAACCACGACTGCCTGTTGGGCAGGTTGGTCTAACATGGTTACTTTCAGGTGTAGCGCAAAAAAGTACACACACGCACACGAAGACACGACAGACGGGGACGAACGCTCGTCCGCGTCTGTCGTGTCGTCGTATGTGTGTGTGTGTGTGTGTGTGAACTTTTTTGCGCTATATCTGAAAGTAACTACAATGAAAAATCAGTTTCGTCATACACAGTTTTACGACTGTTTTCTTTACTGTCACTACTACGTGACAATACAATAGACCTACATAGTTATTTTCTGTGCTTTATAAAACCATGTGTACAATGTATTGCTACTTGCCTGCTGTCTTTGTTTCAGATGCTTCAAAGATGGCAAAAAGACTGAACCATATGCGTGAAAAGGCTGATGCACTAGAAAATGTTGCTGTTTCTTCAAGCAAAGTAAGTTAAATTAAACTGTTGCCTCATTCTAGTTTGTGTAGTTTTATGCTTGCCAGAAACTTCGCCCGCTTACAAACTCATAAGCATCATATTGTTTTATTTCTACCAGTGTTAAGCAAGAAAGGGCTCCTGGTAACTTTCTTTCATGTTCCCAACTTTGATATAACCTAACTGCTGTAGTTATTATGAACCATGCAGAATGACAAAACAACGTATGGACAGAAGATAACTCAAGCAATTTCAATAAGCCTCATTAGCAGGACACACAAAAGGTGTCCTAGCTACAGGCATACAAGTACGCCGCGAATGTGGTCGTCTTGCGCTAAACCATCAAGCTGTGCTAACCTGTTTCGATGTTGTTGACCACCCTACGGACCAAGTGCAAACAATTCTCGAATTATGTTTAGTTGTGTAATTAGTCACGTTCAAATGCCTTTGCAAGCTTTAAACGTAGAGCAAAAGTTCCAGTGGATAAATTCTAGACAATTCTAGGAAACATCTTACTGACAGGTATTCTGCTTTCTACTGATTGTGAAATCTTTTGCAGGTCACTAAGAAGGCGCAGAAAATATCGAGAGAAAAAACCACAGTGTTTTCGATAGAATCACGCATGACAATACAACACTTTAGGCTTAAGCGCTGCCACTGAGAAAGTTGCAGGGTTACGGCGATTTTGAGGTTTTGTTCTGCAGAACACCATCAGGAACGGCTGCATCTGGTGCTTTCGCAGTGCAGCTGAGATCAATTGCTGGCTTGAATTTTAAGTTCAATGCCTACGTCTCTACCTTGTAACTTATTCAACAGCAGTGCGCAAGGTTAGAAGCCCTGTTTGTACCAATGTAGCACTTTTGAGAGCGCAACGATCATGGCACACGAGTGCATAGTCCTGTCCATTTCTTCATATTGTGGGCTTTCTTTATGATGCAAAAATAATTGTTCAGTTAGTAAGAAGGTAAATAGCATTGACTCAAACCTTTCTTAGAATACTCTGCAACTTTCTCATCAAATTGTTTTTCCTAAGTGTAAAGCTCTAATAATAATTAGTTATGCTTGCCTGACTATGCAAATACTAGAATGCAAAAACTCGCTTGGGTGACCAACAACAAGCTTCTAAATGTGTCCGCCGATAACTTTGTGTATACACTGCTTGTTAACACACGTTAGAGATGCAAAGGTATTGCATAAACCCCAAGGGAGGGCAACTACAAGCTGGATATCCTTGTAAAAACATCAGAGCCTGTATTTACTTCTTTGTTCTTAGCTTTTTTTTCATCCCTCCAGAATCCTGGAAAGCTTCTCAGACTGAGCAGTTGCAAGTTACGATAAACCCTAGTTAATATGTACCCAAAATACAGAGACAGGTCTATTACTGACGATCCATCTGTGTGAAACTGCTGTATTGAATTATAGTCCTCATCAAACACTCGTAATATCCCCTTGGAAATCCCATGCTAAAGCATAACTGTACTTTGTATTTAACTCTTGTTCACCGCAACGCTGGATATATTGAACGCTGCGCTGTTTTCTTGGAAGTGTACTTCTATGATCGGGAATGAGAAATCAGTTTTTGCGCCATCACAATTTTTTATGCCGACTAACTTAAAGTGGTGCTGTCAAATGAGACATTACATGTGAATCCCAGTACATGCCATGGAGGTAAAATGAGCAGGATGCGTGTCTTCCTCGCCGTGCATAAAGTTCTTGCAAACTGTGGCCGTTTGTTACCAGCCAAAGCAAATTGCCACTCTGGTTCAAGATTACAAACGACCTCCCAGTCTGATATGCATTCCACAACAATGCACGGATGACAATCAATGTTTTTACTGACATGTTTGTCTTGTAGACCAGGGGTTTCTGTGAACAGCATTCAAGTGTCCGGTTTGCGGACAAAACCAGTTGAAGCGCACTTGCAAAGGATTTTTACACTGCAGTTTGGATTTAACAAAACCAATGTGCATGACATATTCGTATTTCGTGGAAAGACGATCATGACAGTGTGCGAGACTCATTACTGCGCAATTCATGGGACCACAATCTGTGCTGAACCGGTTAAAAATATTTCGCAGCCGCCGCTCGGTGAGCCGAGTGGCGGCTGCGACAACCAGCGAGGCCGGCTTTCAGAAGGACACTGCGCGTGCCGAGCTTGCGCCTCGAGCACGTGCTGCGCTTCTTTATTTTTAACTTTCTTGACAGCTGAGAGCGCCGACCAGAGCTGCCCGCGTTGCGGCGTCGGTGGGCGCTACAAGGTAGCCGCCCTGATGCGGCACCGAGTGATGACTGTCACCGTGACTAACACGCCGGTAGGCCTAGGGGTGCCGGTGGCTGTGTCGCGCGGCATGCCGTGACTTTCATGCAATGCGTGACAACAAAGCCACTGAAGTTCTCGGGCTTCGACGTCCTACAGTCGCCGGAGGTGTTCCTCGAACGTTTAGAGAACTTTTGCCTCGTGTCGGGAATTTACTCTGCCAAAATGTTCAGTAACGTGGTGCCGGCCGCCTTGGAGGGCAGCGTTAGGCTGTGGTGGCGCCTTGTCGGCGTTTTCACCACGTGGAAAGACTTCACGCAAGCTTTCCGCGTAGAGTTCGCTTTAATCGATTTGAAGCGCCACCTGAACGAAGAGCTCCAACAACGCACCCAGCACCCAGAGGAGAACCTCGAGGAGTTTTTCTACGTGATATTGGCAGACTACGACCGCACCGGTGAAACCGTACCAGAAGAAGAAAAGGTCCAGCGGGTTCGCCGCCAAATGCACCACAGTTACAAGACCTCGCAGAAGGGTCAACCATTACAACCTTGAGGGAGCTCGCGACGGAGGCGGATGGCTTGATGGAAAGAGCGTGGCGGCGATGGCAGTACAAACCACCGCCACCACCGACAAATCAGGTTGCAAGGGATTTAGCATTCCGACCACACAGGGCAGCCACTCGGACCATGGCCCATGTTGGCGGCTGCCGCCGTGGGCACCACTACGTCAGCCACAATGTCTCCGGCATACCACTGGCCACTGCACCTCGCAGCGGTCCAACCGTCCTATCTTTGCGATCAAATTCATCTAGCCCCTATTGTCCCTACGCTGACGCAGCTGATCGCCCACACCTCGCAACCAGCCGCTCGTTGGCAGCGGCCCAACAAACGACCAGTCCACTGCCAGCACTGTGGAGGGATCGGCCATGTTGGCGGCCAATGCGCTACGGGTAGGCAAAATGCGCCACTCAGGTGTTTTCAGTACCATCAACTGGGGCACATGTGGGCCAAATTCCCAGAGCATCAGCGCTAGGAAAACGTGCATAGGTAGATGCTATGCCAGCGGGCATCTACGACAGCGCGCTCCAGATTGCGGCCACTGCTGGCAGAAAGGAACCCCTTTTAGACATCCGCATCGGAGCAACAACATTCGAAGCGCTCATGGACACGGGCTCTAGCGTCAGCCTTCTGGGAAAACAAGCAACTGCGGCCGCTGGGATCACAGGAGCCAGTCACAAAAGAGAGGTGCGCACGCTCTCGCATGCTCCGCCTGGCCACGGGCTGGTCTCAATCTATTTGCTCGCTCCGATGCAAGATCTATTGGGCAGCAGGCTCCCACTGGCAGCGTTTCCGGTGTGTGCCTGACCACTGTAAAGATATTGTACTCGGGAGGGACTTCCTGATGGTGAGTGGAATATTGCTTCATATTGCAGGTTGGACAATTGGGACTGAACCGCAGTGCATGGTACTCTTCGTCAAAGGAAATCAGCAGGTTAAAGAGCAGCTAGAAAGCGAACAATCATTTTACCTGCAAGCCAACTTTGCCGGGCCACCTGATCCTATGGCCAGCTCTGACGTCCCCACCGCCAATGACCCTGCTAGCTTCACGGCTCAGGTGAATGTAGATCCGCGTCTGGCGCATGTGCTTGAGACTTTCACTCCAGTTATTACAACTACCCCCAGGCGCACGACATTTGCTGAGCATCAGAGTGACACTGCAGACAGCCTACCTGTACGTTGCAAGCTCCGCCCGGTCAATGCTAAAAACAGGTCAGTATGGATAACTGCATCCGTGACCTCCTACAACAAGAACTCATACGCCCGACCACCAGTCAGAGGACCAGTGCTCCTGTTTTGGTTGCAAAAGTGTCTGGTGGCTTCTGCCTCGCGACTGATTATCGGCCACTGAATAACCGAACAAGGGTGCCTGTTTACCCCATGCATAAGACTGACTGGCTCTTTGCTCAGCTGGTTCACGCACAATGGTTTTTAAGTTTTGATCTTTCACACGGCTTTTTCCAAATCACAGTGTGTGAACAGGGCATCCCCAAAACTGCATTTATATTCCAGCAGGGCAATTTCTAATTAACTAGGATGCCCTTCGGAGTGGTAGGCGGGCCAGCAACCTTCTAAACATTGATGGACACAGTTTTGGACGGCATAAATTATAAATTTGCAATGACATTCCTTGATGACATCCTGGTGTATTCAGACACTCTGTACAACCACGTGGAACACATCCGATGTGTACTAGAGTGGAACAGAGCCGCAGGCCTCACCATTAACCCACACAAGATCCAACTCTGCCACCATTCTTGGACATATCATTTCACCTGGGCAGTGTAGACCTCACGAAGGCAAAGTGCTTGCTGTGTTGCACTACCCTCGACCAGCAACAGTGAAACAAGTGCAAGATTTTCTTGGCCTGGCGGGGTATTATCCTTTATACCTCGATTTTCTCTCATAGCCCACCCCTCACCTGAATTGTGCAAAAAGACGCACCCTGGCAGTGCAACAACCAGCAAGAGTTCGCATTCCAGAGTCTGAAGCAGTCCCTGGCCCATGATCCTGTGGTGAACCTCCCTGACCTCAACCAGCTCGTTATGGTGGAGACATGACAGTGATATCGGAATAGCTGCGATGCTACTCCAGACAAGCCCGGAGGAACTCAGACCCGTTTCATTTATAAGCAGGGTCCTTACCGAGGCAGAAAAACAATACACTGTTCAGCAATGGGAGTGCCTGGCAGTGGTCTTGGCAGTCCATAAATCCAGGCCTTACCTCGAATTCACGGAATTCGAAATCCACTGTGACCATTCTTCGCCCTCATGGATGGTTTAGACAAATGAAGCCTTACCAAGAGTGATGTGGTGGGTCCTTGGGCTGCAAAGCTTTAACTGTAAGATCAAAGACGAAGGGGACTTGCCAACATTCCAGCAGATGTCCTTAGTAGAGACCCCTTGAACTGTCCAGACAACCCAAGCCAGACCATACCCGAAACGCTGTTCCCGATTACCGTTCAAGAGCCTGAGCAACACATCACGTTCGAGACAGTTGCCCGTCTGTCTATGACAGACGATGTCACTCTCCTCAACAATATAGATTGCCTGATTATGGAGCAAGGTCGTGTTCCACTATTCGCCAAGCTGAAAATTGTCATGCAAGGTTCAATACTCCCAGAGAACGGCCTAAAATCATACCTAATTAAGGACTTGGCTGCTTTGACAGAACTGGTGTCTACTGGCTTGCTCATTCAGCACAAAGGGAATGAAAAGATGCATTGGCTACCAGCACGCTTGCGGACTCTGGTGCTGAAAATGGCGCATGAGCACCCAACCAGTGCACATGTTTTTTTTTTCAGGACATTGCAGCGTGTTTCTTCTAGTTTCGTTTGGCTGGGTATGCGAGCCGATGTATCTAAATCTGTCAGATGCTGCAAAGTTGGCCAGCGCTCCAAGGCAAATCGCCAAAAGCCAGCGGGCCTTATGAGCAGCCAGTGGGTCACTGCACCGATGGAGGAACTTGCTGTAGATGTCATTGGACCGTTACCACTCACATCACGGTGCCACCAGTACCTGCTGGTGGTGGTTGACAAGCTCACAAAGTTAACTGAATTGTTTCCTCTAAGAGCCGCTACCAGCCAAAACATCGTCGACTATATGCGGCAAGCCTTATGTCGTCATGGAGTACCAGTAGCAATTTCCAGTGACAATGGCGGCCATTTGTCAGTACACTTTGGAAGGGCCCCTTGAAGCAATGGAGCATAAAAGACCGTCATACCGTGCCTTACCAACCCCCCCCCCCTCCCGCTGGACCGATGGTATAACACCATAATACTACAGTTAAAGAGTGACTTCGGGCCTACTGCACATACTACAGGGAGTGGGACTCCTCACATCCCGGAAATTGCCTTTGCTCTCCGCACCGCCGAGAGTGCCTGCCTTCCTGTGTTATGGCTAAGAGCTGCGCACTCCATGGGAACCACACGGCACCAGGACAAAGTGTAAGGACTGTGTGGCGGAGAGAACTGGTGATTATATATGGTGATTATGAAGGAGGAAAGAGACGCTTAGGTTCTGCAGCCCATCAGGGAGCACGGCGCAGCGTCTTAGGAGGGAGTGAGAGTAGGAGGTAAATAGGTAGGAGGCGCCTTCTATGAATCGCATCTCGTCGTCTGCGCCTGCGCCCGCTGCGTTTGCAGGCACCTTAACTAGATGGCACCACCATACTGGCGGAGGGTCGGGTCGCGTATTTCTATTTGCGCCCACGCACAGAGCTCGACCGCTGGCGCCATGCTACGCCGCTCGCGCGTACCATGTTTCTAGCCGCCGCCGTTGGAACGGAGGAGGCGTTGACGGAGAAAACGCTGGGCTGGTGGTGATTAGCTCTGCTGTTATGGGATCGGTGGTATTCTTAAATAAACGCATCACTGTTTTGATGATCCTAATATAATCTCACTATCAGGGAGGGAGCAGTCTACCTGACTGGAGCAGTATTTTTTTTTATTTGGGGTGTTGCTACGCTGCGCTCCGCAACACCCCAACGACAGCCGCTTCGCGTCGGCGCCCGGCACCACCGCTTCCGCCGTGGCACCGGGGTTCAACCGACCGCGCTGGCAAACAGAGAGGAAAAGAAATTTCTAGCGCGATATTTCGTGAAAAACATTTGTAGCGCGATATTAAGCAAAAAAAATTTTAGCGAGGGCGGGACTCGAACTCGCGTACGCATGCTCCCGAAGCGAGCACCGCAACCACTCAGCCATACAGCGGCGCTTCGAGAGATGCATTCATGCGAACCATATGATTGGGTTCAAACGCCCTCAGCGAAAGAAAACACCTAGAAACGCGGTACGCGCGAGCTGCGCAGCGTGGCGCCAGCGGTCGAGCTCTGTGCGTTGGCGCAAATAGAAATGCGCGGTCGGGTCGTCCAAACGGCGGCGGCGGCGGCGGCGGTGGCATGAAAATGCACGCCGCCTGTGAGCAGCGAGAATTTTCATACGAAAAATAGTATTCGTCGGGAAATAAGCTAATGTACGTGTGGCCATTACTCAAAAAGGGGATTCATTTGACATAAATGGCCTATTGTTAGAACACATCGGTTTCGAGCGGCCACCCAAGCATACGACGGAGTAACGGAGCGTGGACGTGCTAGAGTGTGTGTGTACACATACACACGCACACGCACAAAATAAAGCTTCAAGTAGTTCGCTGCTGCTCATATCGCACCACCAGCAATCCGTCAATTCCACACAAAGACATTGCGGCGCTCCTGCAAGGCAGATAACTTCCAGAGAGCAGCCAGACGAAAATCGCCCTGTCTGGTTCTGGAAGCACGCTGGTAGCCAGAAGTGCAAAATCGAACTGTTGTATGGCGTGATGGAGGCTTATGTGAGGATATGTGGTTGTTTTCAGTTTCCAACAAGCAACTGCCTCCTCCCGAGTGAGGGTTTTGTGATATGAGGGATATAGACGGTGAGCCAGGCGGTAATATTGGAAGGGTTGGAATAGGCAAGATATATGAGTTACATGTGTTTTCCACGTTTCTCTCTTTTGTGCGGGTCACGGATGGAACAAGCTCGGGCAATGGCGTGATCCCGTTGGTTCCCACTGAGATAATCGTAGCCATGAGTCCATACTACAGTAATGTACTGGGAGATGAAGGGTGCATTGTGGGTCGATACCATAGACGTAAAGGGCAAGCTGACCTCAGAGTTTTATTCTAAGAAAAAAGAACTCGATTATCTAACGAACGTTAATCTTGATAACGATGGGGCCGATGATAAAAAATCCGATGCATTAGCAACTATAAAAAATTGTGCATATTGCGCTTATGTAGTTATACCGCCAGCAGTTGTATAGAATGCGAGCGGAGAACTGCCGACGACAGGCCCATTTGCTTTAATTGACGTCGGATTGGTGATGTCGACAGCTATTGTAGTAACCGGCGGTCTTGGCCCTATGTGCCCTATGCTCATAGCCGTCGCCCTCAGACCGATCCTGGCCGCTTCCAGCCTTACCGCACGTCCCCTCAGTCGTCGTCTTCATCCACTGGCTGGCGCCTTCTCCTGGCTTGTAACAACATAGTAGACGCATATCATTAGGCAAAATAATTTGAAAAGCCCATTGAGAGAGTTTCCAAAGTGCTTCATTATCGCAGACATCTTGAAAAGTCAAAGGTTTTATGTTTCGCTACAGTATACTAACATCTTAGATGGCACAAAAAGCGAACTACTCACTATGTGAAGCACTTGTGCTCATTAAAATGTTGAAACGCACCCTCACTATTTTGCAGTCATTATGGAACTAATGAGGCCCGTCATTCATAAAGTGCATTCCCATTAAATCTTTGTCTTTAGAATGAAATTCAGCGGCTAGATATAGTATATTCACTTGGCGAATTTGGAAAATAAGTCAAAACAAATCGCCTGTAGCGCAGGCAAATTAGCTTGCGCTACACCAACTCAACGGTGTGATGATGATGATCATCATCATCAGACTATATTTTACGTCCGCTGCAGGACGAAGGCCTCTCCCTGTGATCTCCAATTACCCCTGTCTTGTGCTAGCTGATTCCAATTTCTGCCGCAAATTTCCTAACTTCATCACCCCACCTAGTTTTCTGCTGTCCTCGACTGCGCTTCCCTTCTATTCTGTAACTCTAATGGTCCACCGATTATCTATCCTACGCCTTACATGGCCTGCCCAGCCCCATTTTCCCCGCCTAATGTCAATTAGAGTATCTGCTATTCCCGTTTGTTCTCTGATCCACACCGCTCTCTTCCTGTCTCTTAACGTTAGGCCGAACATTTTCGTTCCATCGCTCTTTGTGCGGTCCTTAACTTGTTCTCGAGCTTCTGTGTTAACCTCCAAGTTAACCTCCATATGTTAACACCGGTAGAATGCAATGATTGTGCACTTTTCGTTTCAACGAGGGTGGTAAGCTCCCAGTAAGGATTTGGCAATGCGTGCCGTATGCACTCCAACCCAAATTTATGGTTCTGTGAATTTCTTTCTTATCATCAGGATCCCCTGTGAGCAATTGACGTAGATAAACGTACTCCTTTAGAGACTCTAGAGGCTGACTGGCGATCCTGAATCCTTGTTCTCTTGCCAGGCTATTGAACATTAGTGTGTCTTCTGTATATTAATCTTCAACCCCACTCTTACACTTTCTCGTTTAAGGTCCTCAATCGTTTGCTCCAATTCGTCCCCATTGTTGCCGAATAGGACAATGTCATCTGCAATCCGAAGGTTGCTGAGATATTCGCCGTTGATCCTCACTCCTAAGCCTTCCCAGTCAAAGAGTTAGAATACTTCTTTTCAGGGGCGTAGCCAGGGGGGGGGGTTGGGGGGTTCAAACCCCCCCCCCCGAAATTTTTTGCGCAACCCCCGCCCCCCCCCCCCCACTTACCCACCCTTTTTTCTCGTCGCTTCGCGCTGACATAAGTCAAGAAACCGGTGGTGACATAAGTCAAGAAACCGGTGGACGACGCCATCTACGCTTAACGGAGATAAACAATTAATGATGTCTTCTCCGATCGGGCGGGTCGTCTCAATGATGCGTTTTCGAAGACTGGTCCATTCAGCGGCGCGATGAGAGACCGTTGCTCCAAACGCCCACTGTACCTGTTGTACTCGCTGTATTTTACTGAGCTAGCTTACTTTACATTTCACTTAATTTGTTCACAAGCACACGCGAGAGGGGGGGGGGGTCCCATGTCTTTGATATACATGTATAGAGTCTGCTTAAACTACCGATATTTATTATCGATCACGTCACGTAGAGGAAAGCAAACGCTCCACCCCCCCCCCGGTCGGGCCGGTGAACCCCCCCCCCCCCCCGAAAAAAATTTCTGCCTACGTCCCTGCTTCTTTTAAGCATGCACTGAATAGCATCGGAGAGATTGGGTCTCCTTGCTTGACCCCTTTCTTGATAGTTATCTTTCTACTTTTCTTGCGGAGAACCAAGGTTGCTGTGCAATCCTTGTAGATATTGAGCAATCCTTGTAGTGATGATAATGGAGTACTATGCAGGCCGAGCACCAGTTGCACAGCTTTAGCCCGGCCTTATAGGGCCGAATAACGTTCGAACCGCTCCACCCGCCTGCCGCACGCGTGCGGTAAACTGCACAATTCGCACACTGGTGCACAAATTTCGGTTTACACTGGGATCGCACATGGAGTTTAAACTGAAATATGTGTACCAGTCTGCAAATTGAGGAATTTTTTGCCTGATCGCGCATGCGTGGGGCAGTCGGGTGGGGCAGCTCGAGCGTAAATCGGCCCTTACCACAAACTGGTATTGGAAGGCCACCAACTACCTTTTAACAAGATGATCAGGTCCGTACACTCCACGATATAAGTAATACGCCCTAAGCTGGAACATGTCAGCAAAGTAGCATCACGGTCTCTGTTAAAAAGAAGAAAAAGAGCCAGCACTCAGAGTAACACGTTGCTGGAACACGGCCTCTGAAACCTCCAAAACGCTGCGAAATACAGCTGCTGCTTAATGAGAGCAAGTGTTGACCTGAGAAAGTGGACTGGTCGAAGACCAAAAAAAAGAAGCTGAATGCGTTGCAAGCGTCCTTTTCCTGCGAGATTACTCTGTGAAAAAAATGAAATTGTCATTACTGTATAAAAACAGCAACTTTGTTCGCGTCCCTTTTCGCGCGCTCTCGTCCCTTCAGCCTACCGACGGCGCCTCATTAAAAGAAACTAATAGGACGTTGTATTAAAGCGAAGGCGAAGTCACTATAAATGTTAGCTCATCTGCTTCACGACGATTGTTCCTGGCTCGGGGAAAACTGGTCGAAAAGTGGTAATTATGCACTCATAATATACAGTGATTTCGCTTCAGCACGCGGCGACAAAGTTCTGAGCTCCGGTAAGGTTTTGCGGTGGCCATACGCATTCGTAATTACCGGCATTCCCAATTACCGCATTCCGCGGTACCAAGAGCCAGGATATCAAATGCTATGCTTTTGCCGTGCTTCGGGCGCCTGAATACCTTTAACGTCATAGCCTCCATGCCTTGAACATCTCTTTAACTATAAAAGTAATACTAATTGACAAGAATAACTTTCAGCATTGTCTTGCACTTGGCCCTATGAAACAAGCTTTCCTTTTTGAATGCGGCAAGGGCTATTCGATATTCTTGTGCAAAATACAACAACCATATAATTTACCTTATAGGATAGTATTTTTTATTGCCGTTGCAGAAAAAGTTGTCTTCAGGATAATATTTTGCTCGAAAAATTAAATTATACATCCCCTAACAGCATAACAAAATTAAGCCGGCTGTCTTGTAAGGTTCTCTTTCGACCTAGGCCACAGGGTACACTCGTCCCTCTAAGTGCAGTCCCCCAAGAAGGTAGTGCGCGCACAAAGGCCCTCCACACCTAATTACCGAGAGGCACTTCATGGTGTCATTCAACTCTCGCAAGGCGGAGGGGGGGGGGGGGGGAGCGCATGGTTTGGCGGTGGCCAAGGCGAGCTGGTGGATAAAAAGAATGTCTCAAGCCTCTCTCGCGCATGCGCACGACGTGGCATGTGGTCCGAGTCGACCCAGAGTGGTGACCATCGTTATAGACTTCACTGCCTTTGCAACGCTGGCGTGGTACGGTCGGTGCGATATAGGGGTGTTTGGTGGTGTTTTGTCGCAGCAATTTAACTATTTTTCCTCCTGATTTTGCTTATGCTGCGTTGTGGCTGATTCATCAATGCAAAAAGACTTTCCAGGCACACGATGAAGCGTAATTTGTGACTGAAATAGCCAACTAACACCGTGCTTGCGAAGGCCATGGCATTTTCTTCGTTATGTGATATGAATGATTCTGCAACTTCTCTGCCAGCTGCGATTCAGCGTCGTTCGGAGAGATCGAAATTTATTATTGGCCCTGTCCGTGTTGCAAACTGCACACTGCACTAGTAGTGAACAGCTGTTCAAGACAGCTCTGCGCAGAAGTTCTGTCTGTCTCCAAAATATAATAAAAGGTATGTGCTTTTCTAGCATTTTTCATAAACATATTTTGTTTGATTTCAGTTCCCATAACGCATTTTGGTTGGTTTTTACGAGCGCGAAAGGTAATGACGTTAAATGTTTTAAAATTCAATTTTCTTACCTACTTGAACTATGCCGCGTCATACGGTTGGCTTGAAGTGGTTATAAACACAAAGCGTACAAAAACTGGGTTTTGACAGAAGTCAGGATGACTTAATTTGTGGTAAATCATTTATGATCATGAACTAATTCTTTTCCCTTTCCTGCTCAGGTTGTACAGGATGAGAGGTCGTGAAATATTTAGCTTATAGTTTAAGGCCTGCGGGTGTAAATCATTGTGGCTGTTTTTTACTTCTTAATTATTTAAAGCACACATATCTGTATTGGAGGCTTATGCACAGCTGACTACTACTCACTTCCTGTTTTTTCAGGATACAACGCTCAGAATCTCACAACAACAAACTCACAAAAAGAAACAAATCCATTATAGCTAAGGTGCAACTATAACTAACGCCCAGAGGGCTGAAGCAGCTTCGCATAACTACAATTCCCTTTCTGCAGTTCCCAGGTTTGACTGATTGAATAATATAATAAATGTTTGATGTAATCTTTGCAACGATTCCAATTTGTCACATATTTATTTTCAGTAGCTCCTTTCGCAACCTGTGCCTTCAGCTGCACAGCGTGTCCAGAGCTTACATAGTTTATCAATACTCCAGTAAGATCCCATAAACATTTACATAAGGCGACCCAACGTCAATGGCGCCCAATAAATGAAATGAAAAGTTGCAGCTCTGAGCATTATAGGGTGGTATGCTGGTGTACCGGGTGATCTAAAGTTATAATTTCCAGGTTAGTATAAATTTATAAGCAGCATTGAATATGTTTTATTGAAATACTGTGACCAATTGTGGGCAATGTTTCTAGAATGTCTAAATGGAAAAATGTTGGTAGGAGGTTTGAAATATTTGCCAAAGTGATTATGAGGCCTACAAAACTGTTTGTCGACAGCTGGTAGGCCAATTGTTTGAGAAATGTTACTAGGGTGTCTAATGAAAGCGCTAGTAAATGGTCAATAGGACGTTTACAGACAGCCTATGAACATCCTTCAATTTATTGAACGTTAATAGGAGGTCTAAAAAACTTGTTTCTAGACATTTAGTGGGAAGTTGAGAGACCGCCTATGAACATACTTCAATTTATTGAATGGTAATGTTCAAAAGAAAGCTGTTTCTAGACAGTTAGTAGGAAGTTTACAGATATCTTATGAACATGTTCTTTTAAATCATGGTGGTAAATTGTTTCTATGGCGTTATAGGGAGTTGTTAAGAAGCCTAAAGACCGCTGGAAGGATTTCTATTGACTGTTGCTAGGTTCTAGTTACAATAGTTTAAAGACGGTCTAAAAAATGTTGATAGAAATTTTTCTAAGGGTATATATATGGTGCTTGAAAGCATTATTAGTGACATGCAACTTTCATCACGTAAACTAAACTCAAGTGCTGGAATTAGCACCAAATGAAACAGCAAGCTTTACCTCCTTGTCATACGCTCCACATCAGAATGTATCTAATTTGAAAAAGCTTAAGCTAACGCCACCTTCCCCGCGAAGCAAGGCTGTCCACATCCATCACCTGTCCACAACCTTCATCGTAGTAACCTCTGGCACGCGCATTCTTGCCCCGCCTCACGTATCATGCCTCAGTCTCTATGACTTGCAAATATTAACAATTTTTTGCCTAAACTAACAGATGTGAAAATTGTGTTGCCTTTTTCCAACATGTTCACACGTACTGACATTGTTTACACTATGTTACTATAGGGAGGCTAGTAAAATGGCGACTAAATTTATGTAGGACAAATGTTTATAGGGCGCTAGTAAAACGACTGTTAGCAACAACTTAAAAACGTGTAAATAAAATGTTGCCACAATGTTACTACAGAGCCCAGAGATTTGTGTTGGTTGACGGTTACTAGAATGTTTACAGACCGTCTATGAATAAGCTTCAATTGAAGTACGTTGGCCAATTGTTGACATGATGTTAATAGGGTGTATAAAGACAAAGGTTAATAGGTGATCGGTAGGAATTTGACAAATACTACAAGCATTCTTCTATTGGAAGAATGTTAATATCGTGTATAAAGACTTGTTTATAGGGGATCGGTAGGAAGTTGACAGAACGTTTACAAACATTCTTCAATTGGACGAGTGTTATTAGGTGATTGGTACGAAGTTGGAAGAATACATATGAACATTCTTCATTTGCAAGATCGTTAATAGAGTGTATAAAGAAAAATGTTAATATGAAATTGGTAGGAAGTCTAAAGACGTCCTGTGAACTTGTTTCTATTGGGAGTTGGTGGCCAGTTGATGACAGAACGTTACTAGAGTGTTCTTAGCATGTACAAAGACTGTAAGGACTGTGTGGCGGAGACAACCGCAAGGGCGAGAGATCCCACCACAGGACACACCAACATCATCATTACCGATACGGAGCCAAGAGATGGCACCACTGACAGAGCGACATCATCACGGACGCGGAACAGTTGGAAGGCCGAGGGCAGAGAATAAAGCGTTGTACTTGTTCGAGACGTGGTGTGCACGCTTCCTCCCTGACAAGTGGGGGCTTGTCCGGGCTTGGAAATGAATAGCATGAATGTTCCGGAGGAAGTAATGCAGTACCTCGTCAACCAGACAGACGGATCACCCATGGTTGTAGGTTGACCAGGTTGTAGGAGGACGTAACGTTGGCTAAGGAGCCATGCCGTCGTCCCTACCTTTGCATTGACAGAAAGGCGAAGGCGGCGAGCCAAGCGGGGCCTGCGACGATCAGCGTGGCTGGCTTTCAGAACGAAACGGCGCGTGCCGAGCTTGCGCCTGGAGCACGCGCTGCTCTTCTTTATTTTTCACTTACTTGACAGCTGAGAGCGCCGACTAAAGCTCCCCGCGTTGCGGCGTTCGTGGGCGCTAGAAGGGCGCCGCCCTGCTGCGGCAACGAGTGATGACTGCCACCGTGACTAACACGCCGGTAGGCCTAGGGGTGCTGGTGGCTCTGTCGCAGCCGCCTGCCGTGACTTTCATGCAATGCGTGGCAACAAAGCCACTGAAGTTCTCGGGCTTCGACGACCTACAGTCACCGGAGGTGTTCCTGAAACGTTTAGAGAACTTTTGCCTCGTGTCGGAAATTTACTCTGCCAAAACGCTCAGTAAGGTGGTGCCGGTCGCCTTGGAGGGCAGCGTTAGGCTGTGGTGGCCCCTTGTCAGCGTTTTCACCACTTGGAAAGATATCACGCAAGCGTTCCGCGCGGAGGTCGCTTCAATCGATTTGAAGCACCACCTGAACGAAGAGCTCCAACAACGCACCCAGCTCCCAGAGGAGAACCTGGAGGAGTTCATCTACGTGATATTGGCAGACTACGACCGCACCGGGGAAACCGTACCAGAAGAAGAAAAGGTCCAGCGGGTTCGCCGCCAAATGCACCCACAGTTACAAGACCTCGCAGAAGGGACAACCTTTACAACCTTGAGGGAGCTCGCGACGGAGGCGGATGGCTTGATGGAAAGAGCGCGGCGGCGATGGCAGTACAAACCACCGCCACCACCAACAAATCAGGTTGCAAGGGATTTAGCATTCCGACCACACAGGGCAGCCACTCGGACCGTGGCCCATGTCGGCGGTTGCCACCGTGGGCGCCCCTACGTCAGCCACAATGTCTCCGGCATACCACTGGCCACTGCACCTCGCAGCGGTCCAACCGTCCTATCTTCGCGATGAAATTCATCTAGCCCCTACTGTCCCTACGCTGACGCAGCTGATCGCCCACACCTCGCAACCAGCCGCTCGTTGGCAGCGGCCCAACACACGACCAGTCCACTGCCAGCACTGTGGATGGATCGGCCATGTAGCCGGCCAATGCGCCACGGGTAGGCAAAATGCGTCACTCAGGTGTTTTCAGTGCCATCAACTGGGGCACGTGTGGGCCAAAAAGCCGAGAGAATCATCACACGAAAAACGTGCCTTGGTAGATGCTACACCAGCGGGCATTTATGACAGCGCGCTCCATGTTGCCGCCCCTGCTGGCACAAAGGGACCCCTTTTCGACATCCGCATCGGAGCAACAACATTCCAGGCGCTCGTAGACACGGGGTCTAGCGTCAGCCTTCTGGGCCAACAAGCGACGACGGCCGCTGAGGCCACAGGAGCCAGTCACAAAAGAGAGGTGCGCACACTCCCGCATGCTCCGCCTTGCCACGGGCTGGTCTAAATCTACTGCCTCGCTCCGATGCAAGATCCATTGGGCAGCAGGCTCCCACCGGCAGCGTTTCCTGTGTGTGCCTGACCACTGTAAAGAAATTGTACTCGGGAGGGACTTCCTGACGGTGACTGGAATATCGCTTCATATTGGAGGTTGGACTATTGGGACTGAACCGCAGTGCATGGTACTCTTCGTCAAAGAGAAGCAGCAGGTTAAATGGGGGCTAGACAGCGAAGAATCATATTACCTACAAGCAAACTTTGCCGGGCAACCTGACCCTATGGCCAGCTTTGAAGTTCCAACCGCTAATGACCCTGCTGACTTCGCGGCTCAGGTGAATGTAGATCCGCGTCTGGCGCAAGTGTTTCAGACTTTCAGTCCAATAATTACAACTACCCCAGGCGCACGACATTTGCTGAGCATCAAAGTGACACTGCGACAGCCTACCTGTACGTTGCAAGCTTCGCCCTGTCAATGCTAAAAACGGGCCACTATGGACAACTGCATCCGTGACCTCCTAGAGCAAGAGCTCATACGCCCGAGCACCAGTCAGAGGACCAGTGCTCCTGTTTTGGTTGCAAAAGTGTCTGGTGGCTTCTGCCTCGCGACTTATTATCGGCCACTGAATAACCGAACAAGGGTGCCTGTTTACCCCATGCCCAGAACTGAATGGCTCTTGGCTCAGCTCGGTCAGGCACAATGGCTTTCAAGTTTTGACCTGTCACAAGGCTTTTTCGAAATCGCAGTTTGTGAACAGGGTATAACCAAGATTGCATTAATCTTCCACCAGGGCACTTTCTAATTCACTAGGATGCCCTTCAGAGCGGCAGGTGGGCCAGCAACCTTCCAAACATTGATGGACAGTGTTTTGGATGGCATGAATTATGAATTTCCTTTATGACGTCCTGGTGTATTCAGACACTCTGGACAACCACGTGGAACACATCCGATGTGTACTCGAGCGGATCAGAGCCGCATGCCTCACCATTAACCCAGACAAGATCCAACTATGCCACCATTCTTGGACATATCACTTCACCTTAGCAGTGTAGACCTGACGAAGGCAAAGTGCTTGCTCTGTTGCACTACCCTCGAGCAGCAACAGTCAAACAACTGCAAGAGTTTCTTGGCCTGGCGGGGTATTATCGAAGCTTTATACCTCGATTTTCTCTAACAGCCCGCCCCCTCACCGGTATTGTGCAAAATGCCGCACCCTGGCAGTGAACCAACCAGCAAGAGTGCGGATTCCAGAGTCTGAAGCCGTTCCTGGCCCATGATGCTGTGGTGAACCTTGTTGACCTCAACCAGCCCTTTGTGGTGGAGACAGATGCGAGTAGTATCGGAATAGCTGCTGTGCTACTACAGGCAAGCCCTGAGGAACTCGGAACCGTCTCATTTATAAGCAGGGTCCTTACCGAGGCAGAACAACAGTATACTGTTCAGGCATGGGAGTGCTTGGCAGTGGTCTGGGCAGTTCATAAATTCAGGCCTTACCTCGAATTCACGCAATTCAAAATCCATTGTGACTATTCGTCGCTCTCATGGATGTTTCAAACAAATCAAGTCTCACCAAAACACAAGCGGTGGGTCCTTAGGCAGCAAAGCTTTAACTGCAGGATCAAACACAGAAGGGGACTTGCCAACATTCCAGAAGATGTCTTTAGCAGAGCCCCCTTGAACTGTCCAGGCAACCCAAGCCAGACCATACCCGAAACACTGTTCCCGATTACCGTTCAAGAGCCTGAGCAACACATTACATTCGAGACAGTTGCCCCTCTGTCTATGACAGACGATGTCACTGTCCTCAACAATATAGAATGACTGATTGAGGATCAAGGTTCAAGGATTGAGGATCAAGGATCAAGACTCCAAGAACTGGAGTCTACTGGCTTGCTCATTCAGCACAAAGGGAACCAACCAAAGGGAACCAAAGGGAGCCAAGGGTGCCTTGGCTACCAGCGCGCTTGCGGACTCTGCTGGAGAAAATGGCGCATGACCACCCCATCAGTGCACATGTGTTTTTTTCAAAACATTGCAGCTGTAAAGGGTTTTATTACAGTTTGTAGCAGCGCAGCGGTGACAGTCAAAACGAGACACGGCTTTCAAGCACGATCGCCGTTGCCGAGCAAGAGCGCTGGACTCACTAGCGTCTGGTCCCATTAGAGCCGAACCCATCTAGTGTCTCTCTTCGCTACAATTGCCCCAGGAGTGATAAGGAAGCCGTCCGGCGACCTAACAGCTCGTCAGGTTGACAGGGTCGTAGTATGACTTGAGGCGGTCGACATGGACAATGTCTCGTCCACGACGGCGCTGGTCCGAAGACGGTTCAACTGGTTCGATGACATAATTCACGGGAGATGCGCGTTCGACGACTTGGTAAGGGCCTTCATGCTTCGGGATTAGTTTCGATGAGAGGCCAGGGGCGGTGAACGGGACAGAGAGCCACACAAGTGCGCCAGGAAGCAAGGTGACTGTGGAAGTGGAGTCGCCGCGAGCGCTCTTCTGGCGCTCTTTGTCGTTGGAAGTAAAGGCACGGGCGAGGTCGCGGTATTCTTCAGCATGCCTTGCTGTGGCAGAAATAGGCGAGCCCTCGGATGCATCCGACCAGTAAGGTAAAATTGTGTCAGTGGTATGCGACGGTTGCCGACCGTACACTAAGAAAAAGGGCGAAAAGCCAGTGGCGCTCTGAGTAGCGGTGTTGTACACGTAGCTGACGAAGGGCAGAATGGCGTCCCTGTTCGTGCGGTCGGAGGCAACGTACATTGAAAGCATGTCGCCGAGCGTGCGGTTGAAACGTTCTGCGAGGGTATTGGTTTTGTGGTGGTACGCCGAAGTTGTGCGATGAATAACGTGGCACTCTTTAAGAATGGCTTCAACCACTTCCGACAGGAAGACACGTCCACGATCACTGAGCAATTCCCGGGGTGGAGCATGCCGCAGGTTGAATCGGCGAAGCAGGAATGAGGCAACATCGCGTGCTGTAGCTGCTGGGAGAGCGGCGGCTTCGGCGTATCGTGTGAGATGATCTATAATTACAATAGCCCAGCGGTTACCAGCTGACGTTAAGCGAAGTGGCCCATTCTAATGAATTTCAATGCGGCCGAACGGCCGGGTAGGGCACGGTAGAGGCGGCAGACAAGCTGGCGAGAGCTGGGATGAAGATTTCCGGCGCTGGCAGTAGGGGCATGAGCGAACGAACATTCCAACGTAGTTGTACATTCCTCGCCAGTAGTAGCACTGTCGAAGGCGCTGGTAGGTTTTGAAAACACCCGAGTGTGCGCACTGTGGATCGGTGTGAAAGGATGCGCAGATTTCGGAGCGCAGACTGCGAGGACCTACTAACAACCACTGGCGGCCGTCTGCGGTGTAACTGTGTCGGCGAAGCAGGTTGTCGCGAACCACGAAATGGCGAGCCTGACGACGCAACGTGCGAGTGATTGATTGTGGTGATGGGCCAGCAAGCAAATCTACAATCGAGCCAATCCACGGTTCCTTTCGCTACTCGGAAGCGATAGTCTCAAAGGTCGATTGAAGAAACAGCGAGCTGGGATAGTGAGCATCAGGTATTGTCGTCAGGCAAAGGAGAGCGTGATAGGGCATCGGCGTCAGAATGTTGGCGTCCGTTGCGGTGCAGCACGCGGATATCGTAGTCCTGCAGGCGAAGTGCCCAGCGGGCAAGACGACCTGAAGGATCCTTCAACGATGACAGCCAACATAGTGCATGGTGGTCTGTGACGACGTTAAATGGGTGGCCATACAAATAAGGCCGGAACTTAGTAAGAGCCCAGATGATCGCCAGACATTCTTTCTCCGTGACAGTCTAATTGGTCTCGGCTTTCATATGGGTGCGACTGGCATAGGCCACGACATATTCAGGAAAGCCAGGTTTGCGCTGCGCAAGGACAGCGCCGAGGCCAACACCGCTAGCATCTGTGTCTACCTCTGTAGGGGCCGTCGGGTCGTAGTGGCGCAAAATTGGGGGAGTCGTCAGGAAACGACGGAGATGTGCGAACGCTTCCTCGCACTCTGACTACCAGGAATGAAGGGGTCCGTTGCTTCCAAGGAGCTTCGTCAGGGATGATATGATGGCGGCGAAATTTCGAATGAAGCGTCGGAAGTAGGAACACAAACCTACGAAACTTCGTAGTTCTTTGATGGAGGTAGGTTTAGCGAATTCGGCGACGGACGAAGCTTGGCTGGATCGAGGAGATTCCATCTTTGGAAACGACGTAACCCAGTATCGTCAGCTGCCGCACTGGAAATCGGCACTTCTTTAAATTTAGTTGTAGGCTGGCGTTTCGCAAACACGTCAAAACACTCTGGAGGTGTTGAAGGTGCGTGGAAGAAGTCTGGAGCAGAAACAACGACGTCATCAAGGTAGCACAAGCACGTGTGCCATTTCAAGCCGCGCAGAACGGTATCCATCATGTGCTCAAAAGTTGCTGGCGCATTACAAAGTCCAAATGGCATGACGTTAAATTCGTATAAGCCGTCGGAAGTGACAAAGGCTGTCTTCGGTTGATCGTGATCTGCCATAGGTACTTGCCAATACCCTGAGCGCAGATCGAGAGATGAAAAAAATTCTGCTCCTTGTAGGCTGTTAATAGCGTCGTCGATTCGCGGAAGCGGGTAAACTTCCTTACGAGTGATCTTGTCGAGGCGCCGATAGTCCACACAGAACCGTACATAACCGTCTTTCTTCGTAACAAGGACGACGGGATATGCCCATCGACTGTGGGAAGGTCGGATCACTTCGCGGCGGAGCATATCGGCCACTTGTTCATTAATTACGCGACGTTCTGTAGCCGATACACGATAGGGTCGTTGCCGCAATGGTGACTGGGAGGCAGTATCGATGTAGTGCGGAACAGTTGACATCCGGCCCAGGGAAGGTTGCTCGACGTCGAAAGTGCGAAATTCTTGTAAGATGCACAGAAGCTGTGATCGCTGGCTCGGTGTAAGGTCATCGGCAATACAAGAATCGAACACATCTATGGGCAATGGGTCAGCCGTAGAAATCGAGCCGAGCGTACTGTAATGAACATAGTATATGTCTTCAGGAATGTCCGCAATTTGTACGTCTTCGAAAGCTTCAGCACTGTCCACACAATCTCCTATGAGTAGCAGCACAGGGTACGGGAACGGGTTACAAATAAATATAGCACTAGAGCCCTGTGTGATGTTCACCATCGCAAAAGGTAGCAGTAGAACTTTTCGAGTGGAAAAGCGGCCAGACGGAGAAAGTAGAGCGACGGCGTCGGAGAGCCTGCTGCAGTACATAGAGACAACCACTGACGATTTGGGAGGAACGGCGGTGTCGTGTCTGACGAGCAGTTTGTTCGGAAGAGAAGCATTGTCGGCGAGCGTCAAATCTGAGATCGGCGACAGTTCTAGTTCGGCCCGTGCGCAATGAATGACGGCATTGTGGCGGGAGAGAAAATCCCAGCCGATGATAACGTCATGGGAGCACGACGAAATTACAATAAATTCGATGGCGTATACAACGTCCTCAATGACAACACGAGCTGTGCAGGCCGCTAACGGGTGAATACGCTGTGCGCCAGCTGTGCGGAGGTACAGTCCAGTAAGGGGCATCGTGACTTTCCGAATCAAGCGACAAAGTTTTGCGTCCATAACTGATACGGTGGCTCCGGTGTCCACGAGTGAAGATGTGTGAACACCATCAACAAACACGTCTATCACATTCGTCGGGCTACCCTGAGGACTTTCGCGTTGATGGGTCGTCGTAATATGGGCGGGGAGAACCTACCATACGACAAGGTGCAGATGATGTAGCGCTAGGTGACAATTGTAAAGGGGTTTATTAGAGTTCAAAGCAGCGGAGCGGTGACAGTCAAAACGAGACACGGCTTTCAAGCACGACCGACGCGTTGCCGAGCAAGACCGCTGGACCCAGTACCGTCTGCTCCCACTAGAGCCGGACCCACTAGCGTCTCTCTTCGCTACACAGCGTTTCTTCGAGTTTCGTTTGGCTGGGTATGCGAGCAGATGTATCTAAATATGTCAGATGCTGCAAAGTTTGCCAGCGATCCAAGGCAAATCGCCAAAAGCCAGCGGGCCTTATGAGCAGCCAGTGGGCGACTGCACCGATGGAGGAACTTAGTGTAGATATCATTGAACCGTTACCACTCAAATCATGGCGCCGCCAGAACCTGCTGGTTGGGGTTGACAAGCTCACCAAGGTAATTTAATTTTTTCCTCTAAGAGCCGCTACCAGCCAAAACATCGTCGACTGTATGCGGCAAGTCTTCTGTCGGCATGGAGTACCAGTAGCAATTTCCAGTGACAACGGTCGGCCATTTGTCAGTACACATTGGAAGGGCCTCTTGAAGCAATGGAGCATAAACGACCATCATACCGTGCCTTACCATCTGTCCGTGCTGGACAGATGGTAGAACGCCATAACAGTACAGTTAAGGAGTGCTTTCGGGCCTGCTGCACAAACCACATGGAGTGGGACTCTGAAATCCCCGAAATTGCCTTTGCTCTCCGCACCGCAGAGAGTGTTGTGACAGGCTACAAGCCTGCCTTCCTGTGTGATGGCTAAGAGCTGCGCACGCCACGGGAACCACATGGCACCAAGGACAACGTATAAGGACTGTGTGGCGGAGACAACTGCGAGGCCGTGAGATAGCGCCACCGGACAGAGCAACATCATCATCACCGATTCAAAGCCGACATATGGCGCCACTAGATAGAGCGACATCATCATCACTGACACGGAACAGTGGGAAGGCCGAGGGGAGAGAATAAAGTGTTGTACTTGTTCGAGAGGTGGTGTGCACGCTGCCTCCCCTGACAAGACAGTTGGTAGGACTTCAATTCACTGTTGGTAGGTTCTAGTAACAATAGTGTAAAGACTGTTTTAAAAAAGTCACAGGCCTGCGCGGCACACACAGCACAGTCAGAGCGTAAGCTGGTGGAGCTCGGAACAGCTATTGGAATTAGCCCATAACAGCTTACGCTGTAAAAATCTTGCTAAACTTTTTTTATGAAGGGCACCTGCGGTAGGCGCATAAAAATGCACACCGCCTGTGAGCAGCGATAATTTTCACATGAAAGATTGTATTGCTCGGGCAATATGTTAATGTACGTGTGGCCATTACTCAAAAAGGGATTCCTTTAACATCGACGGCCTATAGCTAGAAGACTTTGTTTAGAGCGGCCACCCAAGCATACAAGGAGGAACGGAGCGTACACGTGCTAGGGCGCGTGTGTGTACACACAGACACACACGCACACAAAATAAAGCTTCAAGTGGTTCGCCGCTGCTCGTATCGCACCACCTCGCAAGCCGGAACAGTGCGTTCGAATCTTGAGAGATAACGCTAGAAGGCATTCCGAAGGTGAGCTTAGCTCAGCTGGTCGGCTGAGCAAGTTAAAAGTCCTCGAGCGCCCGCGTTGCAATCCGTCAAGTCCACTCAAAGATACTGCGGCACTCCTGCAAGCCAGATAACTTCAAGAGCCATACCAAAATCGCCCTGGCTGGTTCTGGAAGCACGCTGGTAGCCAGAGGTGCAAAACCGAACTGCTGTATGGCGTGATGGAGGATTATGTGAGGATATGTGGTTGTTTGCAGTTTCCGACAAGCAACTGCCTCTTCCCGAGTGAGGGTTTTCTGAGATGAGGGATATAGACGGCGAGACAGGAGGTAATATTGGAGGGGGTCGGAATGAGTAAGAGATATGAGTTACATGTGGTTTCCACTTCCTTTTGTGCGGGACACAGATGGAATAAGCTCCGGAAATGGCGTGAGACCGTTAGTTCCCACTCAGAGAATAGTAGCCAGGAGTCCATACTATAGTTATGTACTGTGGGAGAAAGGGTGCGTTGGGGTCGATACCATAGGCGGAAGGGGCTATCTGGGCTCGGAGGTTTATTCTTAGAAAAAAGAACTAAATTATCTAACTGTACCGAAGGCACTGGGCCACGGTGCTGGTGAAGGAAGAAGAAGACAAGTAACGCTTGCTCGCCTGCTTCGCCATAGCTCCCTTTGACTTGTTTCGGTCTACCGTTTAAACGCTAGATCGAGTGCTGCTAGGAAAACATCCCCATTGCATCTGGTGGAGGTGCTGGGTTTCTCTTCCACATCCTGGAACTCCGCATTCGTACGCTACCACCAGCACCTGCTATGAATGATCCCGGGCCGTCCCATGCTGTTGGTTCCGTACCCACGACCATTGTCTGCCCTGGTGTCATCCGGCAGCGCGATCCTGCTATATTTAGCGGAGCAGAGGACCTCGACGTCGAGGACTGGCACGCCGAATACCACTGTGTAAGCGCATATAATAAGTGGGCCGACCGCGACAAGCTCACACATGTCGGCTTTTATTTGACGAGCGTGGCGAACCTCTGCTTCAGAAATCATGAACCCAGTTTTACCACCTGGTCCGCTTTCTCGAGCACTTTGACTGAGGTCTTCGGCCGTCCGGCCGTTCGCCGCCTTCGTGCTGAGCAGCGATTGCGTGGTCGCGCTCAACGCAATGACGAGAGCTCTACCAGCTACATTGAAGACGTGCTCTCGCTCTGCCGGCGCGTCAACTGATCCATAGATGAAGCTGACAAGATCAAGCACGTCATGAAAGGCATCGATGACCACGCCTTCCAGATGCTCGTGGCCAAGAGTTCCCAGATGGTCGCCGAGGTAATTCAGCTCTGTCAGCAGTATGACGAGCTGCGCAAGCAGCCTGCCTCAACACGTTGTGCTGCTCAGCAGGATACCGCGGATCTCGCTCCCTTGGATTTCAGCCGCCACGGTGCCGACATTTCTGCTTTAATACCGCAAATAAAGCAGTTCATCCGCCAGGAAGTCGCACGGCAACTGTCTCTGGTGACTAGCCCTCCTGAGGCGGTGACATCCTTGGCTCCTTCGCTTCGTCAGGTGCTTCAAACGCAAGTTGCTGAGGCGCTACCACCTGCCCCTCATCCGCAGCCCGTTGTTGGACCACTGACGTACGCTAACGTTGTCGCCCGGCCTTATGTTCTTCCGGCTCCTGACGCCTACCGGACCATCGGAACTTTCCATGTGCCGCCACCACCTTCACGCTCGGTTCCCGTTCTTTACTCGGCCGCTGGAGCCCCTGTCGTCAACCCGTGGCGCACACCTGATAACCGGCCAATATGCTGTTCCTGTTGTTTCCCTGGCCACGTAGCACGATTCTGCCGCTATCGCAACTTCCGTTTCCTTGACATGGGAGCGCCTCCGGCTACACGCCTGCTCGACTTCCGCGTCATGATGTGTCTAATCTTCCTCCGGACTCGTCTTCTAGTCGCCGCCCCTTCGATTCACGCCGGTCGTCCTCCCCATGTCGCCGATCCCTTTCCCCCATGGTTTGTCGACTCAGTCCAGCCCGTGAGGAAAACTAACAGTCGCAGTTCCCGAGGCAAGAACTGCGCTTACGTCGAACATTTCAAGGCCTCACTTTTCTCCTGAGAACGAAATTCAACTGTCCATAGGGCGTCACCGTACAGGCACTTATTGACACCAGAGCCACCATTTCTGTTATTAGTGAAAAGCTTTGCCGCCATTTGAACAAAGTGACCACTCCACTTACCTATCGCTGCGTACGGCAACCTCGCATCGCATTCAGCCTTCAGCATCATGCACAGCTCGGGTCGTCATTCAAGGCGTTTTGTATGCTGTCGAATTTGTCATCCTATCCCGTTCCTCGCACGACGTCATTCTTGGATGGAATTTCCTACCTGTAAATCAAGCTGTTGTCGACTACGCTCGTGCCGAACTTACGTTACCAGTGCCGTGCTTTGACCCTGACGACCACCACTCTACTAAAGTTGTTGCTGCCACGGACATCGACATCGCACCTTTCTCAGCGGCTCTGCTCCCTGCGTCGTGTGACTCTGTCGCGAACTCATGTGTTTTGTTTACGCAGTCAGCCTATTGTGCGAGCAGTCGGAACCTTCTGCTTCCTTTTGCAATCGTCACTTTTTGCGGCGGTTCTGTTGCCCTTTACGTGTGCAATCCCTCCGCGTGCCCTTCATCCATACTCCGCGGTGAGTGCCTGGGGAGCTCTGAATATTTTGACTGCGCCCTCCCGGCTACCATGTTTGACGATGCGGCACCACTGCACCGGCGATGCGGCACCGCCGTCACTCCTACATTAATCTTGATAACGATGGGCCCGATGATAAAAATCAGATGCATTAGCAACTATAAGAAATTGTACATCCTGCGCTTGTGTAGTTAACTTCATTCCATACCACCAGCGGTTGTATAGAATGCGAGTGGAGAACTGCTGACGACAGGCCCATTTGCTTTAATTGACGTCGGATTGGCGATGTCGACAGCTATTGCTGTAACCGGTGGTCTTGGCCCCATGCGCCCTGTGCTCATAGCCGTCACCCTCCGACCGATCTCGGCCACTTCCAGCCTTACCACACGTCCCCTCAGTCGTCGTCTTCATCCACTGGCTGGCGCCTTCTCCAATGTACGGGAATGGCTTGTAACAACATAGTAGACGCATATCATTAGGCAAATTAATTTCAAAAGCCCATTGATAGAGTTTCCAAAGTGCTTCATTATCGGAGACATCTTGAAAAGTCAAAGGTTTTATGTTTCGCTACAGTATACTAACATCTTAGATGGCACAAAAAGCGAACTACTCACTATGTGAAGCATTTGTGCTCATTAATATGTTGAAAAGCAACCTCAATATTTTGCAGTCATTATAGAACTAATGAGGCCCTTCATTCATAAAGTGCATTCCCATTAAAACTTAGTCTTTAGAATGAAATGCAGCGGCTAGATATGGTAAATACACTTTGCGAATTTAGAAAATAAGTCCTTTGAAATCGCCTGTAGAACCATACTGAAATTATTTTAAATGTATTATACAGAAAAGCTGTTAGCCTCTCGGTGCTCAACATGTTTAGTGTCTGTGTCTGTTAGCACAATTGTGGGCCCATCCCGGCGGCCGTGCAGGGCGGGAGTGGCTCGTACCCCCGTAAGGCAGGTTTCAAGCACTCTGCTAGCAAAGTGAAGCGAAAAGCGCATATATTCTTTGCAATGACGCATACAACATACAGAACAGCAATCTTTTCAACAATGAACAAGCGCCAAACAAGCATTTGAACCCTATAATTGACGACAAGGCGCTAGTGATAGCAATGCGAAGCACGTAGCGCTCCCCGCCAACCTTTCTCGGTAAATATTACTGCTGCAAGTGACGATGGACGGTAAAGATTGCATGGGCAGTGACGTCTCTAGCCTTTCGTATAAGTGAACCAGAACAGCAACTGATTTCATTGTTGTTGTAGAACCGCCATCATAGGCAGGACTCTCCAGGAGCTGCGTAAATACGAGGCACGGCAAAGGAAAAAACAAACCATTCAAGTAATAATCTGAAATTTATTCCAATGCAATTTCAGTGGTTCTTGAGGGTTTTTTTCGCCGAGTCATTGTCATTCTTGCTGAGTCATGCTCACGACTATTACTTATACCATCATCCTTTAGTGTTTTCTTCACTTTGTTCCCACGTCCAAACCCATACCAGTTGTTTTTGTGTGCTAATCATTTTTGCTGAGTCATGCTCATCACTATGACTTGTCCCATCATCCTTTAGTGTTTCATTCCCTTAGTACCCATGTCCGAACCCATTTCAGTGGTTTTTGCGTGTTAATCTGTTTTCGCTGAATCACTGTCATTTTTGCTGAGCCATGACTATGACTTAAGTCGTGACTATGACTTCTACCATCATCCTTTAGTGTTTCCTTCACTTAGTGCCCACGTCCGAACCCATTCTAGTTACATACGAAGTTAACGAAACGACCATGAGAGCACGAAGACTTAGGCGGCTGTTTCTGACCTACGTGACAAACATTTCATGATATTCATGTCATGACCTATCGTTTATGTTCGTCAGATACTCTTGTCAAACTATGCCAATTTTGAAGTGTGTTAAACAGTTGTTAGA
Source organism: Dermacentor silvarum (assembly GCF_013339745.2). Taxonomy (NCBI): domain Eukaryota; kingdom Metazoa; phylum Arthropoda; class Arachnida; order Ixodida; family Ixodidae; genus Dermacentor; species Dermacentor silvarum. The sequence goes on along the minus strand of NC_051156.1, from coordinate 80,232,196 downwards.
ACAAAAATTGGAGGATGCTTAAGCTTCGCCTTTAAGAGTAGAACGCGATAGCGTTATCGGGACCCGTTCGCATCGCATAGTTCGCATACGACAAGTAGGCTTCATTCAATGCAACACTGAATGTGGAAAAGCCAGCTTACGTAGACCAAGCTTACGCTGATCCTCGTAAAGTCGGCTTCACTTTTAAACAAAAATGCATTGCTGGAAAGTCGTTTTTCCAGGGGCAATATAAGTGGTCTTATAATAGAATGTTAAGGTCCTAGTACCGTTTCTTTTTATTTTATTATTTGTTTTCTATTGCCCCGACGCGCGCGCGTGTCCAAAATGAATTAGCAGGTGAAGTCTCAATTTCACCTGCTTCGGATGCCAGCGCCATCTGGATATCATTTTCGCAAGTATCCGAACGCGCGGCTGTAGGTCTGGTAGAAATTCTGGACTTAGAACCACATGTGGATTATAGAGTACCACATAGTGGTGCCACCACTGTTCTCTGCATGTGCCACTGAGCTGTCCTCTGCGCTAGCATTAATGACAGCGCCGGTGACACACATGCCAAGTGCACCGGTGACATTGAGTGTCAAGTCCTGCTGCACTGCTCCAGGACTTGCTCAACTTATACGGGTTTGTGTTAGAGTTTCCTCATAGCAGAATGAGGTTTTCTCGTACATTCAAATTACAATCCGACGCCGAATCCGACGCCGAATGGAAAAGTACTTTACCATTTTTCTGACGGATTTCACTGTGAGAAGTTCAATTTTTGTTCACCAAAGCCTTGAACCACGTGTAAGGCCTACGCGGTCGGGGTGGTTAGGGATGATTTTCTCCGCCACCCGCTGCCATCGCATGCCGACGCCGGTTTTTGACGCCGGATTTTCTGCTACACGGTGCCCTTAACGCTCTCGCGTTAAAACTTTTTAACGGTTCGACTGGTCTAAGTGAGCATGCGGGGACGTCAGCACACTTCGAGAAAATTAGGTTGCGCTACACCAACTGAACGGTGTGATGATCATCATCTTTATCAGCCTATATTTTATCTCCACTGAAGGACGAAGGCCTCTCCCAGTGATCTCCAACTACCCCTCTCTTGCGCTAGCTGATACCAACTTGTGCCTGCAAATTTCCTAACTTCATCACCCCACCTAGTTTTATGCCGTCCTCGACTGTGCTTCCCTTCTCTTGGTATCCATTCTGTAACTCTAATGGTCCACCGATTATCTATCCTACGCATTACATGGCCTGCCCAGCCCCATTTTCCCCGCTTAATGTCATTAGAGTATTGGCTATTCCCGTTTGTTCTCTGATCCACACCGCTCTCTTACTGTCTCTTAACGTTAGTCCTAAGATTTTTTCGTTCCATTGCTCTTTGTGCGGTCCTTAACTTGTTCTCGAGCTTCTTTGTTGACCTCCAAGTTTCGGCCCCATATGTTAGCACCGGTAGAACGCAATGATTGTGCACTTTTCTTTTCAACGACAGTGGTAAGCTTCCAGTAAGGATTTGGCAATGCGTGCCGTATGCACTCCAACCCAATTTTGTTGTTCTGTGAATTTCTTTCGCATCATCAGGGTCCCCTGTGAGTAATTGACGTAGAGAAACGTACTCCTTTACAAACTCTAGAGGCGGACTGGCGATCCCAAATTCTTGTTCCCTTACCAGGCTTTTGAACATTATGTGTGTCTTCTGCATATTAATCTTCAACCCCACTCTTGCACTCTGTCGGTTAAGGTGCTTAATCATTTGCTGTTGTCGTCCCCATTGTTGCTGAATAGGACAATGTCATCTGCAAACCGAAGGTTGCTGAGATATTCGCCGTTGATCCTCACTCCCAAGCCTTCTCAGTCTAAGAGCTTGAATACTTCTTTTAAGCGTGCAGTGAATAGCATCGGAGAGAGTGGGTCTACTTGCTTGACCCCTTTCTTGATAAGTATCTTTCTACTTTTCTTGTGGAGAACCAAGGTTGCTGTGCAATCCTTGCTGATGTTGAGCAATCCTTCTGGTGATGATAACGGAGTATTATGCAGGCCGCGCACCAGTTGCACAGCTTTAGACCGGCCTTATAGAGCCGATTAACGCTCGAGCCGCACCGCCCAACTGCAGCACGCGTGTGGTGAACTGCACATTTCGCACACTGGTGCGCAAATTTCGGTTTACACTGGGCTCGCACATGCACTATAAACTGAAATATGTGTACTAGTCTGCGAATTGTGGAATTTTTCGCCCGACCGCGCATGCGTGGTGCAGTCGGGCGGTGCAGCTCGAGCGTAAATCGGCCCTTACCATGCACTGGTATTGGAAGGCCACCAACTACCTTTATAACGACATAAACAGGTCCGTACACTCCACGATATGATACGCCCTAAGCTGGAACATGTCAGCAAAGTAGCATCACGGTCTCTGTTAAAAAGAAGAAAAAGAGCCAGCACTCAGAGTTACACGTTGCTGGAACACAGTCTCTGAAACCTCCAAAACGCTGCAAAATACAGCTGCTGCTTAGTGAGAGCAAGTGTTGACCTGAGAAAGTGCACAGGTCGAAGACCAAATAAAAAGAAGCTGAATGCGTTGCAAGCGTCCCATTCCTACGAAATTACTATGTGACAAAAATGAAATTATCAATACTGCATAAAAACAGCACCTTTGTTCGCGTCCCTATTCGCGCGCTCACGTCCCTTCATCCTACCGACGGCTCCTCATTAAAAGTAACTAATAGGACGTTCTATTAACGCGAAGGCGAAGTCACTATAAATGTCAGCTCATCTGCTTCACGGCGATTGTTGCTGGCTTGAGGAAAACTTGTCGAAAAGTGATAATTAGGCACTCATAATATTCAGCGCATTCGCTTCACCACACGGCGACAAAGTTCCGAGCTCCGATAAGGTTTTGCGGTGGCCATACGGCACTCGTAATTACGGCATTCGCAATTACCGCATTCCGCGGTACCAAGAACCAGGATATCAACTGTCATGCTTTTGCCGTGTTTCGGGCGCTAACGGATGTTAACGTGTTTCGGGCGTGCCGTGTTTCGGGCGTTAACGGACGTGCCGGGCGTTAACGGACGTGCCGTGTTTCGGGCGTTAACGGAATACCGTTAACGTCATAGCCTCCATGCCTTGAACATCTCTTTAACTATAAAAGTAATACTAATTGACAAGAATAACTTCCAGCATTGTCTTGCGCAGGGCCCTATGAAGCAAACTTTCCTCTTTGAAAGCGGCAAGAGCTATTTCATATTCTTGTGCAATATACAATAACCATATAATTTACCTTATGGGATAGTATTTTTTTTAATTTTATTGCATTTGCAGAAAATGTCGTCTTCAGAACAATATTTTGCTCGAAAATTAAATTATACCTCCCCTAACAGCATAACAAAATTAAGCCGGTTGTCTTGTAACGTTCTTTGTCGACCTAGGCCATAGGGTGCACTCGTCCCTCTAAGTGCAGTCCGCCAAGAAGGGGGTGCGCGCACAAAGGCCCTCCACACCTCATTACCGAGAGGTAATTCATGGTGTCATTCAACTCTCGCAAGGTGGGGAGAGGGGGGGGGGACGCTGCGCATGGTTTGGCAGTGATGAAGGCGAGCTGGTGGATGGAAAGAATGTCTCAAGCCTCTCTCGCGCATGCGCAGAAATTAGCACGTGGTCCGAGTCCACCCAGAGAGGTGACCATCGTCATCGACTTCACTTCCTTTGCAACGCTGGCGTGGTACGGTCGGTGCGATATAGGGGTGTTTGGTAGTGTTTTGTAGCAGCAATTTAACTATTTTGCTGCTGTTTTGGTTATGCTGTGTTGTGGCTGATTCATCAGTACAAAAATACTTTCCAGGCACACGATGAAGCGTAATTTATGACTGAAATAGCCTACCAACAACGTGCTTGCGAAGGCCACGGCGTTTTCTTCGTTTTGTGATATGAATGATTCTGCAACTTCTCTGCCAGCTGCGATGCAGTGTCGTGTGGAGTGATCGTAATCTATTATTGGCACTGTCCGTGTTTTAAACTGCACACTGCACTAGTAGTGAACAGCTGTTCAAAACAGCTCTGCGCAGAAGTTCTGTCTGTCTCCAAAATATAATAAAAGGTATGTGCTTTTCTAGCAAGTTTCATAAACATATTTTGCTTGATTTCAGTTTCCTATACCGCATTTTCACAGGTTGTTACGAGCACAAAATTTAATGATGTGAAATGTTTTAAAAACGATTTCCTTACTTGAACTATGCCGCGTCATAGGGTTCGCTTGAAGTGGTTATAAACATGAAGCGTACAAACACTAGGTTTTGACAGAGGTCGGGATGACTTAATTTGTGGTAAATAATTTATGATCATGAACTAATTATTTGCCCTTTCCTGCTGAGGTTGTACAGGATGAGAGGTAGTGAAATATTTAGCTTATAGTTTAACGCCTGCGGGTCTAAATTATTATGGCTGTTTTTTACGCCTGACTTGTTTAAAGCACACATCTCTGTATTGAACAGTAATGCGCAGCTGACGGCTACTCACTGGATTCTTGGATTCTGGACAGATACAACGTCCAGAATCTCACAGCAACAAACTCACAAAAAGAAACATATCCGTTATAGCTAAGGTGCAACTATAACTAACGCCCAGAGTGCTGAAGCAGCTTCGCTTAACTACAGTCTCCTTTCTGCTGTTTGCAGGTTTGACTGATTGAATAATGTAATAAATGTCTGATGTAATCTTCGCAACGATTCCAATTTGTCACAACTTTATTTTCAGTAGCTCCTTTCGCACCCTGTGCCTTCAGCTCCACAGCATGTCAAGAGCTTACATAGTTTATCAATACTCCAGTAAGATCCCATAAACATTTACATAAGGCGACCCAACGTTAATGGCGCCCTATAAATGAAATGAAAAGTTGCAGCTCTGAGCATTATAGGGTGGTATGCTGGTGGACTGGGTGATCTTAAGTTAGAATTTCCAGGTTAGTATAAATTTATAAGCAGCGTTGAATATGTTTTATTCAAATACTGTGACCAATTGTGGGCAATGTTTCTAGAATGTCTAAAGGGAAAAATGTTGGTAGGAGGCTTGAAATATTTGACAAAGTGTTAATGAGGCGTACAAAACTGTTTGTAGACATCTGGTAGGATGTTGACAACGTATAAAAACATGCTTCTATTCAATGTAGGTGCCCAATTGTTAGAGCAATGTTACTAGGGTGTCTAAAGAAAGCGCTAGTAAATTGTTATTAGGACGTTTACAGACAACCTATGAACATCCTTCAATTTATTGAACGGTAATAGGAGGTCTAAAAAACGTGTTTCTAGACAGTTAGTAGGAAGTTTACAGATATCTTATGAACATGTTTGTAAATAATGTTGGTGGTCAATTGTTTCTAGCGCATTACTAGGGAGTTGTTAGGAAGCCTGAAGACCGCTGGAAGGATTTCTATTGATTTTGGGAGGTTCTTGTAACAATATTTTAAAGACGGTTTTAAAAAAATGTTGATAGAAATTTTTATAAGGGTATGGTGCTTGAAAGCATTATCAGTGACATGCAACTTTCATCACGTAAACTGAACTGAACTGCTGGAATTAGCACCAAATGAAACAACAAGCTTTACCTTCTTGTCATACGCTCCACATCAGAATGTATCTACTTTGAAAAAAGCTTAGGCTAACGCCACGTGCCCTGCGAAGGAAGGCTGTCCACAACCATCACCTGTCCTCAACCTTCATCGTGGTAACCTCTGGCACGCGCATTCATGCCGCGCATCACGTATCATGCCTGAGTCACCATGGCTTATAAATATTAACGATTTTTTGCCTAGACTAACAGATGTGAAAATTCACCACCTGTTTTATAAATGAAAGAATCAAGCTTATTACTTTGCGCAAACGTCGCGCTAATGGATTGATCAATGTTCCATCGACCTTACTACAGTTTTTATAAACTAGCAATGATGAGTATAACATTGAGTACTTGTACGTTTTAATTGCATCTTGCTCAGCCAATCCTTCTGTACACTTTTTAATGATTTTTCTTCGCTTTCTCTTTCTTCCGCGGATTTGCTTGTACCGCTTTGTGCTTATTCTGGCTATGTTTTCCGTTGTTTTCCTTATTTATGTTGTAGTTTTTATATTGGCAATACATTTTAACCTACATGTCTGCCTTCTTGGCTCACCTATGAGTAATGGTCAGGCAGTCTACCCCTACCCTATTTAATACGCCCACAAGAGTTAAAGATGATAAAAATTTATACGAATGTACTAACGATGAACTAAAGGTGAACCAGCCAGCCTAGATGGGATCGAGGCGCACTGTAGCTGTCACGACACCACAATAATATCAATCCGCGGGAGACGTGCGTGGTTTCTCAGGGCCACTCATTGCGTTCCCCAGATATTCGGCAGCGGCGAGATCGTGCTTGCTGGGGACACCAACCGCAAAGTGTCAAGCCTGTTCTTATTTACGTCTCTAGTCACTACAATTTAGTGAAGAGAGCGATTGCTTATTCCTCCATTTGTGCATCGTTAAGAAAGTCTCGACCACACGTGCTAGCGAACAGCGTAAAACGCAGATAGACAGGATTCGTTCGGTAGGATTTCTGAGGCTTGTCATTTTATAGGTTTGCGTAAAGTCATTTCAAATAGCCAAAAAGCGGGACCCTCAAAAACAGCAAGGTCAGAAATAAAAAGAAAATACCAGAAGTTATCCCATATTTACACAATATCTTCCATGGTTTGCAAGAAAGTCGGGTCGGGACACGGTGTCGAGATATTCTGGTCATCCCTATGCAAGGTCGAACGCATTTGTAGGATGTCGGACAAACGCCCCCTTAGTGGGACGTCAAATAAAAGAAAACGCTGTACGTGCGCAGTAAATCATAAAAACATTTGCGCAGTTTGCATTAGTGGTGCAAGGCTGCAGTAAACAGCGAAGCTGGTGATCGACCCTGCTTCTTCCAGGTTTTACTAGGCTCGGTTAAGTTTTGCTAGAAAATGCAAAGTGCTGCTAGGCACGGTATTCCAAATTGGCTCGCCGCCGACGCGCAGATTCTCGCTTGGCCGCGCGACACGCTTCAAGATGAGCGGCTTCTTCGGGTGTCCGGATCTTTGGTCGTCCCATGTCAAAGATACAGCTACTCACCACAGAGTCAACGAGAGTTCTGCCGCCATCACAGCGGCTCCGAGCTTTATCTCCACACTTGCCGGCGCGTGGCTGGTCGAAATCTTCCGAACCGCCGCCAGGGCGCCGGCTGCACTCACGGATACCCCGCGCGTTCGGCTCGAACGCGGGAAAACGTGGACGACGTCGGCGGCAGCTCTGCAAGTTGCTTCGTTGGTGCTGCTACAATTTCTTTCTCTCTCTCTCGGTCTATTTTTCTCTCTCTCTCCAGAGCATAGCGCGCGTCGCGCGCATGCTCTCATTCCCTCTCCTTAACGTCCCATGTCAAGGCAACATGTGCACTGCACGGAGAAGAGTCGAAGCACACCCCGCTCTGCGAGGTGGCTGCTAGGCAACGCGCGGTGACGTCATCGCCAGGCGCACTTTTTTCTTCGCACTACGCGGCCTAATCAAGAGCCTAAACAGCTCCGCTGTTAAAATAAATTTATGGATTGCTGCGTAGAGGCTGTATTTCTAATACCGTTCACATGTCGGCCGTAGTTATATAGGCCAAATCAAGCGCGCCTATACAAAAGGGCGGTGGAACACAAAAACTACTTAACGAAAAGAAGAACCTCTAACCTAGGGTTGCACTGGAACGAGTGCGGCTGTAAGCCGCAGGGTAAAGAGGAAAATGTGCTGAATCGCGACCACTATTAGATAACGCTGGAAAATGCTGAGCCTTAATATTAAAAAAATATCGTGAGTCAACCATCACGGACTTTACGCGATAAGGAGCTCGCGCTTTTCAACTTATTTACACCCAAACCTAACCAAGTCTTTAATCTATACAAAATTATTGCCATGCATGAGTCTTTACAAGTTTTTTTACTAGTGGTTAATTCACCTACTCAGATGACTAGTGCCTCTGATACAGTGTTTGATAAACCTATAACATTGTGTATATTACTACGGAACAGTATTTACCATGACGAAGAGGCGAGCAGTGTGAAGACGACGACGACGATTCTAGGCTAGCGCGGGCTGTTGCCTCTTGGCTAAGTGCGGCGTATTTGTTTGTAACTATACTTGTATATAGCTTTTCGTCTGCGTCTTCCTACGTAACATATCTGGCGGAGGTGCCGGGTCCCCATGCCTGTGCTACTTGGACGACGTTATAGTATTCTCCCCAACGTTCGCTGCCCACCTTGAGCGCCTCTCAGCAGTCCTGGACGTTTTTCGTCAAGCCGGTCTCCAACTCAACGCATCGAAGTGCCAATTCGGCCGTCGCCAGGTTACCGCCCTTGGGCATCTCGTTGACGCGGAAGGAGTGCAAACGGACCCAGGCAAGATCCATGCTGCTACGCACTTCCCTGTTCTGAAGTGTGTCAAGGATGTGCGCAGCTTTATCGGCCTTTGTTCGTACTTCCGCCGTTTCGTGAAAAATTTCGCGGCCATAGCACGACCACTAACCGAGTTTTTGAAAAAAGACGCCCCTTTCCAGTGGGGCGATAACGAGGCCTCTGCGTTCTCGCATCTATTCGACCTCCTCACAACGCCACCAATTTGGCCCATTTCGATCCTTCTGCGCCTACCGAAGTCCGTACTTATGCCAGCGGCCACGGAATTTGCGCAGTACTGGCTCAATGCCGGCGCGCAACAACCGTGGTGTCGCTTACGCCAGCAGGCTCCTCTCACCCTCGGAGCGCAACTATTCCATCAGTGAGCGTGTCTGGCCCTAGTTTGTGCGGTTGCGAACTTCCGTCCATGGTTATATGGCCGAACTTTTCCGTTGTCACAGACCATCACGCGCTTTGCTGGTTATGCTCACTGAAAGATCCTACAGGAAGATTTGATCGCTGGGCGTGCCTGACGGTAAACGAGCCTGACGACGCTGACAGTAGTACCACCAACGGCATTTTCTTTGTGTCTGCCTTCGCTAATATCGCCGATGAGCAGTCCCGGGACCTATCGCTGCGAGCACTCATCGAGCATCCGCGCTCTACACCTACCGACGCCTCCGTTCACCGATATGTCCTCGAGGGCAGCATTCTGTACCGAATCAACTTCCTCCCTGACAGATCCGATCTTCTTCTTGTCGTGCCAAAATATCTACGGCAGACTGTGCTCTTTGAGATGCATGACGCACCCACTGCAGGACATCTTGGGGTAACCCGCACGTACGACCGCGTCCGCCGCCGCTTCTATTGGCCCAGTCTCGCTCGCTCCGTCCCACGCTATGTTGCTGCCTGTGATCCCTGCCAGCGTCGGAAAATGCCTCAGGTGCTACCTGCCGGTCATCTCCAGCCGATCGCCGTCTCTGTGGAACCGTTCGTTCGTGTTGGATTAGACCTCCGCGGCCCCTTTTCCACGTCATCCTCTGGGAACAAATGGGTAGCCGTTGCAACTGATTACGCCACCCGATACGGTATCACGCGGGCTCTCCCGGCCAGTTGCGCCACTTACGTCGCGGACTTTCTCTTGCGTGACATTATCTTGCTTCATGGCACCCCGCGACAGCTGCTTACTGACCGTGGTCGTAACTTCCTGTCAAAAGTTATCGCCGACATTGTGCGTTCCCGCTCCACTCAACACAAGCTTACTACCTCATACCATCCTCAAACAAATGGCCTGACGGAGCGGTTAAACCGTACCCTTACCGATATGCTGACCATGTACGTTTCCAAGGACCCCCAAGACTGGGACATTGCCCTTCCTTACGTCAGATTTGAGTATAATTCTACACGGCATGACGCCGCCGGATTTTCTCCCTTTTATCTACTGTACAGTCGCGAACCGACCTTTCCCCTTGATACGGCCCTTACTCCTCCTGCGATTTCGAGAAGTGATGATGATGATGATTTATTGGCATCCCCTTTGAAACTGGGCGGCGACAAATAGACAACCAGCCTGCTTGAATAAATCAGGTATACTACACATGTTCTGTATCTTGCATTTTTGTATACCTCTCATTATTCTTTTTCTTTTTCCAAAATTTGCCTTGTACCGCTACCTATGATTTTCAGAGATCAGGTCGTACACATCTTTTCCCTGCTTTTTTTCCACCAGTACTCTAATCGTCTCTTTCTTATCTCTAGAGCTGATCTGTTGATTCCTTCCCTTTTAAACCAACGCGCTTCTGGTAGTTGCACCTTACGTATGGTTCTCGCTGGGTGGATCCCGTCGCATTCCATTAGGATGTGCTGAGTGGTCTCTAGATCTTTACTGCAGCATACACATGCCTCATCCCGTTCCGAATGTTTTCTCCGGTATGTTTTGGTCCTAAGGCAACCGGCTCGAGTCTCAAATATCTCGGTTCTGCGGCTCGAGCCTCAGAAGCGAGTATGCGGGCGACGCCGTCGCCCTCGCCGACCATGCAAGGCAGCACCGTACTCGACTGACGGCCTCGCAAACCACTCAGCAGCGTCAGTACAACAACCGCCACCGTGATGTACAGTTTTCGCCTGGTGCGCTCGTGTTCCCATGGTCGCCCTTTCGTCAGGTCAGACTTTCAGATAATCTCCTTTCGAGATACACAGGGCACTACCGCGTGCTGCACCAGGTGACGCCTTCGACGTACGAAATTGCTCCTGTCAGTTCGACATCTAGTGATGTCGTGCACGTGAGTAGGCTCAAGGCTTACTACACCGCTTCCGAGTCCGCCCTTTAGTCGCTCCAGGACGGCGCTTTTGCCGCCGGGGGTAGTGCTCCGGAACAGCATTTACGATGACGAAGAGGCGAGAAGTGTGAAGACAACGACTACGATTAGAGGCTAGAGCGGTCTGTTGCCTCTTGGCTAAGTGCGTCGTATTTGTTTGTAAATATACTTGTATATAGCTTCTCGTCTGCGCCTTCCTATGTAACAATATATTTGTGTGTTGTTGACCAATTAGTCCAGTTGGTAAGTATCCCTCCTGTTCGTCTTTCTTTCCCTAAGGCTTCGTTCTTTTTCTTTTCTTTCCGCATTTCAGTATTTCGCGCTGAAAAACTCGCGCAATGAGCTTGGTGCGCAGGGCATTGCAGTTCTGGGCTTGAGGTCGCCCATTCAATTCTAGCCATGGCGGTAAGATTTTGATGTGAGCGAAATGGAAGTACGCTGGTGTGTTTAGATTTAGGTGCACGCTAAAAAGACTTAGCTGGTGAAAGCTTGTTCCAGATCTCACCAATGCCGCAGGCCTCATAATTAGATCGTAGTAGTGGCATGTAAAAGGCAAGAATGTGTTTAATGTTACTCTTATACCCCACCGTTACATTCCCTCCTCCGGAGGCACGCATGCGCCGTGAATGTAGGGGAGGTCTGTGGATGCCCGGAAGTCATGGGATACTTCACGTAATAGCGCGGCATTCGGCCGTCTGGTGACTTGAAAAACGTTGTTCATCATTAAAATTTCCATCCATCGATCACGTGCTGTATCCTAATTTACGCAATCCGAAGATAACTTAATTATTAAGTGCGCCAGCACTGGGGTTAAGCACAACGGCAATGCGCACGAAGTGCCTACAACTTGTCTTTCACGTCCGCGTGCCCTGAACAACAAGTGAGCATGCTCCTTGCATCAAGCGCAGCAGAGTTGTTGGTTTCCTCCAATCGCGACAATAGATCGCCAGAGCAAGCGTCCGAGGTGTTTGTTCCTTTAATATTGCGGGACATTCCTATGACGAAATGCATGCACGAATGTGATGGCGCCTTTGTGCGTGAAAAAACAAACAAACATATAAGTTATAAGGCGTTGCATTCGTCGGACTGAATGTGAGTGTCTCAAATGCGCTCTCAAGTTTTCTCTCGTCACAGAGCATCAATAATGAAAATTTATAAAAATAACATTCAGCAATAGTGCTCTCCTCGAACAATCCTTAAAAATATTGCTATGAAAATTCCTAAAAAGGAAATTCTTTAAATGCTGTGTCAAATGATCGGTGTATAATTCAGCAGGTATAAAGGCGGTCGCGCACAGTTTTCGGAGAAGAATAAGTAATGGTGGATCGGTAGCTGTAGGCTATGCAAATCAAGAAGTGCACATTCACCACGGAGTCTTGCCGTGCTAAAAATAAATAATAGGGAAATAGATTAGAAATTAATACAGAATAAATTAAAAACCCACTAAGAACAACTTTTCGAGTGCCTCCTTAACTTGCACTTGAAAAATATAATATTCCGTTCAGACTTTGGCATTATTATCGCCTGGGCCGAGATCAAACCAAGAATAACAATTTCCTAGCCCATTAAGTCGCTCGCACGCCGTAGTGGAGGTCTTCAAATCAGAAATAATTTTAGCAGTTGCTTTACACGTCAGCGAATAACAGCTGTTCAGTATAAATATAGTCGTAAAACGTCGCATGCAATATCAGTAAAAAAATAATTTCAATTGCTGCTTTAAATGTCAGCGCGAGGAGGTGTGGCCTAGTGCGCCGTCACGTGCCCAATAACGCACGCACTAGGCCACACCTTCAACCATCCAGATCGCCGCGCCCTGACGCGAGCAATGATGCAAGCACTAGGCTTACATTTAGTCAGCCAGAACCGTGGAGCCGCCGTGTCTTTGGGGAAGTGTGCTCGTCTCGCGCGAAGGAGGCCCGGTTTCGATTCGCACCCAGACCGAAATGTATGAAACTTTCTTTTCAAAGCCATTGATTTACATTGTTTATAAGAACGTCCCTGAGAAATTTGACGCCAATCCTAGCAATTCTAACAAGTTTTTACTCTTTGCGCCTTCGGCCATTTTTGGTGCCATCTTTCGGTTACGTCAGCTACGACGGATTTTCGCGTAATAGGGCATCTAATGCTTTCGCATTAAAAGCAAGGTACGGTAATGTGCGACGGAAGATTGTGGTGAGGCCAGGTTGTCCCTGTCCCCCAGTTGAGTAGTGGACATTCTTTCAACATCTGCCATGTAATCGGTTTGCATGTGCGATGATTGAGTTATTCAGTTGCTGTACCTATGCACGACGAAACAAGAGGTTTCCCATGTGTTAATTTATGCCGTGTCTGATTGTTCTAAATATGTGGATAAAATATGATAATAGTAATAATAATAATAATAATCTTTACTTTGGCAGGAAAGATTCAAAAACACAAACATACACAAAAGGCGCCTATTTAGCGCCTGCCGAGGCCTCATCACTCTCTTTGTTCCCGTTCACGAGAAGAGTACAAGACTGATTGGAGAAGCATGACACGTATTTTTTCAAATGACTGTTCTGGCACCCTGAGATGCTGTGAAAATGGAAGCTTTGGTAGCGCGAGGGCGTGAGGTCTGCTGTTATGTAGAAGGAGTCTCCCCTTTATACGTTCGGTCGCACACATAACAATGTAGCATACAGACCACATTAGGACTGTAACAATTTAGAGGTTCCTTAATTTTGATTGCAAAATCTAAGAAAACAGACTTAGCAAGGCAGGTTGAAGTCATATGCTTCAAGATATTGCTGATTTGTTAACCACGCGGTGCGCAACCTGATTCCATGTTTTGAACCGTGATTGTTCTAGCTCTGACGAGAATATCTCTTAGGCTCCTTTCCCGGCGAGTGACGACTCGGGGTGGTTCTGTCAAAATAAAAGAAACATGTGTAGTCTGCTGAATAATATTAAAGCATTTGAATGGGATGTTGTTGACATGTGGTAGTGCAGACAGGGCAAGGCTCATTTGATTTTTAGAATGGCGCGGTTTTGAGCCCGACAAAATGTCATCTCTGTCTAAGACTTAATTGTGCTCGGTTTAGATAGATAGATAGATAGATAGATAGATAGATAGATGATAGATAGATAGATAGATAGATAGATAGATAGATAGATAGAATCTACTTATTTCCACACACAAGTTGGGGGCCCCCGGGCAAAAAGCTGTCTCAGACAGCTTGACGCTATATAGCATCATCAACGATGCCTTCCGGGTTGTCCTTCACCATCAGGGCCGTTTTGAGTTGCTTTGCGTGACTTTCGAAATCTATCCCGTCAGAGCAGATGCGCTGGTATCGGTTGGCTTGTGAATAGGTCCGAGATGCACATTAGGACTGTAACAATTTAGAGGTTCCTTAATTTTGATTGCAAAATCTAAGAAAACAGACTTAGCAAGGCAGGTTGAAGTCATATGCTTCAAGATATTGCTGCTTTGTTAACCACGCGGTGCGCAACCTGGTTCCACGTTTTGAACCGTGATTGTTCTAGCTCTGACGAGAATATCTCTTAGGCTCCTTTCCCGGCGAGTGACAACTCGGGGTGGTTCTGTCAAAATAAAAGAAACATGTGTAGTCTGCTGAATAATATTAAAGCATTTGAATGGGATGTTGTTGACATGTGGTAGTGCAGACAGGGCAAGGCTCGTTTGATTTTTAGAATGGCGCGGCTTTGAGCCCGACAAAATGTCATCTCTGTCTAAGACTTAATTGTGCTCGGTTTAGATAGATAGATAGATAGATAGATAGATAGATAGATAGATAGATAGATAGATAGATAGATAGATAGATAGATAGATAGATAGATAGATAGATAGATAGATAGATAGATAGATAGAATCTACTTTATTTCCAACACACAAGTTGGGGGCCCCCCGGGCAAAAAGCTGTCTCAGACAGCTTGACGCTATATAGCATCATCAACGATGCCTTCCGGGTAGTCCTTCACCATCAGGGCCGTTTTGTGTTGCTTTGCGTGACATTCGAAATCTATCCCGTCAGAGCAGATGCGGTGGTATCGGTTGGCTTGTGAATTGGTCCGAGATGCCTGTCTTGCTGTGCCATGGATGACTACTTTTTTAAATGAAGGTTATGGCGTAGGTCTGTTCGAAGTTCATATAAGGTTCTGACTATGCGATTATAGTTTACATATGACTTACAGTAATTGTGTATGAAAATATTTGATGGATGAGCTGAATCAAAATCTGCCACGAATCTACTGTGACTTCCTTCGCCGTGTTCCCAAATAAAGAATATGCCACTAAGAATCTTTTGTGGAAGAGCGGCTTCAAAGATCTGGCCGCAAGGAAGGGTTCTTTGAGTGATGTCAAAGAAATTGCCAACTTTGTGCCCATTGCGATACCGCTTATCTGAAGAGTTTCTCGTCAAATTCGATGTTACTGCACCCGAGTACTAACCACAGTATTGTTGACAGCTGGGGCGCTATAACCTAAAATGATTCCAAACTGTTTTGATTCCAAAGTCCTGACGTCTAATTCACGTAACTACCGACGCAAGCATCGGGCGGTGACCCGCAGCGTTGTCTGAACAACCCAATCAAACACTCTTCACGTTTATAGGAAGTCACCTTTGTTCGCTTTCAAAACTAATAACATTGTCTACACTCAGCGCTTTTTCTTATCTAATTGGCTGACAAGAGGCGAGGAGTACGCTCTAGTGGAGAGGGTTTTGATGGGGCCGAGCAAGCACAGTGAAAATAAATAACCGCATGAAGAGGGTCGTGCCGGCTTCTCCGATTGGTCCGCTTCGCCTTACTTAGCTTGCGGTGGCTGGTCAAAAATCGCGGCGGCGTGCAACGGAAGGATAAGAATGCCTCTATAATGGATCCTCAGCAAGGAAGAGTTGGCAGAGCGATGTCGTACGCATGCCGAAAGGGCTTGATAACGTTTTACTTCCACGCAAAAAGGTTTATCATGCGCAAATAAATACATGATCACCGGCAGGCGCGAGCAGCGAGGGCTTGAGCAATCCGCGGGCGGCCATCTTCTATTCCTTTCGGAACGGGGCAGTCTGTGGCTATACAGAAAATTTTTCAGTTTTGTTCGGCATAATAATGCATTTTTCCCGCGTACCCGTCACTTTGACGTGGTGAGTTATCGCGGTTTTGCGAGGTCGCGTGACAGACAGGCGAAGTGGGCGTAGCCAGGAAACATTGGACCAATAGCAGAGGGCTAATGGTGAAAAGGCGTCGAATCAGGAATGATTATGTTTCTTTTGTGCGGTTTAATCATGCGTAATCAGTGTGTACACCTTATATCAGATGGGGAGCTATCGCGATTTTCGTGACGTCGCGTGACAGACAGGCGAAGTTGGGAGTGGCCCGAAAATGTTTTGACCAATCGTGGAGGCTGATTACAGAAATTGGAATCAAAACCGTTTGGAATCATTTTACGTTATAGCGCCCCTGGTCCTCGTCTGAACTTACAAGCTTTTTGCCTTCATGTAAGCGTTGATGGTCGCGTCAATTCCATTTTATTGTAGTGTATTCGCATATAGGGATACTACGCCGTTTGTAACCAGGAAGGTTTCTTTGGGGATCTGAGGTCCAATTATTATACCAATAAATTGGTTGTCTTCCTGAATTTGCGTAAGATGGAATGGTCGGAACTATGCCCTTAATAATGAAATCCATGGCACTTGAAATTCTTTCAATTATCGTGCCGTCACTCGAGACAATGGGGCAAGCAGGGTCGTTAGGTTTCTACATTTTAGGAAGCAAATAAAAACGACCTGGGGCTGGCTGAGTCGGCTGCATTGCTTTCAGCATATCATTAGATATATTTGCTTCCTTATGTCGTGAATTTATTTCGCTGCCTGTTTTTTATTAAGAAATTTATTGGGGTCTTCTGCAAGTTCCTTGTAGAAGCCCTTATTTTCTAATTGCTGATATCCTCATTTCAGGTAGTCGAGCTTATCCAATGTTACTATTACGCCACCTTTAATCCTGTCGTAGGCTCAGCGACTGCAATGACTTCCGCTCTGCATACGACAAGTTATGTCGAAAGCGTTTTAATTGTGAGCATGCCGTCATTATGTATTTTTGGTAGACGGATATATAAATTTCCAAATATCTGTCCCACTGCTCTGCTGGCGGGAAAGCTTTTTCTGGCGCTCCGGGGAAAGCTGTTAGGCTGGGTTCACCGTAACAATATTTGCCGCAAGCGAAGATTTCTCGCAAAATATTCCAAATCTTGATATAACTGAAATTCATTCAATTTACGACTTCCCGGACAGAACGTAAGGCCATTAGAATGAAAACTAATTTCGGAAGCAGATATTGGGGCAGATGAAAACTTAACCACCTTTGTTTCTACGCCATTGTTTCCATTTCTGGTGGTAGCAGGTTGATTCGCGCTGAAAGAAATCGTCTGAGGTGCGCCATCCCACTCTAATTTCCGACGTTTACGCTCATTTGCATAGCTTGTTTTGTGATTTTCAAACTCTACCAAGTCTTTACTCTCCTGTTCACTTAGATGGGACTGGGATTTTATAGTGTGCAAAGCTGGGTCTAGTTCATGATATTTGCGTCCACAATGGTGAATAATGATTTTCATGAGATTTAGCGACGTATCATAAAGTGTTTTTTCCCCTCTGTGACCCGATCTAGTGTTGTCATGGCTGCACTCAGCTTGAGGCACAAGCCCTTCGGTACCAAATCAGCGATTGCGTATGGCTTAATCGTCGTGCTTTGGAGATTGTACTTTACGCGTTTCTCAACCGTTTCCCTGATTTGCTTATTTCGGCAAATCAGGGAAACGGTTGACGAGTGACCGTGTATTGGAGGAGCGGACCGTGGCTGAGCCTTGAGACTGTCACTTCTCACGCTGCTGCTTCGGTGGTCGAGGGTCGCTCGCCTACACTGTAAAAAATTTCCGTCAATATACTTAGGATTTCCGTCATTATATGGAAAAATTGCAGTAAAAATACGTAATACATCTCATTTTCAGAAATACAGCAAAACTGTCGTTAAGATACGGAAAGTGCTCCCCACTTAAAGTTTGACGGACGTTTTTCCGTAATAATACAGTGAGTACCCTGTTCTGTACCAAACAGAGAGAATTCCGTATTTTTGTTATGCGATCATCCGTATTTTTGCTAGGAAAGCTATACACGCTGTCTGCGTCAGCGCGTGGACTCAAAGTTTCAACAAGAATATTTTAGTGAACACGCAAACGCTGCGTATGTTTGTACTGGCGTTTATTTGGTGTCAGCACTATATATATATATATATATATATATATATATATATATTTCCGGCATATATGGTTTAGTGAACGAAGAGCGGTGGCCATACAGGACCACGTAAACAAACCTGCGCCGTTCAGGTGCTGGTGCATTGGTCTCTATGCAAATGTTGTGCGGACTCTAAAGCAGTACCGAAACGCCGTATAATGACCGCGATTGCGTTTACATTTAACAATAAATGGCCTCGAAGAGAACTGGCGGCCTACAAATCCAAGTACTGCGGCTAGATGAAATTTTAGACTGAGAGAAAGAATTAACTAAGGAGTGGAAGGGTACAGTAGTTGGTTTCAATCGCTCTATAATATTTGCAAAATATCACATCTCTGTCAACTGCCATTCATTGACACACCTCCATTACGCATAATCTGCACTGTTCAATTGTTGACAGTGTTGTCAATTCTTGCGGTAAGATGTAATCGCAAGCATTTAGCGCTAGCGCTTCATCTTGAAACAAGACCGGCGAGCGCACACTTTCTTGTACGGAATTCTGCTGTACAAAAACAGATTGACGTAGTGTGAGTGAAGAAGAGAAACGATGGATGGTTAGGCTGCTTGACTCTCGGCATGATCGAATGCGCAAAGTTCCGAATTTGTCGCTTTGTGGTGTATGTTTGTGTGCTCGTCATGTGCCGTCATAGCGCGAGTATAATTGCGCGCAGTGGCGCACCGACGAGGGAAAGGGGGGGGGGGGGTTGTAACCCCCCCCCCCTGAGGCCGAGTTTTTTTGTCAATTTCCTTTGAAGACATTGAAATTAGTGCTGTTTAGATGGTATTGGCAAACTAAGGCAAACTATCAACCCCCCCCCCCCTTCCCTTGGCAGAGATCCTGGGTGCGCTACTGCTTGCGCGGAATGTGTTTCACTCGGCCACAAAATATTGTACGCAGCGGCATCGAACACGCCCGAATACGTGTGCAAACTACGGGAAGGTGACCAAAGATGAGGGATATAGCACTGTGTCTACTGTCAAAACAAAAGAAAGAAAGAAAAAGAAAAGAAAAGCCCTGTCCCGAGTTGGCGTAATGATTCAACCTTTATTTCTTTTTTGACCCAACATGCAACACCATTTATTACATGAGCTTTATCCATGGGTAAAACTACACAACTCATTATTTGCCCGTTCATTACATGCACCAGGCAGCCCAAATTAACACTATACTAGAGCTTATTGACGCATCGCATTACACTTTAGCACGGCATTGCAACGCTCACCGGACGCTCGTCTGGTTGACCTCAATGCCTTTCCTCTCCTTACTTTCTCTATCTCTTTGTATACGATGTACTACCTTGTGGCAGAGAAAGCGATCTGCTCTTTCAGAGTTCAATTATTTGTCAAGCAATCATTTTACTGTTCCAACAACTACTGCATAAACCGGACAACGAAACCGATTTTGTTTTGTTCTCCGTGCTCCCACAGGGCGGCACCAGGTGGAACCACGCGCGGCGCTTCCGATCATAGACGAGCGGTTGACGAAGGTGCATTGTGTAGCCAGCCGGCTTTTATCGTTTTATGTTGTACAGTTTGTTAGTTTACCGTAAATATGTCTTAATTTGTACTCAAGAGTGGAGCAAGACCCCAGGGAACAGAGATTGACGCATCGTGAGCGAAGAACAGACGCGATGGATGGTTAAGCTGCTTGACTCTCGGCTGTACGACTCTCGGCATGTTAGGACTGGCAAATTTCCGAATTTGTCGCGGTGTGGTGTACGCTTCTGTGCTCGTCAAGTGCTGTTTGCACTGAATGTGTTTCCCTTCGTCTACAAAACTCTGCACGCTGCGGCATCGAAGAAGTCCTGTGTAAGGGTGCACGGGTGTGCTTCGATACGGGATAGCCTGCCCTCAACGGATGTTCAACAGTGTACGCACGCTGCGCGTACGCGTACGTATGAGGTAAGCCCGTTGTAATTCTATTTGTTCGGTTTGCATAGCGTAGCTGTTTAGATGATGTGTGTTAGGCTGGCGTCGCGAACAGAACTATTTTTTTCAAAAGGCCAGTAAACAGCGTCATAGGTCGAAAACGGCGCTTGAATGGGAAAAAGGATCACATATAATTTCATATCGATCTCCATGGTAGCGCGATCGAAATTTTTCGTGTGGCTCGTATAACCTCTTCCTCATGCGCGTTAAAAACGTAGTAAGAGTGCATTCAGTTGCGCACATAATTTGTACTGACGCTTGTACTGGCACTATACGTGCGATAGTTGCCTCCTTGCTTGCATGCACTTTTTTATTGTAGTTACCAAAAAAATATTGTTGGCTCTGCTGTGTCTTTCCTTGGTGCAACTGCTTGTGGTGCAGCAAGACGTTTTGCTTCTAATGATGTCTGGGCAGTCAAAGCGTTCGTGTCGTGTAGCTAGCTGTAAATGTATCAGTTGCAAAAAAAATTGTACATGCCAGAGAAGCGAATGCAATCAACATAGACTGTATTTTATAAATACTTCAGTTGAACTGCCTAAGCAGAAAGTAGACGTGCATCAAAATCAGATTGTGCTGATGCTTAGCAATCGTCAAGAGCGACGACGTTCAAGTCCAGCTTCGGGCTGTCCAAAGGGCCTGCGAAAGGGCTGAAGATCACGGTCTTCCGCCCCCGGTGCAGGTGCGGCCTGCGACTACGACAAAGTAGTCCCTTAGTACAAAATAAAGTTTCTTGTCTGTCTGTCTGTCTGTCTCAGCATTTTACTACCAAACTGCATCATGGCGATGCACTTAGCTGTGTAGGTGATCACTGTTAGTGACATTGGAGTGCTGGTGGACAAGCACCCTTTGAATGTTACAACACGCAGCTGTGGCAATATGTGAAGGTGTTAACATACGGAGTGTCCCAACTATGATGCATAAATACTTAAAAAATGCAGATGCCACGTAGCTGGACAGAACCAAGTTATTATTATGTTTGCCATTGCTTGGAGATACTGAGAATATTCTTTGCATTCCGCCTAATTAGATCATTAGTCTTAATTAATCAACCTCTCAATTACTCTAATTAGATGAAAAGTGTAAATGAGGAAATTGTAGAACACCATGAACAACTCCCGATACAGCATCCTGTTGTGCAAAAAGTGCTACTAAACGTGTTCTTCCGAGCGGGAAAGAAGCTCGCGAATACACGTAAAATTGCCGCACGAGTGGCCGCCCGAGGCTCTTTGCGTGTATTCGCGGCTTTCTTTCACGCTCGGAAAAACACTTTTATGTAGCACGTATTTCATGTAATTATAATATTTGAGAAGTTGATTAAGTAATTTACACTTAATTATCCAATTAGGAAGAATGCAAAAAAGTCTGAGCATTTCCAGGTGATGGCAAATGTTGCCTTGGTTGTGTCCAGATACGTAGCATTTGCATATTTTCAAACCTTTGTTTGTAATAGTTGGGACGCCCCGTATAAGCCAGATTTGCTTCTCCAAGTTAATATATTGATGGCATTCGATTGTGGTCTAGCAGGCAAAAATGCTAAACGGGAAGAAATAATTATAATTTTCTCTTGGTAGGTTGTTGAAGCAAATCAACCAAGTTGTTACACATGAAATGCGGCATTTGTAGGTGGGTTCTGCAACACTGCAGCCCTAAATAACTTTTGAGTTAAGTGCTACTACTATAATTTCTCCTAAGCATGCAGCAAGGTTCAGCGTTCCAGGAGGCTGACATCAAGAGAGATCTATTTATATGAATTTCATATGTGAAGATGAGGTGTTCTTGTTTGGGATGACTGTATAAACTTATGCTTTAATTCCAGTCTTGCATGAGGCAGACTTGGATGGGAAAATTGATTTCTTTTGGGCGATGTGGTACAAATGCGTGGGGTAATGCTTGTATGCATACACATTACATCCCTATTGCTTAGCCAAGTGGTGCTCCTGCGTGCTAAAATTTACAGGGCTCAGATTGAAGAATGTCAACTTTTGTTGTAAAATGAACTACACCTTTTAGGTTATGAGATTACAATTATTGTATAGCGTCATAGTGTGATATATGTGCTGAATGTTTTTCACTTTGTCTATAAAACCCTGCACACTGCGGTATCATGAAAATTTATTCTATGTAAAACAGGCCATGCTGCTTGCCGATTTATGCAAATATAAGGCAACTTTTCTAGGAATGTTTCTGGTCTTGTAATGTACTTCACGTTATATTCTGTAAGACTATAAAGCAGATTGTTCTTCCGTACAGTTTCTGAAACTTTAAACGGCGGCGATCTAAACCACTTGGCAACAATGTTCTGATCGCTACCGCGTGTGGAGCCGCGTTCAAACACACACGAGCAAACGCAGCTTTGCCTTGTTCGATTGTGTCGCGGGCACTTCTGAAGCGCTGCTTATTTAGTAAATAACCTTGGTTGCACGGAAGCGCCATCTCTTCTATGCATTGCTTTCTGTTTTCTTGCGGCATCACGTCACATTATAATCGTAATGTCTTTTTTTTCGTTTTCTGAGAGTCTCATATTGTCCCCCCCCCCCTCATCATGCGTGGTTGCGTTGTTTATGTGCAAATATTTATGTATAGATGACCACTGCTCCAAGTTCCATTTTATCGCAAAGTAAGCTACGAGTACCCAAAGAATTATGTATAGCAGAATACCAAAGTCGAACCGCCAAACACAACCAAGCAGACTCAGTGCACAGTCTCTCACCAGATTGCATTGGTCATGCAAAGGTGCACAGCATCCCTCTTTATTACTTGCTGAACAAGCTGTGAGAAAAAATGAATATTTATGTAGCTTCAATTAAGTGCTATCAGCCATTACTTCTGCCCTCGGCAATTGTGGACGATTATCACGACATTTCTTTTTCTAACTCATTTTGCTTATTATAGAGGGATTACTGCCTGTGTTCATAGGAAACAAATCACATGGGCAATCAAACGCCAACAATGTATAAGCTTGGAACATTGATTGTGCGGTTTTATGGTTCAGAATAAGTAGAAATACAGCATAAACACTTAACTTTTACTTGACACAACACTAGAGCATACAGTAACCATAGTTGCCTGCTGTAGCCCCTGTGCCAAGTAAATTTCAATTCTGCTTCTTGCATCCTATCAGTGGGCTGGTAGCATGTTTCACATTTCTATCAGCCAACTAACCTGTCTTGTAACAGTAAAAATGTGACAACTATATTTTTTAACAACATGCTAGAATTAACAACATGTAGGCAGTTCGCTTAGAAAACTAAAGCCATAGAATCAATACAGTGATGTGACTTTCGGTTCGCATGTCACAGGTTGAGAAAAGTAAGGTGGGAGCGGTTTCTAATGTTCCGACTAGAAAGCAAAGCTAGTATAAAAGGTTGCACACCACTGATCTCTACTATAGGGGGCTGGATAGCGCATTGAGTGCCTTCGACTGAAGCCAACCTTGTCCCAGAAGTTGGTACTTCACGACTTTGCTGTGGCACTTCACCTGCACGGGAGTGCGGCATTTCTTCTACTATAATGCTTGCCCTTTGTGCCGTAAGCTACCGAAGCAGTCCAGAGAAGTATTTCGAGAAGACGTCTAGAATTTTCCATCATAGCGCCGACAGTGTCGCTAACATGAGTGGCATCTGCTTTTCTGAAAACACTTGTGAATCAGAAAATGCTTTCTGTAAGAAAAACTTATCATGTACGGGTTCAGAACGTCGTAAAAGCTCTCACCAGACATGTGGAGACATCGCCTAGATGTGGAAAACCACGAAGAAAAATTTTTACGGCAGCAATATTATGCGACGGCACACACTAGTAGCTGCAGCGTATGCCCTACTTTTGGTACAAGCCGCTGCACGACACTGCATTTCCGCTGGCTTCATCTACTCATCTTGAAACCGTAACGCACACACGAGAAACGGACGACAAAAAGGCGAAGGTGACAGACCGCGCCTGTCTGTCACCTTCGCCTTTTTGTCCTCGTTTCTCGTGTGCGCGCTAGTTTCAAGATGAATAGCTACCAACTCGCCCAACTTTCAGTACTTTTACAGGCTTCATCTACGCCTGGCTCTTTGGGCAGCGAAGCGCCATCCAGCTAAACATAGTAGAGATCACTGGTGCACACAGTATTTTATGCCCCCTTTCTCGACGCCAGCTGAACATACCGTAACTGTTTCGAAAGCAGAAAAACTGAGGGCAAGGGATCTGTACACATTGCATCGTAAAATGGCTGATGCTTGGGCAAAGCAAATAGTGTGCATGGTACTGCGCATGGTAGATTTGCATGAGCCAAGCTAGGAGTCAAAAAGCCTGCTGGATACTAGCAAATGACCAACATATTGTTGCATGTTGAAATTCTTTTTTATTCCTCATCACTCATTTGTGTAGGGGAGACGGCTCTCACAACTGGAGAAGCCTGGGAAGCATGCAATACTCCACAAAACCGGTTTCAACGTAAAATGTGTCTGTATCTCATAATTTCATGGCTGCAAGAGTGAGCCCACTGGTAAACACATCAGAGTGTCCATGATTGCCATGCATTATCCACTTTATCTACACGTCATACCTATCTTGAGAAAGCTGACATTGCCTTTAGAGAAATTGTAGATGTGAGCTTGCATTTCAGAACGCACAACAAGCTTAACACATACAACACCAGAACAATTTGTTGAGAATTTCGGATCAGGAATCTTCGAAGCATTTGTTTAGTGGTGTTAAGATCCTGCTTAAGGTTGCTGATTTTTACATTCATATAGTGTTCAAGCATTGCTGTAACAACATTGTTCGTTTGGAGCACATTGTAAGGGTGTACTCCACATGAGCTGGTGGCATTTTGCTCCATATTCAAAAACTGGTTTGTTCAGTTGAGATTTTCAAGTTTGCATTCTTTATTAGCTGTTGTATGTAACCTATCCTAACCAAACCTAGCCTAAACATTTGAATAGTGAACACAACTTGAACTTTTCGATTTATTTTGTGGATTGTACACCCTTGCTGCAAACAAGTTAATTTGAGAACTGCTTCCACAATAATGAAAAATAATTGCTTGAAGCAGCCATAGCCACCAATAATACTAGCATGACACGATTAGAAAAATTGTAATATTGTACTTTGATTTATAATGTTTTTAAACATACGGAGCTCTGCCCGTGGTGTAAATGGGTTCCTGATATCCATTTGTGATGCAAGAATTGAAAGAATAAACTGAAGCAAGAATGTTTACTTACTTTTCAAGAGAAGCTCACGGCAATTTCCTCATGAAAAGTAAAATAACTAGAAATAAGTTTACTGAGCTGAGAAGAGCACTACAAGTGTCTCGTTCGAAGAGTGCCATATACAGACACTACAACAAATGTTTACTATTTTGGTTTCATTTGTATATATGGTCCTGTCGCGTGTTGCAAGCTGTATTCAGAATGGCCACAGCTCAGTCATGATTATGGTATTAAGCAATGAAGTACAGCTGGCATCACCCGGAAAGTGTCGCAAAGTTACAAATACAACTTAAATGGGTTCTTTAGGAAAAAGACTCAGCTCAGAAAATTATCCTTTTATATGCAGCCTGTCGATACAAGGTTTCTTTACATGGCCATGGCCCTCAAGGAAGAAACCGAGACCGCAGACTGCCGACGTTCATTCCTGTTCCGGCAAAGACGGGCCAGCAGTAACCAGCTGGGTTTTACAAAGTGAACTCATCACAGCTTAAGCCACTCCATGCCAGAAGCAGTTGCTCCTTGAGCCACCGTGCAAAGGTTCCTTGGGGCACAAGTCCAACTCAGCGCCACCACCTTTCTTCGGCAGTTTTTCTACCTACTTAGCTAACCAGGTGGGTCAAAGATGGCAAAGGGAAAGGGAATCACAGCTTTAAGCATAGAACCTGCTCAAGCTTAATGCAGTTTGAGAGTGAACAGTGAACGAGTAATACGTAGAGAGAAGTAGGACGCCACTTCTCTCACAGAGAATTGGCGGTAAAAAAACAGCTTATGAAGGCTGGTCGGAATAACTTGGCGTAGGTAGGATAATGACTATGAACGTTTCTGGCGAAGGTAGTGGTAGTAGGCTGAATAATCAAGGAGTTTAGATATAGATTAGCAAACAGATATCATTCCACTGTCAGAATTTTAAATCATCCCAATATTTCTTTTATTTGACGGTTTATGCGTGTTGAGCGACAATGCTTCTTTATGCCTGCTTCTTGCTGAGATCATTCTTATGCTGCATAATTCACCTGTTCAAGTTCTGTGTTTACATTCATCGCTAGAAAACTTATAGATGGTTTCCAGAAACTTGCTGATTAAATGAGAGGTAAGCATGCACCCCCGGCTTTCTTAGATATGCATTCAAGAGCCTCAGATCTCGTGATTGTTAGACATACTCCTGCTGAGCGACACCAAAGTCAAGTCCCATAGCTGATGATGTGCGTTGAAGACATCTGACATGAACCAAGGGCCAGTGGTCGTTGCGTGAATAGGAGGCGGTGGGTGAGCCACGGGGCTTACCCGAGACTTGCAAGCACTGGATTAAGAGTATCCAGTACTTGCACTGCACTTCGTGCTGACGGAGTATGCAGCTTGCTTAACAGTATACGAAGGGTATTTACAAGGGACCGAAGCATCGCAACCACTTGCCGGTCTACTTCGGGCAATTTATCGGGAGTCGGCATTCTCGACTCTACCGCGGTGCACTGTACACTTTGATCTGACTGTGGTGCCGGCTGTGGCATCGGTTGTGGCCCCGCCTGTGGCCTCGGCTGTGGCGTCGGCTGTGGCTTCAACTGTGGTGTTGGCTGTGGCGTCGGCTGTGGCATCGGCTGTGGCATCGGCTGTGGCATCGGCTGTGGCTGCGGCTGTGGCGTCGGCTGTGGCCATGACTGTGGCTTCGACTGTGGCTTCATCTGGGGTATTCGCTGTGGTTTCGGTTGTGGCTTCTGCTGTGGTGGCGGCTGTAGCTTTGGTAGCGCGGGCCAGGCTTCAGTATTGTTCTCCGTTACGACTTTGTCAGTATTAGATTCGACTCCGCCAGGCCTAGGGGGCAGAGGAGGAGGAGTCGTCGGATGTGCCGCGCTCTTCATAGAGGAACCTTCGTTCTTTGAAGTCCGACGGCGTCGACGGCGTCGGGAGCGTCGCTTTCTAATGGCCGCAACAGCTTCCCGACGAGACGAATGGTCTCTTGCCATCTGCTTCAAGACCGCCCTTTCTTTCCTCATTTTAGGGCAGTCCTTTGAGGTAGCATCATGGGACCCAATGCAATTTGGGCATTTGAGCACCGTGGCTACACAGGAGTCTGCAGCGTGGGGTTGTGCGCAGCGCGAGCAAACTCTCGTATTCTCGCACACAGCGCTCACGTGACCCAGCCTCAGGCAGTTGCGGCATTGGAGTGGTCTTTGAATAAATGGACGCACGGGGTGTCTAAAGTGGCCCACCTTGACGTGTGAGGGAAGAGATTCGCCCTTGAAAACCACCTTCACACAGCGGGATGTGCCGAGTCGAGACACGTGAGTGATAGCGCAGCCATCAACGGCTGGCTTAATTAAAATCGGCAAGTCGGCGCTGGAGATGGAGACGTCCACGTCGCTGATGACACCACTAGTGGTATCACTGTCCAGAGGAATGCACGAGCGGACCTTCATGCCGCCAAGTTCCGTAAGTTTGCTCAACGTGATCCGTGCCGTCTCATGTATGACGTCAATAGCCAAGACATTTTTGCGTGCGTTGACTCTGACATCCGTGACTTGATTTGGCGCCACCGCTTCGAGAAACACCGAGACAGACTGTCGGTTGAGTCGCCTCAGGTTGTCGGTAGCGAGTTCTGGTATGAATAAAATTGTACTGACTGCGCTATTCCGAGTTGGTCCTGCAGTCGACGTGCTTGACGACAAATAAGCCCTGGTGTTTCTTCGTTTGCTGAGCAAGTTCTTGGTATCATCTACAAGGTCATTTCAGAATATGAGTTTGCTTAAGTTGGAGAAACAGTTAATCGAAGACATGTCAAGCGATATCGCTGTCAATGCTTCTACATTCAAACTGAAATAAAAATAAATATAGCACCAAATGCAAGAATTATTGGGATAATGCCATTCTTGCAGTGGAATGAAATGCTTCTTTTAATCTAAATATGCGATCCCTAATAATTCAGACTACTAAATACTTCCAAAGGGGTTGTTTCGTGCATTATGCATGTTGTATTTATTCAGTATTTTCTTACTATAAGACCCAACGATGCTTAAACAGCAGAGAAAGCATTAAGAGCGGAGTACTTAATACTTTATATTGCTCCATAAATCAGTTTCCCTGCCAACCTCAGCATCCCGCGCTAATAATATTTGGGAGAATGTGTGAGACAGAAGGCACCCGACGCATAGGGTAGTGCTGTTCACTTTGATTGTTTGGGAATGAAGGTCATACTGTACTTGTATGTGATGGCCATACGTGATTACCTTTAAAAAAAAGGAAGAAAAACTGCGAGTCGGCGAAGGTGGAACAGATTCATTTAAAAAAAGTGTTTTATGCATAAACAAACAAGGACGAAGAAAATTAGCAACACAAGCACGATCGATTTCTAACAGATTGTTTTATTTTCGAAGAACCATTTACTTAAGAACCCACAAATCTGTGCTATCCAGTCAACAGAACACATCAATAGGGCCTATAACAACAGTTGTGATAAAAATGCCACGGATAAGCGCGACCCGGTCAACATAAAAACAGCGATGCGCATAAAACAAGCACTTAAAATGAAACGACAAGAGCGAATCCAGCAGTGCAACAGAAGGATGACTGATGCATTTTTCTTTAGTTTTGCAATCCAGTGCGCTTCCACAATTTCTCTCGCTGTTTGATTTCGATGTCTAAACAATATGCCGGTGCTTCTAAGAGAAGGTGAGCACGCATGTTCTTGACAATGCATGGCCAAATGCTTATTAGGGCCATCTTTCAGACTGGACAACTGTTCCCTTAGTCTCGTGTTAATGCATCTTGCAGTCTGCCCTACGTACACATGACCACATGTCATAGGAACCTGATACTCAACATACTTAGCGGAATCAAGAAATTGGTTCTTACGCGGATTTTTAATACTGCATTCTTTCTTTGCATCATCCTTACTTTCGAACTTACTTTTTATCCTAGAACACACACTACCACGTGTTTTGAGCCAAAAGCACCACTTTTACTTCGTAACTCCCAGCCACCTTTTTAAGTCTGTGTGAAAGGCCATGCACATACGAAATCACTGAAACCGTGGAAGCTAACTCTTTCTGCCTTTGATTTTTTGTGCATAGTTCTTTATCCTGTTTAAATTTTTCATTAGTCTAGCGCATGACGCCAGCATCACAGCGAGCAGGTACCCGGCCTCTCTCAACCGATCAACTTGCTCAAGAAAGGCAATGTTTACAGTGCGGTAACACGACTTCAACAATGCTGACCGGCAACATGAAATGACTGTGCAATTCTTCACAAACCTGGAATGGTTTGAGGCGTAGTTCATTAGCGGTTTTCCAGCTCGGGGCGTGGATGACCAACACACTTGTTCCGGTAGAATTTCTAACTTGACATAAAGGAACTATAGCTTGTTATCCACCGGTACTTCCGAAGTAAAAGTCAAGCCTTCAATAGTAGTAGAAGCCTTTAACTTTCTAGGCAAGGACTTAAATTTTACGTTGCAAGTACTGGTAGATAAGAAGCTACAGTTTCTTGTTAAAAAGCTACATGAACTATGCCTCAAGCAATTCCAGGTTTGTGAAGAATGGCACAGTCATTTCATGTTGCCGGTCAGCATTGTTGAAGTCGTGTTACCGCACTGTAAACATTGCCTTTCTTGAGCAAGTTCATCAGTTAAGAGAGGCCGGGTACCTGCTCGCTGTGATGCTGGCGTCATGCGCTAGCCTAATGAAAAAACTTAAACAGGATAAAGCACTATGCACAAAAAATCAAAGGCAGAAAGAATTAGCTTCCAAGGTTTCAGTGATTCCGTATGTGCATGGCCTTTCACACAGACTTAAAAAGGTGGCTGGGAGTTACGAAGTAAAAGTGGTGTTTTCGGCTAAAAACAAAAGAGGTAATGTGCGTTCTAGGGTAAAAAGTAAGTTTGAAAGAAACGGTGATGCAAAGAAAGAATGTAGTATTAAACATCTGCATAAGAACCAATTTCTTGATTGTGCGAAGAATGTTGAGTATCAGGTTCGTATGACATGTGGTCATGTGTACGTAGGGCAGACTGCAAGATGCATTAAAACGAGACTAAGGGAACACTTGTCCAGTCTGAAAGGTGGCCCTAGTGAGCATTTGGCCATGTATTGTCAAGAACATGCGTGCTCATCTTGTCTTAGAAGCACCGGCACATTGTTTAGGCAACGAAATCAAACAGCGAGAGAAATTGTGGAAGCGCACTGGATTGGAAAAATAAAGTAAAAATGCATCAGCCATCCTTCTGTTTCATTGCTAGATAAAGAGAATTCGCTCCTGTCATCTTATCTTTAACATAGTTTCATCTTAAGTGCTTGTTTTATGTGCATCGCTGTTTTTATGTTGACGGGGTTGTGCTGATCCGTGGCATTTTCATCACAAGTGTTGTTATATGCACTATTGATGTGTCCTTTTGATTGGATTGAGCAGATCTGTGGGTTCTTAAGCAAATGGTTCTTCGTCCTTGTTTGTTTGCGCGCAGAAATCTTTTTTAATAAAAAGAGTTGCATTTTTCAAAACTGCAAGGAGGTTTTTACTGTGTGCAGTTTAAAAAAAGAAAGAAAGCTTCACAGCTGTTACTAAATGCACTCTCCAGAGCTTTACACTATGCAGCTGCACTAGTTTACACAGAACACACTTCACCTCTCGTCACGGCTCAGGTGGCTATTCAGGTTTTTCTAAGGTGTTTCATTTTATGGGACGGCACATAGAGCATCACTTATTTGCAAGATATTGCATTCCAATTGTGTCATATGAGATAAATTCATTAGAGAGTTTTATTTGCCCTTAATGTATTACAGCTGTGGACCAGTACACTGGCAGTAGCTTGCAGTAACTATAGCTTGTGAAAATATAATTGCAACTGCCATGTTATGTGTACCTGCTAGTGCACAGGCATCGGCCACAGCAATCTTTAGGGTACACTAGTTTCTTCTATTTTGGAGTGCGCATCCTCCACCAGATTGAAGTGAATGTGAAGTGAAGTGTCATTGAAGTGAATTGTGAAGTGAATTGTCATTTGTGGTGTATACTCCTGCGTAAACTTCATAACCATTTCTCCTCATCTGCTCTACAGATCATTGCTGGTACAACTGTAAAAGCAGGGTGCCTGTTTACAGCACCCGTAGAGAGCAAAGTCTGCGAATCTTGAATGAATAATGAAATAATTTTAGTATTCTTCAACAAAGTTAACAATTCCACTGTGGTGTTTTTCGAATTCTAAGGTTGGCACATGTGCACAAGGTTTGACTACAGGATGTCATTTTGCAGGAAAAAGTGCATTTGTGCGTGACGTTCTGCTGCACAGAATGTCATGAGTTTTCTTATGTGTCGGTCACCATCTCACAAACTGCTCCTTTCGTAGTTGGAATGCAACATTAATGCGAAGCACATTTAATGCTCGAAAAAAAAGGATGTGCCTTCTGATCCCCTTATTTTCGGTGGGGGCGAAATGCGAAAACACCCGTGTACTTAGATTTAGGTGCACGTTAAAGAATCCCAGGTGGTCCAAATTTCCGGAATCCCCCACTATGGCTTGCCTCATAATGAGATCGTGGTTTTGGCATGTAAAACCCCATAATTAATTTTTTGATCTTATTCTCCTTACTTGATGCCTAGTGTTCTAATAGCATGATCGACACCTTGAGTATCAATGTGATGTGTAATTATTGTGTATTGGGGGTTAGGGTACATTCATTTAAGCAGCTTTTTCGGTTGACTTGAATCAGTATTGTAGAATGCTGTTTGCTTCTTTCACTCATTGTTACCAAATATCACTTTTGACTGCGGCAACAATTATAATGTTGTTTGCTAGCACTCCTGCCAACCAATATAACTTGAAGGCATCTGTGATAAAAATAAGCAGCTAATTATTTTCCAAGAGCTAAGGTCCAGTGAGACCAATAAATTTTAAGCAGATTAAGCAGCAAAATAAATTTGAAATTTTAAGCATTCAGCAGTATTTGTGGATGGTACTGCTGAATGAATGCCCATCCAGTAGGACTGTCCATACCATTTTATTCCATAAAATTACATTAAAGATTTGAACAGAATCTGAACGTAGACTTGTCTCCGAAGTGATCCATTTCCTTATCCAAGTAATACAGCTTCAGCAAGAAGACTGAAACTTCAAGTCGTCAGTAGTGGCATGAACATACAGTAAACAGCGCTAAACTTTGCTCTATCTTGCACCTTGTTATCACAATGCCCGTCCCATTTTTCACAGGCTGTTCTTTACTATTTATGGTCATACCCAGTTTAATTTTGATGTCCTTATTTATTTAATATTTGACCAATATCTTTTTTTATTTATCGGATCTCGATGAAACGTTGATTGATAACGTACCTTCATTTGCCATTTCCACTGGTCTTAACCAGACACATCATGTTACAAAGTTTATTTTGCCTAATTGTTCATTGCTTTTTTGCCAAATGTCCAAACAGTTTATTTTAATTCCTATTTTGATTTCTGGGAAGAATAGGTCTACTAGGTCTACAGATCGTTTCTGTTTAGGTCATCCCTACTCATTGTAACAACTTACAGCAGTGTCCCTGCACACTCCATCACAATCACTGGGAAACACACCCTTCCTACCTTTATTTTAACACTTTGGTTTCTCTTGACCTTCTATACGCACCAGATATGGGTAGGGGCGAGTGAGCTATGCACATGCAAAACCGCTGCCAAGAAAAACAGTTGCTGCCCTGATGATACGTATCTGTCGAAATGTTGGCTACAGCAACATCCCTTGTTCTGACAATGTTGAACCAAGGTCATGGTTTTCTAATACTTCAGTTACCGCTTTGTTGTGTTCTGTGATTGTCTTTTGTTGCCACTTCATTTAGAATGGAAATTCACCAATATTATTTGTTTCTCCTAACAGCTGCAAGTTTATCCTTGCAAGGCATGTAGGGTCAAGAACAGTTTTCACCAGGAAACAGTGCAAGACGAGTGGTCGAAGAAAATAAAATTTTGCACTTATTTGTATACAGGTCATGCAGTTCATTCATATCACAAAAGGCAAAGAGTTTGATCTTTTGAGCTATATCAATGTGTTGGCGAGACAGTTTTCTTCATAGCGACCTGCTGCTTCTGCTATGAGCTGCATTCATGACATTTGAATTAAGGGATATTGTCACAGGATTCCTCACCGTAACATATGTACTATCAGGGACAAAAGTGCCCAGGACGTGCGAGTGTCGACCAAATTGCATCTCTGCACTATCAGCCACTATCATCTGCGTTGCAGACCACTTTCTGAACGCAAATGTTAGCGTGGCTGATCCCGGCAGAGAGTGCACCTATAAAATGCGGTCGACACGCACAGTTTGGGCACTTCTGTCCCGCATAATACATTCTCTAAACAATCAATATGCTCAGTAAAACGTAATACAGGAAACACCTGTATTTTAACGATTGGACCGTATAGTACAAATTTAGCGTACGGAGTCTGTATGTCCGAGTACGGAAGCACCTGTATGTTAACGGTTGGACCGTATAGTACAGATTCAGGATACAGAGTCTTTCGTCTTCAGGATACGGAAACGCCTGTATTTTAACGGTTGGACCGTATACTACTAATTCAGCACACAGCGCCTTCCGTTTTCTGAATACGGAAAGCACCTGTAGATTAACGGTTGAATCATACGATTCAGCATACAGAGTCTTCCGTTTTCTGAATACGTAAGCACTCGTATTTTGTAATACAGTCTCCATTTTTACGGTTATCCTTTCTACGGAAATGACCGTTCTTTACTTACGGAAAGTGTTCGGTCACAAATTACCAGCAGATTTGCCGTAAAACCAAAGCAATTTTTACACTGTAGCTACGAAGATTGTAGGCCGTGGAGGGGAGATGAGCTTCTGGGCCATTCTGGGCATGGCCTTCAATGCTAGGATGAAGACCATGGGCGGGCAGGTCCCCCCAAGGCGCTGCTCGTGAACGGGAACAAAGAGTGTAATATTTATCCCCAAATTTTGAATAATCACACACGGCATAAATGAACACATGGGAAACCTCTCGTTTATCGGTGCATTGTTACAGTAAGTAAAGAATAAATCAATAATCGGATATGCAAATTGAATACGTCGTTGATGCAGAATCTCTATTACTGTACACCCGTGGACGAAAGTATACGAACCACAAGGTCACTGATAAAAGTGAGTTTCTTCGTAATTAGCAAGTATAAACTGGAATTGAAGAGTACACAGAAAACTTCGCAATGCGAAGTTTGGACTACAGTCCTGAATTTCAATTTTCATTCATAGGCAGAGGAAAAAAATCGGCTTTTTCGCGCAACCCCCGGTTCGTATACTTTTGCTCAAGGGTGTACCTTGTTTTTCTGGACCTTCTCATTTCGTCACATTATAACATGTGCTGTTTTCATTTCTGCTACATAATTTTTTGTACAGTTATCTTCCCGTTCTACTTTCTGCGCCATCACTTCCTGGTACTCCTCGGAGCTGAATCTGCTCCTTGCATCGTTCCAACCTTCCTTTTTTTGTTATATTATTATTATTATTATTATTATTATTATTATTATTATTATTATTATTATTATTATTTGTTATGAATTTTCAAAATGTTTCTTCTTGCAGATTGTACTCATTTTGCTACACGTTTGTTTGGACAAAGCATCACAAAAGTGCTTTCGTGTTCGTCTATCATCTGGTAGCACGCGTAACGAATTCCTCCTCTTACGCTTCTCACTTCCTGACCCCATGACGCTCGTCTTTGGGAACGTGTCAAAGACCTAAACACTGCCAATGATGAGGGACGTGACTCCGCAAATGCACGATTAATAACCCTGTCACAAACAAGTCATAACTTTAGCCCCCGGCTCTCTCCCACACTTTCTTTTTTTCTTCGTGTTTTTTCCTTGTTAATCTTCTTTTTAACAGCGGCGCTGTTCTTAGTCGACCCTTCGCCGTCTGTCAGGCGTCAGTCAGATCACATGACCAGAAGAGGATGACAGCCGCACCGGGGAGGGCAGGTCACGTGACCAGCAAAGGAGGAGAGGCGTGCTGGGGGACGAGGCCACCAATGAGAGGCTGCGCTGGGTGCGAGGAGGAGAGGCACTAGGTATAAGAGAGGGTGGTTCTGTGCGACGCGCCCTTTCCAATAACAAAGGCGCATCGCAGCCACAACGACGCAACGCGCAGAGCTGCTGCCGACCCCGTCCGCGTTTTCCCGGGTTCGCGCCGATGGTCTGGCGGCGGCTCGGCAGGTTTCGACCAGAGAAGTAGACACTCGTCCAGTATCGTCGGAAGTCGCTGCCTTTTCTCCCCTCGTAACGTCTCAATGTAACTTCTTGTATATATCCTGTTGTGTTTACTTGTGTTTACGCAATTGCAACAGGTGCAACACATGCACATGTAACACTCGTAACACTGTGTAACACAGCTTCGCTGCTCGACCATCTTCACGAAGTGGAAGGTGCGGCTATTATTTCTTTCTACCTAAATATAATAAGAGACTGTGTTGCGAGCGTATTCTGTAGCCCTTGAAGAAAGGCCGGTACGCCGACCGAAACTGTTGAGCAGATGAACCGATGATAACCGCGAAGTTGTGCTTCTCATATATACCGTTGAACATATTTTTAAGTCTAAAGAATGCGGTCCGTCAGTCCGTACCTACGCTACTCGCTCCATTTTGGTTTTTTTTTCCAGACGGGCACTCATGATTGTTTTCATTTTCTTTTCAGATTTGTATATTTTGATATATAAAACAAGACAATGAAGCTTTCTAGCTGCGCTGCTTTGCTGATTGTTGCCTTGTCGGAAGTTGCTTCCGAAACAAAGAGTGAGCGAACATTCGTTTTTGTTATTTAGAGCAGGCCACCTACAAACAAGTAGAGTCTCTAAAAATCATGCAGAATTGAGAAGGCGAAACACTCCCTGGAAGTGACACGGGAAATACGCAGGTTTTCCAGGTGAGGGAAGACTTGGACACCTCACGTCTCGATCTGTCAGAGGCTCTACCTCTCCAGCAAGAGATCTTGTTCGCAATAGTGCAGGAGGTGTCCCACTTAACTTATCAAGGAAGTGGTATGCGCATCATGACCAAACTACAGAACACGTGCGAGTGGATCAACAAGATGAGAAACTATGCTAACAGACCGCTTCTCAATGCACGCTCTCAGTGCCGCACGCACAGCTGGACAGGAAGCAACATGTAAGAGCATAAAAAAGAGAACATGACACGTTTTTGCTAACTCTCACCATGAAAATGTGCAGCTTTTTCCAACAAGCAGCTTCATTGTATTTATGACTTTCAGCATCAAGCCGTCAAGGCACGCCCTCTGCCCACATTGATTCTTGAACGCTTTTGAGCCATTTTCACATACGACAGTTTAAAGCGCGCTGCGTGGCTTTGCTTACAGAAGCTCTTTCTATAAGTATGCTCCTCTTCAGTGGACGAGAAATATAGATTCTTGCAGCACACGGTAAAGGAGTAACACTGTTTTCATAAAATGTTTCGCCGCATGTACAGGTTATACGCAACACTTCTCCAGCACACACATTAATTTTACATCAGGCTGTGCAGCACTTCAAAAATGTAATTAAACTTAACGAAAATAGGAGGTATACAGAAGCATAATAACGCACAATGAAAACTAACTTTCACAGAGGTCTACCGGAGCAATATTCTTTAAGTCAAAAAATTCATGACGACTACGTTACTACCTAATGCGAAATTTGAGCGCGGTTTTATACGTGTTTTCATTACGCGATATATTGACTTGCGCAGACAATCTCTCTCGCGCGGCATGTTACAAACGGAGCGAAGTGCGACGCGACTGCCTCGCTAATCGGGAGATCACGACAGGCAGCGCGTGGGTGAGGGGGGTGGCGCGTGGACGTGATTCACAGCAGCCGCATCAGAGAGACCTCTGCTCATGTAGTGCTTTGTTACCGTCGTTGGACGCCCTGTCCGCATGCCATTGGTGAACAGAAGCTCGTTTGGCGCCATCTCGTAGCGGTCGTCACAAGTCTTGCGCGGCAGTACGCTTTTCTTCCCACGCTGCGCGCCGCGTTCGCTTTGATCTTTCCCTAAACTTGTGCGCTCGCTTAGGTCGAGCGACAAAGTCAAGGCTCGCCGTAGGAACGGGCGCCTCAGATCTCTGCTCTAATCTATCACTGAGTTCCAAGCGGTAATTATATGGCCATAGTAGTTATTTTTGAGCGAGACGGGTGCTATAAATTAATATTTTTGCATGCATTGCAACAAACGCCAGTAATGGTCTTGCGGGGAAAGAAAGAAGCTCTGAGAATTCGCGATGCACAACAGGCAAGAACGCGGGATCCTCATCTTGAAGCATGACCCGCTTTATCTATTGCAGAGGCCACTTCGGTAAAGTAGTGCAAAAATGCCATTTGTACAGCGGTGACAGCCGCTGTCAACCTTGGATTCACTTGAAATGATGAGCTTTCAATTTGAAGTTAGTGTTTTGTAAGTTGAGGCCAGGAAATGGTAATAGTTTAGCGACTGTGCCGCACTATCTGCCACCTGATTCCCCGTAAGGATTCCTTGAAAGTATAAAAATAAGCATGTTTTGTTTGGAGGTGATTTTAGTCTTCCAGGGGCTGACTGGCCCTGTCATGTTATCCTCGGCATTTTTTTTGTATTTGATTGACGCTCATGCGTTTCAGTAATACGCGCTTAATGCATCGCTACATGATTGTACAGACGAAGCCTTGCATTTAATTTTGTGTAATTCCCCTCATATTGTTTTGAATATCCATGTTTTACCTGGTCTGGGTGACCTAATATCATTGTTGCTAATGTGAGTGTTGAGACTGTATCAGTGGCAAAGAAAACTCCACAAGTGTTCGCATACAGTAACTCCAATTATGACACCACCAATTCGGCATTTGAACTTATTTCGACCGTTTAATACGTTGGCAGACGATCGTACCGCCGAGCATTTGCGGGGAAAATTTAAGGAAAAACTCGTTTTCCCAAAGACAAGTTATGGTTTAAAGGGCAACTGCGCACCTTGATAGGCAGCATACGTGAAGTGTACTTAAAGTATAAAACACCTTCGTCGTAAGATAACTTGTTTGAACCAAATGAGCTAATACTTGGTTTTAAAAGCTTAGCTGCATCGGCCAAGCAATATTATTTTTGGAAGCTTGATGATCAGCAGGTGAAGGAGACAATTCTGTACCCTCTCTAAATCACTTGCGTACTGTTATTTATAATAACAAGCGTAAAGTTGAATCACAAATTTCTTTGTGTTTCGCGCAGCTCATTTCCGCACTCTCAATTTCGATTTCTCGGTGGACATACAAGAAACGGGAATCAAATCAATTTTACTTTTTCCGGTACACCAAGGCAATTAGCAATTATTTCGCCTACAAAAGAGAGCTGTCCAGATGATGTTCCCGGAGCAATTAGAAACGCACGTTGTTAAACATAACATTACAATTCCTAATCAACATGGACTTCGACAAGGTTTTCTTGTTCCACACAATTGGTACAATTTAACACAAGTTATTCTGAGCAATAGACAAAAGAAAGGTAACTCGTGGGTATTTTTAGATTTCAGGAAACCGTTTGATGGTATTGCTGATGACCTACTTATCGGTAAATAATACGTTTAAAAGTAAAACGATTAGGCAATTGCATGAATATACGAGTGCCTCTCCTTAAGGTAACAGTCTGCAGTTCTTGGTGGCAGTTCTTGGGCAACGGCTGCAGGAGCGCCTGGTATATATCCCAGTTATTTTGAGCGTGTGAATAATATTACTAAAGGAATGATGTCGCAGCTCGGAATATCCCCAGGTGACTGCGTCGTGTATAGAAACAAAAATTGTGAAGCTGATGTTGCTAGCCTAACTTAGACTAACTTGGGAATAGTACAATTGGTTTACGAAACTGGAGAGGTCACCTAACGAAAAGAAATTGTAAGCATCCCTGTTACAAAGAAACGTTCATTTCAGTCATGCGAGAATAAAATAAATAACGTTGTTTACGCACCGTTACGGAATACAAATACCCGGCTATTTTCTTCACGCCGGACCTAAAATGTAACACGCATGTTAGGAATATTAGGAACAAAGGGACGCGTAGCTCTAGGTTCCTACGTCAGAATTTCAGTAGAGTACCCGTCTTCGGCTTTCTGGGGTTTTACGTGCCCAAACCAGTTTTGATTATGAGGCACGCCGTAGTGGAGGGCTCCGGATTAATTTTGACCAGCTGGGGTTCTTAACGTGCACTACAATGCAAGCATACGGGCGTTTTTGCATTTCGCCTGCATCGAAATGCGGCCGCCGTGGCCGGGATTCAATGGAGCGACCTCGTGCGCAGCAGCTGACTGAGCCACCGCGGCGGGTCAGTAGAGTACCCGAAACTTGAAAGAACACATGTATTTCACTGTACGTACGGAACTTGAATACGCATATACTTGCTGAAGTCACTGTACTAGTGAGTTACCTGAAATATTTGAAAGGTCCAGTCACATACGTACGGCACTTGAATACGCACGTGGTTGCTGAGGTCGCTATACTAGTTAGTTAGCTGTTATAACTGAAGGGTGTAGAATATACCAATTCAATTCTTGATAGGAAATTATACTAAAATGCATATCATAATGAACGCAAGTGTAAACTGAAATGGCAGAACTCTGTTGACCACAGGAAATGCCTTCTATTAATGTTTTACAGTATATATGAGGCGGTATCAGAAATGTTTCAGATTTATCGAAACCGCTTCCCTCAGGAGCCTTAAAGTTGGCAGTAAAGTTCACAACCTGGTCGTTCGTGACTAATTCCTTGTGCTCAATACCGTGAATGCCGAAAAAGACGATAAGCGTGCATTTTGTCGACCTGCGGCCATTCCTAGCTTTTTTCGATTGTGGAACGTTGGGCTTTTTCTCAGTTTAGATCCCTCGGTTCCCTTTCTTTCTTCTCGTTCACACACACACAAACACACACATATATATTGTACCGGAGCACATCGGCACCAGCTCTGTGGCAGCCAGTGTGTGGAAGAAGACGTTGACGATGGTGTGGTTCGCGCTGGGTCGGTTTTCAACGATCCGGCTTGTTAAACCGCTTTATCAAGTCTACCTGCAAAATACTCTTGTTGCAATATATATATATATATATATATATATATATATATACATATATATATATTGTAATGCAATAACGAAGACACAGACACAGCACCCGTTAACTGGGCCGGCTGTTCTATTCTCTCCTCGTCGTCTTTTTCTTCTAGCGCTCCAGTGCCCGCGTTGCGAGCGCTCGCGGCCAAGTTCACTTCGTCTTTACACTCGGCCACGCTGCAACTGAGTTTCCGGCGCGCTTGCAACAAAGAAACTTGTCCAGGGTGTGAGGTCGTCGTTGCTGAGCCATCCAGCGCGCAACCAGCTTCTCTGGTGGGTGGCACTGGCTGTTGCGCGCTGGTCGCAGGCCTTGCCGACTGTTCTTGGAAAAGGATGACCGCACATTGTCCAGTAATGTAGACCTGAACATATTGAGCAGCACGGGTGTCAGGGCCATCGGCTCCGCTTTGTTGCGGTGGCCACCACGCCTCGGGCGCCGCACTGACTCTGAATGGCGCACCTTCACTCCTGCGTGGATGTTGCGCTTAACGGCGATAGCACCGATAGGGGCAGCAGGGGTGTTCTCGGAAATAGAGGACCGTGGTAATGGGTCATTCTGGCAAATGGTCTTGTCGGCCGCTGACGCTTGTTTGAACGCCAAACCCTGATATCCTGTAGCAGGAATCGGAACTGAAGGATGGCCACCGTCACTGCCGCTGAAACCACGAGGTGTTGGCGTTGGTTGCAGATGAACACTGGAAGACATCGCAATACTGCCACTGCTCCCCTGGTGCGGTGTTGGCCCCGGGCAACAGGCATCCCGCAGTGAAGGCTACCCCGTGATGCCTCCCCTGCGACCCGGTACAAGTGAAACTTCCGAAGACGAACACGAGGACGGCACCGGGTGGAGGGTGCCTGCAAGCGGCTGCTGCTGCAGCCCAGGGATGAGTGGGACGGGGCTCTGCACCATTCGGTCCAGGCCCTGGTCGGGTTCTCGCTGCTTGCGACGTAAGTCGAACGCCGCCTCGTAGACGGGCTGGCGGGCCACCTCGTTGGTGGATGGCGCCCCCTTTGCGGCAGGGATGGCGTGTGCTGTACTGGGGCTTTTGCGATTATCCTCGGCCCTCAGCAGCCGTAGAGCCATGGCGGCTTGGTCCGTGTCCCAAGGGTCGCCGTACTGCTGATTGCCCGCATCGTCGCCGCATGCGTCTGCTTCCGCCGCCGCTGCGGATGCAGCTTCATCTGCTGTCTTGGAGGCCATGCTGCCGAGTACGCTATGGAAAGCGGTGGATGCCGACGTGGAAATGCCCGAACCGGAGGTCTGTGATTGATGCGGGGGTGGCTGAGGGATCGACTCGCTGCCGCTGTTGCTGAACCGGTGGTTCTCGGCCGCGATCTTCGACGACGACGAGCCGCAGCTGATGTTCGGGGACGTAAGGTCCGCGCAGGTATACGGGAGCGGGCCGAAAGCAGCTATAAGAGCTGCACACCATTCAAGCCAGGACCCCTGCTTGATGCCGTCGTACTTATCCCAGGCCTTGGCGGCACCGCAAAGACGGTTTGCCGCAACCTGCCATCTTTGTTGGTCTGACCAAGCATGACGGTCACCCATGGCATTGATAGCACGAATCCAAGGGATGACGTCATCTTCAAAGCCGCGAAACGTCGGTATTTCCACGAACGCCGGCGGCAGGGAAGCGTGGACGGCGTTCCCAGGCAGGATGCAACCGCCGACGGACGCGAACGCGGTCGTCATACCCTGGAGCTGTTGTGTCAGCTCGGCGATGGCGTGGACGAGGGCATGAGTACATCCCTGTCCGAGAGCCACCGAGGAGGCTTGGACGCCGTCCCCGGACGATGCAGTGGGTACCTGCGACGGTAGGGTGGCGGGCTCCATACCGGGGGAGGCGTGAACGGCGTTCCTGGGAAGGAGGGACCCGGCACGCCGAAGCACCGTGCGAGGAACACTGGAGGCTGGAACACCTTAAGTCAGGTCCGTTGTAGTCGACTGCGCCATTGTAATGCAATAACGAAGACACAGAGACACAGCACCCGTTAACTGGGCCGGCTGTTCTATTCTCTCCTCGTCGTCTTTTTCTTCTAGCGCTCCAGCGCCCGCCTTGCGAGCGCTCGCGGCCAAGTTCACTTCGTCTTTACAATATATATATATATTAAAATGGGGTTGTTGGTCTTCAAGCAGGCCTGGACGTGGCGTTGTAGAAGGCTAATCGAAAGGCAGGTGTGGTTACTGGCGAGCGCGAGCTAGGGCGTCAACAACAACCACCACTCATCTTTCTCGTCTTTTCCCAGACATCGAAGCGCGGTCATTCGCCTTCAGTACAATTACACCCCGTGGGATAAGGAGCCATCCTGGCGAACTAGGGGCAAGAAAACACAGGGGGATCGTAGCACTGCTTGAGTCGGGACACGTGTACAATTTCTTGGCTGCGACGTCGATGGTCAGAAGACGGTTCTAACGGCTCGATGAGGTAGTTCACCGGAGAGATGTTTGGTTAAGTACACGATATGGACCCTGGTACTTGGAGACCAGCTTCGTTGAAAGGCCAGGTGTAGTCGACGGGACACGCAGCCAGACTAGCGAGCCACTAGCATAGCACGTAGGAGTAGCGGATGCATCGTGGTGTTGCTTCTGGCGCCACTGGTCTTGTGATGTGAATGAACGTGCAAGTTGGCGGCATTCTTCAGCGTATGTAGCTGCTTGAGATAGAGTTGTGGATTCTGAGGCATCGGGCCGGTATAAAAGAATAGTGTCCATGGTGCAAGAAGGTTTTTTTTCCGTGAAGGAGAAAGAAAGGGGAGAATCCAGTTCTGCTTTGAACGGCGGTGTTGTAAGCGAAAGTAACAAAAGGTAGCACTCGGTCCCAATTGGAGTGGTCTGACGAGACGTACATAACGAGCATGTCGCCCAGGGTTCGGTTAAAAATTTTCTGTCATCCCGTTTGTCTGTGGATGATAGGCACTGGTGGTGCGGTGAACGACGCGGCATTCACGAAGCAATGCTGCGATGACGTCGGAGAGGACCACACGGCCACGGTCCCTCAGCAACTCTCGAGGAGCTCCATGACGAAGTACGAGATTGTGAAGAATGAAAGTGGCAACGTCCTTTGCTGTGTACGACGGGAGAGGTGAAGTTTCGGCATACCATGTGAGGTGATCGACGGCAACGATTATCCAACGGTTACCCTCTGGTGTACTGGGAAGGGGACCGTAGATGTCGATACCGATGCGGTAAAATGGTCGGGCGGGGCATGGCAGAGGTAATAAGGTGCCAGCGGCGTGTTGAGGAGGAGTCTTGCGTCGCTGGCACGTGGAACATGATCGGACATACGGTCGAACATAACGGTACATGCCACGCCAGTAGTACCGAAGCCTAATACGTGAATACGTCTTCAGGAAACCTGCGTGACCGCATTGTGGGTCGTCGGGGAAAGTGGAGCAGATTTCGGAGCGCAGGTGGCGGGGAATGACGAGGAGCCACTTACGGCCGCCGGGGGTGTAATTCCGGCGGTACAGCACGTCTTCCCGCGTGGTGAAGTGCTCAGCCTGCCAACGCAATGTCCGAGAAGTGGGAGCAGAAGTTCGGCCAGACTGAAAGTCTAGAATGGAAGCCACCCACGGGTCCTGGCGCTGCTCAGATGGCATGTCAGAGATGGCAAA
Source organism: Dermacentor silvarum (assembly GCF_013339745.2). Lineage (NCBI taxonomy): Eukaryota > Metazoa > Arthropoda > Arachnida > Ixodida > Ixodidae > Dermacentor > Dermacentor silvarum. The sequence goes on along the minus strand of NC_051156.1, from coordinate 80,188,385 downwards.
AGCGAAAAGCGGTGGTATCACAGGTAGTATTTGTGAAGCAGACGGGGTCGGGAGGCAGGGGCGAACGGGAGAGGGCGTCTGCATCCGAATGTTTCGGACCAGATCGATACACAACGTGGATGTCGTATTCCTGGAGGCGCAATGCCCATCGAGCGAGGCGACCACTTGGATCTTTCAGTGATGACAACCAGCACAGGGCAGTCGGTCACTAGGTCAAATGGGCGCCCGTACACGTAAGGACGAAATTTCTCTATGGCCCAAATTATGGCAAGACATTCTTTTTCAGTCACAGAATAGTTGCCTTCGGCTTTTCTGAGAGTTCGGCTTGCATAGGCAACGACGTACTCTTCAAACCCATCTTTCCGATGAGCAAGAATAGCGCCTAACCCGACACTGCTGGCATCCGTGTGGATCTCAGTGAATGCAGAGGGGTCGAAGTGTCGCAGTATAGGAGGCGACGTAAGGATACGGCGCAATTCGTTGAAAACGTCGTCGCAAGCAGAAGACTATGACGAAAGGTTATTACTGCCAGCGAGGAGCTTGGTCAAAGGGTTGATGATCATAGCGAAATTGCGAATAAAGCGGCGGAAATAAAAACACAGGCCGATAAAGCTGCGGAGATATTTCATCGTACGTGGTTTGGAAAATGTTGAAACGGCTATAAGTTTGGCAGGGTCAGGGAGAATACCGTCCTTCGAAACAACATGCCCTAGAATCGTAAGCTTTCGAGCGGCGAAGTGGCATTTCTTCAAGTTCAGTTGTAGTCCTGCAGCTGAGAGGCAAGCGCGCACTTGTTTGAGGCGAGTTAGATGGGACGCAAAATCGGAGGAAAAGACCACAATGTCGTCTAAATAACAAAGGCAAATATGCCACTTGAGGCCTCGAAGGATCGTGTCCATCATGCGCTCGAAAGTAGCAGGCGCGTTGCAGAGGCCGAAGGGCATGACTGTGAACTCCTACAGGCCATCGGGCGTCACAAAAGCCGTTTTTTTGCGATCGGTGTCCGCCATTGGTACCTGCCAGTATCCCGAGTGCAGATCTAAGGACGAGAAGAATTCTGCTTCCTATAGGCAGTCAAGCGCATCGTCGATGCGTGGTAGAGGGTACACATCCTTGCGCGTAATTCGATTAAGACGTCGGTAATCCACGCAGAACCTGATGGATCCGGCCTTTTTCTTCACCAGCACAACTGGAGAGGCCCAGGGACTGGTAGAGGGCTGGATTATTCCACGTTTCAGCATATCGTCTACCTGTTCATCGATGACACGGCGTTCTGCAGTCGACACACGGTATGGGCGCTGGCGCAATGGTGCTTGTTGACCGGTATCGATGCGATGAACAACTGCTGAGGTTCGACCTAAGGAAGACTGGTTGTCGTCGAAGGAGGCTCGAAAACGCTGCAGGAGTTGCACGATCTCCTTGTGCTGCGAAGGTGTGAGGGCGGAATCGATGGCATTTAAGAATATGTCGACAGGATCATCGATGCCAGCGGCAGGAGCGACGGCACAAATCGGTAGTGATGCCTGATCTCCAAGCATTGCATCCTCGAAAAGGCAGTCAAAAATCTCGAAGCTCCCGAGACACTCGCTGCGTAGTAGAAGTGACGGACATGCAGATACATTGCACACGTAGATAGCCGCAGAACCATTGCAGAAGTTGATGACAGCCCACGGGAGGAGGACGTTTCGGCGACGAGCAGGAGCAGGAAATGGCGAAAACAAAACAGGTGAGTCGGTGGCGGCAGGCGAAAACACAAGCACCAGAACGACGGACAAAGGGGCGATGTGGACATCAGCCGCATCAAACACTTTAGGGGGAGTGGGGCCGTCGAGGTCAGGGTACGGCGTCGTCAATGTGAGTTCGGCACGAGCGCAGGCCACGAGGGCTTGATGAGTAGATAGAAAATCCCATCCTAGGATTACGTCGTAGGATGATCGGGGCAGCACGACAAACTTAACGGCATACATAACATTTTGAATAATGACACGGGCTGTGCACTGAGCGGTAGGCTAGACGTGATGCGAGGTCGCCGTACGCAGGGAAACATCGGTAAGCGGGGTGGTCACTTTTCTCAGATCGCAGCACAATTTTTCGCTAATTACAGAAACAATTCAGCTCCTGTGTCGACAAGTGCACGTACGGCGATACCTTTTACAAATAAATCAATTTCGTTAGGCGGGTAAAAATGAGATATTGGAGAGTTAGATGACGGCGCAGTTCTTGCCTCGGTAACTGCGCCTGTTAGTTTTCCTCTCGTACGGGGCTAGGTCGGCGAAGCATCGGGGAGATTGATCGGCGACGGGGAGAAGACGACCGGCGTGAGTCATACGGGCGGCGTGTAGAAAACGGGTCGGCGACAGGAGAAGAAACTCGTGGTGAATGCTGAGCACCTTGATAGGTTGGTGAAGCCACACCGTTTTGAGAGCGGAAGCTGCGACGGTGACAGTGGCGGGCTATATGGCCCGCAAGACCACATGCGAAGCATATGGGCCGGTTATCAAAGGTACGCCACGGGTTCACAATAGATGGTCCGGTGGGCGAAGAAGGATGGGGCACCGTGCGTGAGGGTGGCGGCGACGTGCAGAAGGACCCGGTGGCCCGGTAGGCGCCAGAAAAAGATGGGGCCTGTGGTCTGGCAAGAACGGCAGCGTAAGTTAATGGCGTAGTACCAGGCAACGCCGGAGGGGCAGCTGGTAGTGCCTGGGCGACTTGCGTCTCAATTACGTGTCGAATAGGTGGCCCTAAAGATGACGTTGCTTGCTCAGGTGTGTGGGCGACAAGTGAAAGTTGACGTGCAACTTCCTCGCGGATGAACTGCTTTATGTGCGGTAGCGAAACGGTGTGCTCAGCAGTGGCGTCGCTGGCAAGGGTGGAAATGTCTGCTGTATCTTGAGCAGCACGGCGTGTCGACGCACGCTGCTTTCGCAGCTCGTCGTAAGTCTCGCAGAGTTGTATCACGTCGGCTACCGTCTGGGGGTTCCTAGCAACAAGCATCTGAAATGCATCGTCGCCGACTCCTTTCATGATGTGCTTTATTTTTTCCCCTTCGGCGAGAGATGGGTCGACGCGCTTGCACAGGGAGAGAACATCTGCGATGTAGCTTGTAAACGTCTCCTCCCTGCGTTGGACTCGACTGTACAAGCGCTGTTCCGCGCGAAGCCGGCGCACGGTGGGACGACCGAAGACCTCCACGACGGCTGCCGTGAAGGTCGACCAGTTCGTGATTTCGGTTTCATGGTTTTTGAACCAGAGGCCGGCTACATTAGTGACGTAAAAGTGAACGTTCGTGAGCTTGGCGCGGTCATCCCATTTATTACAAGAGCTCACTCGTTCGTACTCGACGATCCAATCCTCGACGTCCTGGTCGTCGGTGCCGCTAAATATAGGTGGGTCGAATTGTCGGGGCACGCCAGCACAGTGGATTGTCGTTGGCACGGGAGCAGCTTGCGATGGGCCAGGATCAGTCATGGTGAAAGCTGATGGTAGTGTCCGGCTGCGAAGTTCCAGAATGAACAGTACCCCGCTACCTCCACCACTTAAAATGGGGGTGTTGGTCTGCAAGCAGGCGTGGACGTGGCGTTGTAGAAGGCTAATCGAAAGGCAGGTCTGGCTACTGGCGAGCGCGAGCTAGGGCGTCAACAGCAGCCACCACTCATCGTCGTCGTCTTTCCCCAGACATCGAATCGCGGTCATGCGCCTTCAGTACAATATATATATATATATATATATATATATATATATATATATATATATATAAACTGAACCTTGCAATGTTCAACACACGTGCCCTCTTGAGTCAGGTTAGCTTAGCAGGGCTATTTGAGGCATTATCAGGCATTGCCTGGGACATTACTGGCCTTTGTGAGGTTAGAAGGAAGAAGGACTGCTGAGGCTTGTACAGTGCTGACGAACGGCCACGTCCTCTGCTGCAGAGGTCTTCCAGATAAGAGATAATACGGGGTGGGATTTCTAAGCCATAAGTGCATAGCGGGCAACATTGAAGAATTCTACGGCATTAATGAGAGGGTAGCAGTCGTCGTAATAAAGCTGAATATGATGTATAGAATGAAGGTATTACAAGCCTACACACCAACCTCTAGTCACGAGGATGAAGAAGTACACAATTTTATGAAGATGCTGAATTAGCGATAAGAAAGGTGCAAACTCAGTATACTGTAGTCAAGGGCGACTTCAATGCAAAAGTGAGGGAAAAACAGGCTGATGAGCAAGCAATTGGTAACTACGACATCGATTCTAGGAACACTAGTGGAGAGATGTTGGTAGAATTCGCGTAAAGGAAAAGGCTCCGAATAATGAATGCCTTCTTCAGGAAGCGCAGCAACAGGAAGTGTACCTGGAAAGCCCAAATGGAGAAACAAGGAATGAAATAGATTTTATACTCCCTGCGGATCCCAGAATAGTGCAGGATGTAGAAGTGTTAGGTAGGGTAAAGTGCAGTGACCATAGATTAGCTATTCTAGGATTTCTGTCAATTAGAAGAAATAAAGAGTAAAATTGGTGAACACGAAACAGGTCAACGTAGAGGGACAAATTCAGGCTGGTGCTCGCAAACAAATAAGCAGCTTTAGAACAGAAATATGAAGGTAACATAGAGGTAATGAATAAAACCGTACCTAGGGTGATCTCAGAAGCAGCACTTGAAATGGCAGGTAAGGCACCAAGGCAACCAGTAGGTAAGCTCTCCCAAGTAACCAAGGACCTAATAAAGAAATGAGAAAGCATTAAACTGTCAAACTCAAGAGATCAGATAGAATTCACTGAACTGTCAAAACTGATCAACAAGAAGAAAGTACGGGATTTTCGAAATTATAACGTGGGAAAGATTGAAGAAGCCGTAATGCATGGACGCAGTATGAAATCAGTGAGAAGAAAACTTGGCATAGGACAAGGCAAGATGTATGCACTGAAAGATAAGCAGGGTAATATCTGCAATTTCGATGACATAGAAAAGCAGCAGAAGAATTCTATACTCACCTGTACAGTTCCCAGAGCAGCCAAGCTAGTTTCATTCAGAGCAGTGATGAACAGGATACAGAGGCTCCTTCTATAACTAGCGATGAAGTTAGAACGCCCTTGCAAGACATGACCAAGGGAAAGCTGCTTTAGAAGATGGAATAACAGTCGACTTAATCAAAGAAGGACGAGATATGCTTGAAAAACTTTCGGTCCTCTGTACGCAATGCCTCAAGGCTTCAAGTGTACCAGAGAGCTGGAAGAACGCCAACATTATACTAATACCTAAGAAGGGAGACGTTAAAGAATTGAAGAACTATAGACCCATTAGCTTGCTTTCAGTATTGTATAAAATATTGACCAAGAAAATTTCCAATAGAATCAGGGCAACACTTCACTTCAGTCAGCCAAGAGAACAGGCTGGCTTCAGGAAGGGATATTCTACGATGGATCATCCCACGTCCAACACGGTCAAAAACAGTCCATTCTACCCGAACAGTCCATTCCTATCCCTCGAAACATGCACCCCGAACATAACGGGGGCCCACGCCAGGCCCGTGCTAAGGCACTGCTGCGCTCCTTTGGGAGGAAGAGGACTACGCGCGTCGTAGACGCGGCAGAATGAACACAAGAACATCGGTTCACGGCGGTAGTCGTAGACAATAACCCCTGGCTTACGCACATGTGTAGGGTCAGCACGGAACACCCATAAACAGCGGAAGAGGTGCTTGCGCTTACCGGCCCGCTCTGCGAGGTAGTTATTAGCGACTCACAATCCGCAATTCGTAACTACGCGTGGGGGCGCATTTCCTTCGACGCTCTTCAGATGCTAAAGAAAGCTGGTCGACAACACTTCGATGGCACCGCAATCATGTGGTTCCCAGAGCACGTCGCCACCCCCACTGACGAGGGTCCCCCTAACTTGAATGAGGTGACACACCACTCTGCGCGAGAACTGACCAGCCGCGCAGAGTCTGAGACACCCTCTTCGTGTTCGGACCTCCTGGTGCGAAACTCGCCAGAACGCTTAGTCAGATATAAGGACATCACCAAGCACTACCAGTTAGGCGGGAGGATGTTGCCCCCACCTCACTCCGAACTGAAACGTTGCCAGGCAGTCGTCTGGCGACAACTGCATACACACACCTTCCCCAGTCCGGTGCGATTGCGGCACATTTCCCCCGCCTAATACCCGAGTGCTCTTTGCAATTTATGTCAGGCAACTAGAGTGACGCTCTCGCACATGTTGTGGGAGTGACCTGTTATAGCTGCGAAAATGGCAGTAGTTTCAGAGGTTCTTGCATCGAAGTGGGCTGCCGCTCTGCGCAGCTCCAACCTCAAGACACACGATTGGGCCGTCCAGCGGGCCCGGGAGGCGGTGACGAGGCAACGCCGTGAAGTTCCCTCATGGGAGACCTGAGCCCGGGTCGTTAATGCAAAAAAAAGGTAAGGCGTGCAGACACGGACCGAAGGGAAGAGAAGTGAACAACACAAACGCCGACTATCAACTCAACGAAGCACTGAGGCAAAAAAAGAAAGAAGACACAAAACTCATCTGCGCATGCTCTGGAATGGTAGTCCCATGTGTTAATCGGGTACACGTCCCAGTCTACGTGAGACATAACTGTTGATGCATTTAATCTCTTCCTTATGTAAGGTAATCAAAGACTGACTCACGCACGCACTTCCACCATTGTTGATATGCCAAGCCTCGACCATTAGACGTGTATCTTCATTCCTATGCCTGTATAGTATTGCGCATTCATCAAACTCAGGTGTGCACTCACAATCTTGGCAGTCATGGCAATGTGAGGAAAGATTGGAAGGCGACCCAACGGTTAACGACCTTTTATGTTCCATTAGCCTCTGATTGATACACCGTCCTGTTTGCCCTGCGTAGAAATGGCCACAGCTAAAGGGAACTTTATATACCACACCCGTACGACATTCAGGAAAATTCATGTTCTTGATGTACTTCACTGGACAAATGTCTGTTCTTTTTGGCTTTTCACCCGTTCCTTTTTCCTCTGCACGGCAGCGCATATCTTACCTAGCTTATTGGCAGCAGTAAAAGCAACATGACCACCATATCTACTTGCAACCTTCTTAAACATGTGCGATACTGAATGAATGTAAGGAATAGCCACGACTTTTTAACACGAAAGTGTTTTATGCCGGGGTCCACCAAGACTTCACTGACGTATTTCCGTCACGGAAATACGTCACACGAACATACACGAACATAATACAAAGAAAGAAACCAGAAGAAAAAGTTCCACAAACATGCAAAATTTGGAAATCGAACCCACGACCTCTCGGTCCGCGACGATAGATCGCCGAGCGTTTAACCCATTGCGCCACAAACGCATTTGCAGAGAGTTACACAGACGCGCCTTATATATCTAACACTCCTCCGTGTACCCGCGCTCTTGCTCGGGGCGGTGCCGCCGCCTACGAGCAGAAAAGAGAAGTACTGCATTATGACACTAACGCGCACCGACAGTGAACGCTTCGGTGGTCTCAGCACTACGACGCCTCGATGCCAGCATTCGAAGGGACGCTGGCATCAAGAAGCACTACCAACGCGTTCTCGCAGAAGCACTACTAGGTGGCGTTCACCGTACTCAGCACAGCGGAGCGTGGCCTCCGCAATTAGCTCTGAAAATGTTTCTGAAGTTGATCGCGGAGGCTGCAATTACGACGCGCTGTACGCGCTGATTTTACTCGGTGACGATTCAGTTACGTGCTTTGTCTTGCGCGTTGTATTAGTGTGTCAGTTACGTGCTTCGTCTTTCGCGTTGTGCTAGCGTGTGCAGCGTAGTGCAGCTTCCATATGCACGACGGCTGCTCATGGTCATCGACGTTGGTAGTCGTGATGGAGGAGACGTGCCACCAGGCGTCAGCGTGGGTGCATCAACGCCTAAGGGCGCTTTAGCCACAAAACACCAATAGACATTATATATCAATGTGCAATAAACATTACACTACTTCTGTGAAGACACGTTTCACTTTCGTGTTCTATACCGATTCCTATATAAGAGGGATCAACCACATTTTTTTCTTGCTATGACTGCTTTCTGTAATCACGTCCGTCCCCGGCTAACTCTACTTCTTTAGGCGTTCAGCTACAGGTGGCCACTGCTACGCTAGGATAATCTGCTTCTAATAGGCGCCGAACCTGTGCATTAAAACTGGCGCTCATTTTGTGAATGCACGATCTGGTGAGAAAAGACTTAAGGCACGACATGGCAATATGCATGGCAATATGCTTTTTTTGCATTATGAATAATTACCAACTAGCTCAGCTTTCTGTCGTTCTAAACGGGTCGTTAAACTTCGCCGGATTTTTAATAAAGTTGCTTCCATCCATCCATGTCATCAATCAGTTAATCAAGAAATCGGCAGAGTACAATCACAAGATCACAATATCTTGCATTGTGAATTTGTGTCCGAGCATAAAAAACCGGAAAATACAAAGAAAAATATTTTTGATTACGCTCGAGCGAATGTCGATACGCTGATCGGTGATCTTTCAACCTTTTCTGTCGAGTTTATGCAATCCTTCCATCTTCGCGATGCAAACATCAACTGAGCTCTCATTCGTAACAAGTTGTATTAGTTAAAGAAAACTACATCCTTAAAGTCAACATAACGGTCTCCACGCAAAGCGCATGGTTTACGACGCACGTAAAACGTTGCATTAAAGGGACACTAAAGAGAAACAGGAAGTTCAGCTGGAATAAAAGAGGGACCTTCAGGAATGCATGCAGTTTTTGTTGGGTGCGAAAAAAATGTCACGGTTTCGCCGTAAGGGCGAAGCAATGAAGGCGATAGCAACACAGCAATGTCATACGAAGTAAGGTGAGCGGCTTTGGTAGCAATATGAATTGTAGTAAACATGAGCTGATAGCTCATGTTGAGCTGATAGCTCAAGTAAGCAGGTGTGCTGCGCCGTAAGTAGACCGACATGAAGAGAGACTCGATGACCACGAGAAGGCGCGTGGGAAACGGTGGTGTTGATGAGAAGCGCTTCCCGTGGGCAGCGCGTGCGAAGGGACACCTGTAGCGCTGCACTGCCGATCCGGGCAGCATTACATGTGTAGCGTGCGTTGGAAAATGTGGCCCGACTATTACTAACTGAATGAACAAGCGTGGTGTGCGCGCTCACAAACAAACATGAATAGATCACACTGAATGACTGCAGACAACGACTGTCAAAACGCTGGCAGCAAGCCCATACGCCGCAGCGGGCGAAGGTACGCGCGGTCTATCGCTTCAACGGAAACTGAGCGGCGAATGCACGGCGCATAAAGGTCAGAGCCGTGTGGAGATAAGAGACGGTGCGCGCGAGCGACGAGCGCGGTTGCTGGCAGAGTAGAAGTGCCCCCCCCCCCGGTCCCTCCGGCGCTGGCTTCCCGCTTCCTTGCTTGCGCGTGGGAGATTGAGTGCGTTCGCTCTCCGTGATAGCGCGCGTCCCCGCACGCTTCCGCTCGGGCATACGGCGCGCGGCGAAGATTTTATCTATAGGGAACCTCACGGCGACGGCGACGACGACGGCGACGGCAGAAATCCGGTTGAAGTGTCCGTATAATTGCTCTCGCAATTATATGAGTTATTAGCGGAGAAATTCGTAAACAAAGACCAAATATCTCTTCCTCAATTTCTCTCACTCCAGATTTGGCGCTGAAGCAGTGTCGTCACAGATTTCATTGTTCTCAGCGAATCAGAATGCGCCATGATACGTCACCGCTTTCGTAAACGGCCGAGGCGCTGGCTGCATCATGGCTGCATGGCCGCTGCGTTTGCGTTCGCCGCGGTGGATACCGTTGCTGCCGCTGAACCAACGTCGATTCACATAGGTCGCGAAGCTTCGGGCGAAAAGCGGCTCAGAACAAATTGTCACCGACATCAGCAAGGGTGGTTGTGGGAGCAGCGATTGAAGCGCGACTATGTTTGGAGGGAACAAACATTGGGAAAGAAACAAGTGTTTTATAATTAAAGAGAAACACAGAGATTCATTCAACGAAAATAAAGTTCCTAATCAATTTTATATACGCATGGTGAGAAAATAAGTGACAAGTCTGTTTTACTTGATCATTATCAATAAATACTATTTTTCAGCGCCCACCGTAAGAGCGCCCACCGATAGCGGCGGGCGTTGAAGTCACTATCACTTGCAATGTAATGCAGCTCTTGAAGTGTCCAGAAAGGCGCGCTCGTAATGCTCACCTGTTGCAATACGCCCCCCTCACATGTTGTGTTGTTTTGCTTATCGACGTTTGCCTAAATTTGGTGACGCGGGTAGTTTCATTGTTTCTTAACCTGTTCAGTCAAAAGCAGTAAGTGGCGACCGCCAGATAATTGTTCACTTTAGTTAATTTCGTGCGACAGCGCTGGCCGACGGTCTTCCCGTCCGACGAAAGGACGAGCACTCTACGCCCAAAGCGTTCGTCGGCCTCCAAAGAAAGCATGTTTAGTGCAGGGATGCGATTTGGACACCAGTACGGCAGACCTTTTCCTGCCTCGCTTTCGATGCTGAAAGCTCGGAACGCCCACCAAGTCGTATGGCGGGGCATTTGAATACACACACAGCTGTAATGGCCGGCCTCCGAAAACAAATTTCGCGCCTTTGAGAACAAAATGACGTCATTTCTGTTCTTAACGGATGTGGCGTCACATTATTTTTTTTCCGCCGGAAGTGTTCCTTCCACAAACAGATGGCGCTAAGCGCCATGAATCGCCGATGAACCGCCATGTTTTGAACGTACAGGCTTCTAAGGAAGCTTCGCTACCAGGTATATCTACCTTGGCTGAACCTTGCAACGAAGAGCTCGCCAGAAAAGCAGGACTGCATTTCAGCGATATTCAATGAAACGGAGCGCGAAATGATCCTCCGTGCTCGAGCGCTAGGTGTTTCCGCGTGCGATGGCTGTGAGTCACCGTTCGCGCCGGCGGAAAGCACAGCTTCGTTTTCGTCGACGGAACGCGAGGCGTCCGGTCCGCCAGGCGACGATGTTCCCGAGAGAACAAGCGCAGAAAGTTTCGCGCGTACTCGGTGTGGTTTTTTCGTGGATTTATTTCATGACATTCAGCACTCACCGAGCCGCCAGTTTGCTGCTGCAGGGGCACCTGTAGGGGGTTTCATGAATGCCGCATTAAGGGAACAGCTGCTCGAGAAAGGACTGGCCTCTGGGGCACGCCAAGATACTTTCCGAGGGCGGGATTATATACATAATCCGAGGGCCAAAAATGCAGAGAACACACCATTGGTTTCTCTGGCTCTTTTACCGTTTTGTCATCGGCAGAGCACCTGAGCCACTGCGAACGCCGTGGAGCCGGGGCTCATCGCGCAACAACACATGAAAGGAAGGACACAATCGGGTGAAAACTGCCGCTGCCCCTGAGCAAGCTTCTTGGGCCGTTTATACAGCCCTCAACACTACACACACGAGGCATTTTCTGGCTGTTTCCGGCGAAGTCAACGTTTTTCGAGCCACGCAACACGCAACCAAACACTACGAGCAAAAACAAAAGTACAAAACTATCACGACCGGAACTAGCACCATGCCATTTTTCTTATTTATTTAATTTTGCGTTAAAGTTGTACTTCCTTGCTTGAAACGGTTTAAAAAGTTGGCAAAGGCTGTTTATGAACGTGTAAGGTCTATTTCATTTTGCGTTTTATTAACAGCGATAAATCGCTCTCGAACGATTGCGACCGGCCTGCGTTTGTAATCTCCGACGTCACGAACGTGTAGTGCGGGAAATTCTAAGGGGCATCTATCACCTATCCTTCAGTTTTTCGCTATTTTCTCGCTTATTAAGCATCTGTTCACCGTAAGAATGGTGTGACTGTGATTGTGATAGGATAATCTGCCATTAAAGCTCAACTTCCGGTTTCTCTTTAGTGTCCCTTTAGCAAAAAGAAACGTTTACACTCAAAAGCGAAGTTATCAACCTCTGAGGAAGATTGGAGACGTTATCGTGAGCATGCGCACTTGTGCAATACCGAAAGAACTGCAGCCAAGGAAAACATTTTTACAACGACATTTGAAACATGATCCAACACGTAGCAAAAAAGTTTTGGAAACTTCTTAACCCTAACTAAGCGTCAAATTCAACGGTATCGTCAGCCAGGGACGGCACAAATTTTTCTTCTCTGGCGGAGGTCGCTGTAGAACTTAATGAGTTTTTTTCGTCTCTTTTAACGGATGAGAGTTCAATGCTGGACACGCTTCAATTCCCGATTTTAAATTCGACAATGCATGATGTAATTATTACTGCTGAAGGAATACAATCATCCATTGACCGTCTTCCGACTAGCTGTGCACCTGGTCCTGATGGTATATGCCCTAAACTACTCAAACTAGCACAACCTGCAATATGTCACATTTTAGCCGCCCTATTTCAACAATCTATTGACACGGGATGTGTTCCAAGCGATTGGAAAGTAGCCCGTGTCGTTGCCAATTTTAATTCTGGTGACTCATCTATTCCCTCAAAAACAGACCACTTTCATTAAGAAACAAGTGTTGCAAACTTTTCGGACGTATGTTTCATCCGCTATCAAGAAGTTTCTAACAGAGCATAACTTCTTTTTTGTCAATGAGCATGGGTTTCTACACGGTCGATCCTGTGAAACCCAACTCTTCGAATTAATTATTGATTGCAACGCACTATTGATTCTTTGCACGACGTTGATGCGATATTTGTGGACTTCGCGAAGGCTTTTGACAAGGTTCCTCACTTGCGCCTAATACACAAACTAACACACCTCAACATTAATACGACAATTATTACGTGGATTACAAATTTTCTAATTAGCCGCTACCAATCAGGTTTTTGTGAATGAACGTTCCTCTCCATTAATTCACATTAAATCTGGTGTGCCACAGGGTTCCATGCTCGGGCCAATCTTGTTTTTAGTTTATATTAACGATATCATTAGTGGTCTTCGTTCCACGGCAAGATTATTTGCTAATGATTGCGTGATTTATACAGAAAAGACAAACCATACGGGTACTTTCTACTTACAATCTTATTGAGACAAGCCCAGTAAATGATGTAAGGAGTCGCAAATGGAAATCAACGTCAATAAAAATACGGCCATTATATGTACGGCAAAAGCTAACCATGTGTTATGCAAATACACATTAAAGAATGTGCCTATATCCTCAGCATGCTCTATAAAGTATTTGGGCGTCCATTTGTTATCAGATTTGTCATAGAACACTCATATAGAGGCCATAATTAGCAAAGCATCTCAGACACTTGGCTTCGTTCGGCGCAACTTGCGTGTAGCTAACCCCACCACTAAAAGCATTTTGCTTACACTACTTTGGTACGCTCCAAAATGCATCCCTAATTTGGAACCCGCATCAGGCCTAACTCATACAGAAATTGGAGACTCTGCAGAATAAAGCTGCCCGATTAATAAAAAAAACTACCTGCGCACATTAAGCATAACCAAAATAAACTCAATTAATCTATCTCTTCTGCAGAAACGTAGACTGGTCACGCGTCTGTAATTTTTTCGCAAGCTTTACCAAAATCAGTCACTACGCAATACGCTTCACGGCAGACCAGCTCATCGTGTGTCCTCACGACTTGATCATCAGCTTAAAGTGGAGCCTATCTTCGCCTGAACTAATCTGTTTTTTCACTCACCGCTACTTATTCGTCGTGGATTAGCTTCCGGCTGACAACGCAGCCATTACTGATCATAACGGATTTGTAAACAGTCTGAAACGCTTTTTGAACCTATCAACTGTTTGGGTCAATAATACTTGCAAAACTTTTATCATCTTACTGACACGTTGCAGATCCGCTGCAATACGTCATTCTCGCTGTGCTGTTTAAGGTTTTTTTTTAGTTTTGTTTTTGTTGCGGCATCGTATGTATTTAAGGTTACGACGCATTTGTAAGTTATGTCTGAAGCCTTTGGAATTGCCGTTATAATTACTATTTTAACATTTATTGACCATATGTCGCATTAGTTATACTCAACTGAATCTTCGATTCATTGTTTAGTTTGGGTTTATGCTTAGTTGTGTATGTTAAAAAGTCGCGCTACCCTGTTTCATTCATGGTTGTGTTCACCCTATGTAATGCCTTTCGGGCTTTAGGATACTTGAATAAAGAAACCTCCCTATATGGATTTCATAGATTAGGAAAAGGCGTTTGATTCAGTAGAGATACCAGCCGTCCTAGAAGCACTGCGTAACCAAGGCGTAGAGGAGCCATACGTGAATATCTTGGCTAATATCTACTAATATTCCACTGCTACCTTGGTTCTCCGCAAGAAAAGTAGAAACCTACCTATCAAGAAAGGAGTCAGGCAAGGAGGCACAATCTCTCCAATGCTATTAACTGCATGCTTATAAGAAGTATTGAAGCTCTTAGACTGGGAAGGCTCAGGAGTGAGGATCAACCGCGAATATCTCAGCAACCTTCTGTTTGCAGATGACATTGTCCTATTCAGCAATAACGGGGACAATTAAATTACAACAAGTGATTGAGGACCTTAAGCGAGAAAGCGTAAGAGTGGAGTTAAAGATGAATATGCAGAAGACAAAGATAATGCTCAATAGCCTAGCAAGTGAACAAGACTTCAGGATCGCTAGTCAGCCTCTAGAGTCTGTAAAGGAGTACTTTTATTTAGTTCAATTACTCACAGGGGACCCTGATCATGAGAAGGAAACTTACAGAAGAATAAAATTGGATTGGAGTGCATACGGCAGCCATTGCTTGCCACTGGGAGCTTGCCACTGGGAGCTTGCCACTGTCGTTGAAAATAAAAGTGTACAGTCATTGCATTCTACTGGTGCTAACATATGGGGCAGAAATTTGGAGGTTACCAAAGAAGCTCGAGAAAAAGAGGGATGGAATGAAAAATGTTAGGCCTAACGTTGAGAGACAGGAAGAGAGCGGTGTGGATCAGAGCGCAAACTGGGATAGCCAATATTGTAATTGGCATTAAGAGACAGAAATGGAGCTGAGCAGGCCATGTAATGGATAACCGATGGATCATTAGGGTTACAGAATGGATACCAAGAGAAGGGAAGCGCAGTCGAGGACGTCAAAAAAATGTGGTTGATCCCTCTTATATAGGAATCGGTATAGAACACGAAAGTGAAACGTGTCTTCACAGAAGTAGTGTAATGTTTATTGCACATTGATATATAATGTCTATTGGTGTTTTGTGGCTAAAGCGCCCTTAGGCGTTGATGCACCCACGCTGACGCCTGGTGGCACGTCTCCTCCATCACGACTACCAACGTCGATGACCATGAGCAACCGTCGTGCATATGGAAGCTGCACTACGCTGCACACGCTAGCACAACGCGAAAGACGAAGCACGTAACTGACACACTAATACAACGCGCAAGACAAAGCACGTAACTGAATCGTCACCGAGTCAAATCAGCGCGTACAGCGCGTCGTAATTGTAGCCTCCGCGATCAACTTCAGAAACATTTTCAGAGCTAATTGCGGAGGCCATGCTCCGCTGTGCTGAGTACGGTGAACGCCACCTAGGTGGCGTTGGTAGTGCTTCTTGATGCCAGCGTCCCTTCGAATGCTGGCATCGAGGCGTCGTAGTGCTGAGACCACCGAAGCGTTCACTGTCGGTGCGCGTTAGTGTCATAATGCAGTACTTCTCTTTTCTGCTCGTAGGCGGCGGCACCGCCCCGAGCAAGAGCGCGGGTACACGGAGGAGTGTTAGATATATAAGGCGCGTCTGTGTAGCTCTCTGCAAATGCGTTTGTGGCGCAATGGGTTAAACGCTCGGCGATCTATCGTCGCGGACCGAGAGGTCGTGGGTTCGATTTCCAAATTTTGCATGTTTGTGGAACTTTTTCTTCTGGTTTCTTTCTTTGTATTATGTTCGTGTACATTGTAAGAACGTCATATCCGTGACGGAAATACGTCAGTGAAGTCTTGGTGGACCCCGGCATAAAACACTTTCGTGTTAAAAACTAGGTGGCGTGATGCAGTCAGGAAACTTGTAGGCACAAGTTGGAATCAGCAAGAGCAAGACAGGGGTAAATGGTGATCGCAGGAGAGGCCTTCGTCCGGCAGTGGACAAACACGGGCTGGTGATGATGCAAACACTGGTGAACCAAACATTAAATTGAAGTACCACGTGATCAACTTGCAAAGCAGAAATAAATTCGTGAACGTGGGTTACGTGCAGTCCTATGGACGACGCGAACATGCACAGCGAGCAACGCGGCGTCGAAGCACAAATAGAAAGGGCGCCAACGCGGCGTTTCTCTGCTCCTCCAGCGTTCGCTTCGCTCGCTGCGACAAACAATTTCGCCTGCTTGATGCTTGCGCGTAAAAATACACAGATTTACTTTGACGTGTCAGCCTGGGACCTACCTTGTGCGTGTGTGTCCTTTTGAATCGAAAGGTAAATAGCCAGCGCTCTATTTCGTCCCTTCTGTCAGTCTTTCGTACGCTGGTGTGCTCTTTTTACAAAGTATTAACAACTAGGTAGCATACGCACGTTGACACTCAGTTGGCAAAGCTTGTTTGGAAACGAGTGCAATTTTAAACGTGGCCAACATTGAGATACCTAGAAGTCAGTCTCAAGTTTGCAACAGTGGCCTATGGCCACTGTTGCAAAATTTTCTTTGCTGACACATAGTCCAGGTAGCAGTGGCAATAATAAATAATTATGCACACTTGCAGAGTGCAATAACATGTGTGTAAAGGAGTGGTGCTCTGAATTTACAAATCCAGAATATAACACATACCTGAGCGATGCCCCCATGGATCCCGAACTAACGATGTTGTTGGATGAAACAAAACGAGGTAAGTAACCTCCTCAGTAATAAGGAACCTATTATTATTATTATTATTATTATTATTATTATTATTATTATTATTATTATTATTATTATTATTATTTGCACACTCGTCTTTCACATTTGATCCTAAATCCGTGAAGTCAGCGGCCTAGCTCAGTGAGGTAAAGATTAGTATGAAGTGTTCATATCGCAGTTCATGATGAACTGCTCCACGTTAGCGCCGCTGACAAAGCCTGCTTCGTACGTCATCTTATTTCTCCAAGCAACGATCCCAGGCTTACATCAACACCATTCCTGGAGCTCAGCTAGGCTACCACGCACACACACTATGGACACAGCTCCGCGACTATGCCTGTATTTTCCAGCACCATCGGGAATCCAATTTCGACTGGGTCGTCTCACTACATCACGCCTATTGGTTCCGCTCCCCAGACTGCTACATAACGCCTCGGAATGCGCGATGAATGTTGTTATGTGTGTGCGTGTGCATCACTTGTTAATCCTTTCATTAGTATCACTGTTAATTATAGGCAGATCAAGAAATTGACCTTTGCGATGGCAGTTTGCGCATGCGACATGTGGCCTGCCGGCAGGTATATTCCATAATTCAAGTGTCACTATTTGAGTTGTAAGTTCCAGCTATTCCTGTTCTCTTCTTAATCTGGTCTCTCGTGTGTCTGTGCTGATTTTTTATCCGTTTTGCAAAGTACCAATTACCCCAGATCACCGCTTTGCTATATTCCTTGTCCCTTCCCTTTTCTGCCCGCTTCCGAATCCTGTAGCGTATTGTTGCAAGCCAGGTGCAACCTGGTTCACCTCCCTGTCTTTCCTTTCTTTCTCTCACTCTCTCATTTAGTGAAACATTCAACTCACATCCTCCAGACGGTCCGCTATATTTCTCCGCAAAAAGCGAATTTAGAGAGTTGGTCTGTTCCAGTATCTTGTGCGAACAGCGCAATATTCAGGGGCCCATTTTTCAACCTTCCACGCGTTTCCTATGCCACGTACTCGCTTCAACGATATCAATTGATGATATCAACCGTGACGTAACACCTTTCTTTACTTATTTACGTCGCCTGAGGCAATTACCCTGACTAGACTCACTTCCGCTACGATTCCTCTTGAGTCACTTTCAGGATCACCGGTGCGCTTTACTCTACACCAGCACCAACGACCGCACCCAGCTTTCACATTCCGCATAGTTCACGAACGTGATATGGCGCTGTGTGTTATTAGAAAGCATCTCCTAATATACGAAATGCGTAATATACGGGCAAAGGGCCCACGCAATAAGGGCAGATACATGGTGCGCACACGTACGCCACGCACGGACGCATGTGTGCGAAAGTGCAGCATACATCCTGATTGTCCTAGTCCCTCTGCCAGGCGCAAATGCGTTACTCAACTAATTGAATTTCTCAAAGTAAATTGCGTCAGAAAATTCGTAAACTACGACTTACAGACGAGCTTCAGACATGGTAGCTATGATACAGACATGATACACACGAGCTTCAGACATGATGACATATGAGGATAACTTCATCGTCAGATCATGAAGTCATCACGCCAAACGGGGCGTCACGCGATGACCTTTTCGTCAAGTCATGATGTTACCTGATAATGTCATGTGATTCTTCTTGGAGAAGCAGCAGGCTGTGCGCTTCCTGCCACTTTGCACTGGCTCCGGGATCGACCCACATTTCTGCGTGAGCACCGTGCACGAGGGCACGAAAAGTCCCGGCCAACTAGAGGCTAGCAGCTTGACTGTAAAAAGCTTCTAAAGCTACGTCGGGCGGCCGGACGAGCAGTTCATTTTGTAGTTTTGAACATACGGCGGATTCACACGGAGAAACCTCTTCTGCAAGTGCATTCCGCGAAGCTTAGCGCTGCCCTTAGACTAGAGTGGTTAAAATACGTACAGAGCTGTTTATCATACACGCATGCCCTCCCGTCATGAAATGTGCTAGGTGGATTCCTCCGCAAACCAGGAGGAGAATCTACGTACCGTAAAATCTAGTTATCGAGTGCAATCAGCGCTAGCGTCGCGTAGGGCCCTTTATTCTAACGAAATAGTCGTTCACAAGTGGCTTTAGATGTTAAATATGGTATAGAGAAAGGGTTAGAGCAGAATGCACAAAAATTGCACCAGAGTCCGCCTTCAAAACGCCCAAGTATCAAAACAGAAATAATGTGGCAGACGGCGGAAGAGTTTTCAGGTAGTGGTTACTATTGTAAGTAGAAAAGCCTTTATCCAAGCGCCCGCGTTGTGTAGCGGTAGCATCTCTGATTTGTACGTTGCGGTGCAAGGTTCTATTTGCCGTCACACTTTTTTTTTAAACAGTGAAGCTGTTCTAGCTAACCGTAAAATGTGGCGCCTGCTGCCGCACAACCTCGCCGAGCTATCACGTCACTGCGTTGACTAGCAACCACCTCGCGGAGCGGCATGTGCCTCGCCTCCTCTCCTTGCCCATGTTGCCTTGACATGGGACGTTAAGGAGAGGGAAGGAGAGCATGCGCGCGGCGCGCGCAATGCTCGGGAGAGGAAAGAGATAATGCGAGCGAGATAGAGAGATAAATATTGTAGCAGCACGAACGAGGCAACGCGCAATGCTGCTGCCGACGCCGCCCGCGTTGCCTAGCTGCACATGCACCTAAGCAGTAGCAATGACGTCACCTTGCGTTACCTAGTAACCACCGGCGCAGGTGCGCGCTCGCTTTGCATGACACAGACACGGCTCCTGCCTGCCTGCGTTTGTGGCATTCTAGGAACGCAGTCGCGCGTAGGCGCCGACGCGTCCAGTGCTAGTAACGCGAAATGTCGCGAGAGAGAAGGTAGCTCCATGAATGATCGCTCGAGAATACGTTCCCTACGCGATAAACCAAGTTAAAACCTAGCAGCAACCAAATTATTACCTACCAGTAGCAGCCAGTAAGACTTGAGGAATAACACTTTCGCTGTGCCTAAGCTTTTCACGACGGAGTGCAAACTTGGCCGCTTTTTTTAGCTTTTTCCGACATTTTCTCTGACGTGGCGAACCATTTAGACCTGATAAAGTGAAATGACAGCAAGGAACGCGTTCTCCCTAGCCAGAGTTCGGCAGCCAGATATAATGCACAATTGAGTCATGCATTTAAGTAGGTTCATTGGGCTGTTTTAATACTATTAGAAGTTCTTGCCTTCTTAAGCTGCTTTAGGCCTTTTCATCAAGGTATCAATCTAGCCTATTACGCCAACCCCGTTGCCCAAGTTGTCTACCAGTTAGGCCACTCACCCACCGTGGTTGTTTAATTGCTATGGTGTTGGCCTGCTAAGCACGAGGCCACCCACCCCCATCCAAATGCGGCCGCGCACGGCCGTCATTGATGGTCATTCAATCGCCGTCATTCCAGCTTCGTAATCTGATTCTCATCGTTTTCTCATCCTCACGCCTTCTACGCTGACCCAGAGGCCTTTGCGTAATAGCTTGAACCACTAGCTTTGTGCTCGTGGTAGTGATGATCTTTTTATCATCTTCATTCCAGCTTTGTCATCCCAATCTCGTCATGCCGTCATCGCCATGCCATCGTCGCCCTACAGCCGTCATGCATAATTTGTCACTTTGCTATTGTGACGCCGTCGTGATCGTTCCATACTTGTCACTCGAGCTTCTTCGTCCGACTATGATCACGCGGTCGCCTCTGCATGCAGATTTGTCATCCGACTGTCGTCATACACTCGTTGTCATCCCGTTCTCATCCTGTCGTCATCGTCACGCTGTCTTCGTTATACGATCGTCATCAATTCAGTAACGCTATCCCATTGTCGTCACGCCGTTGTCGTCACAGCGCCTTCGTCCATCCATCGACGTCATTGCTTCGTCATTATATCATAATCGTGCTGTCATTATCCAATTGTAATTATGCCGCTGTTGTCCTGCCATGCCATGTCCTCGTCAGACAGTTGTAATCATGCATCTGTTGTCATAACGTGGTCGTTATGCCATCGTGATTTTGCTATTGTCATTTCAGCTTCGTCATCCGGTTTCCGTCATATCCATCGTCGTCACGTCGTCATCGTCATACACTTGTCGTAACCCTATTCTCATGTCGTCGTTCTCACGCTGTCATCTTTATACCTTCGTCATCATTTAGGAATCATCACCCCTTCGTCGTCATGTCGTCTTTCTCGTTTCATCGACATCATTCCTTCTTTGCCATTTTTCGTTGTCATCGCGTCGGCGGCATGTCGTCGTCATCCTGCCACCATTTCGTCGTCCTGCGACCTGACGCAATAAAAGGTGCCTTACAAGTTGCCACACGCT
Organism: Dermacentor silvarum; assembly: GCF_013339745.2. NCBI lineage: Eukaryota > Metazoa > Arthropoda > Arachnida > Ixodida > Ixodidae > Dermacentor > Dermacentor silvarum. The sequence continues at coordinate 80,167,297 of NC_051156.1, read as the reverse complement.
CGACTTTGAAAAGCTGCGCGCGCACCGAATTCGACATCGAGCTAGAGAAACTTCGCGCACTTCGCCGCCATGCGGAACGAAGGTATAGGCGCACAAAGTCCATTCATGATTTTAGATTGGCCAGACGCACACCGAAGAAAATACAGCGTCGGATGAATAAACTGGCTTCACAACGATGGCCGTCTTTCTGCGAGTATCTGGATCCTCGAAAGCCTTTGTCTCTTGGAGAACTCTTCGGAGCCTCTGTGCAACCCCTGGACAAGCACACGTACTGGTTTCCATTGTCAGGTGACACTGGATGATGAATATATGTCAAGTCACGGCGTATGAAAATAATCCGGCTGCATTGCCCGTGGGTGGAGGACGTAATGCACTCTCATACCCGGATAGTCTGATGGGAGATGACAGGTTTGGCTCACAAATGACAATGATGCGAAACTGATTCACCAATACAAACTGTCGAAAATTTGATATGCGCAGCTCAAGTCCTCTGGCGTTTCATTGAAAGACAGATGCATTCCGGACCTCCTCTCGAAACGATGACTTCTGGCGGGCCATTGCTTTACCCTAGGGCCGCAAGCACTGGACCCAGGGCATTCAGCACCTGCAGCGCACTCTGCGCCGACGGGGTTTTCATGTGGCTGAGTAGAACACGCATAGCATCCGTCAGTGACCGCAACATTATTATAACCTGGCGACCATCAGTCGTTGTTGGAGCAACGGTTGGTGAGGGTGTCGATGGAGGTGGCATTCGAGGTGTCTCCGTGGCAGGTTGTGCACTTGGAAGTGTGGGCCACTCTTCGGGATGATCGACTCTTGCCGCTTTCTTCGGTTGGACGGCATCTTTGAAGGCAGCGCTACGCGTTGATGGAGCAGCCGCTTTGGCGGAAGACGTGGCGTTGCTTTGTGCGCTTTTACGTGCGCTCTTCGGTGGCGATACTATCGCCGTCTAAGTGTAGCGGCAGCCTCGCTGTATGTGAAATAATCCCGAACCATGCGCTTTAGGAGCGCGAATTCCTTCCGCACCAGCGGGCAGTCCTTCGATTAGGCTTCGTGGGAACCGCGGCAATCAGGGCACTTCAGGACGGTCGCGTGGCAGGCGTCTTCCAAATGGGATTCAGATCACCGCGGGCACACGGCATTGTTCACACAAACGCTTTTTACGTGGCCAATATTGAAGCACTTGTGACATTGCAAAGGCTTCGGTATGTATGGTCGACCTAGATGGCGGACATGACCAACTTTGACGTGAGAGAGAAGGCAGTCGCCCTCAAACACAAGCTTCACGCAGCGTGTGTTTCCGATTCTGGTGAGATGAGCGATGAGCGTGCCATCTGTGGCTGGCTTTATTAAAATTGGCAAGTCTTCGTTCCAAATGGAGAGGTTGACGTCATAAATGACGCCAACAGGGCCGTTACCGCCAGTGGGAATCTGTGATCGCACTTGTACTTTGTCAATTTCCGTCACATTCCGAAGGCTTTGTAGTGCGCTATGACGTGAAACGTCTACACCCAGGACATTCTTCCGTGAGTTTATTACCACACCCCTAATCTCTCATTCGGCGCCATACTCTCGAGCAACGTAGAAAGAACCTACCTGTTCAGGAGCCGCAAATTGGTCATGGAGTCCACGGGCAAGAAGAGCATAGTGTGCGGCCAGCGCTGTGGTATATCCTTCACGGTGGAGACACTTGCCGGCGATGACGCCCGCAGTAGTTTTATTTTTGCCTTTCGGCTCATGACAACATTGAAGTCGTCGTCCGACGAATTTCAGCTGTCCGAGTACAACTTGGTGGCCTCGATGTCTGTGTCACTTGACTGGCTCCCGTGTTTCTTGGACAGAAGCCGACCTGACGGCGGCGCGTATCTTCGTCCGTATCTTCGGAAGTATGTTCATCCATTGCCGCAGTGAGGGAGCGGCGGCTCCCAGAGATTTCAACGAAACAATGCGAAAACGCAAGCATTCAACTAAAGAACCACTTCGTCGTCTTCAGTCCAATGTACCCTTGACCTTGACAAGCGCTTTCCTTAACAAAGCGACATGGTATCGCAGTATGTCCGATATGGCCAAAATAATTGAAGTCTTAGAATGACCGCTACAGTTGTTAATCAAAAGTAACTTCAATCATTCGTATTCCGTGACAGTGCATTCCTGTACAATATATGACTACATTGTTCAATGCTAATTGCATTACCCTAGACCCTCATCGTGGAATGAGGTTATGCTCTATTTGTTTTTACTACGTGCATTTCCATTGCGGTTCACTCCGCACAGCAGCCGGATTCTCAACACATTGGACTATGGACCACCAGGTCACCCAAGTCGGTATGAAAGAGGTTAGGCGCGGGCAAAGGACAGACCAAGAACGGGCTGATATTTCCGAAGAATTGTAATCACAATAACGAATAAGTAAATATTTTACCAAATAAATATATAAATAATAATGATGAAAGGTATAGATAAGACGGGAGATCTTGTGTTAGCGAATACGATTTTCTCATTTGCGCAGTTAATAAATTCGCATAATTCCGAAAATTCTTTTTTAGGCATGAGTTGTTGAACTTTATTGTTCGTACGCAGACGGCCAGAGCCAATGTGGTCTTGTCTGGTGCCCCGCATTACTACTACCTTGTCTCAATAAATGGCTTGCAAACGCCGGTCCAGATCCCGAAACCTTGTCGACCACCACTACAGCCGCAACAACGACAAAACCAGGCAAGTAATTTTTGAGATATCTACTAACTGCTCGCTACTCAGTTCTTCGACGCATAGTGCGATATATACATTTTAATGGTCAAGATAATTTGATAGCGCAATAGGTGTATAATGTAAGAAGAAGAACAGATGTACACAGAAATATTGCTTACGCCCTAGCTACACAGGCAGCTTAACCGTGGTTAAACTGACCCTTTGTGAACTCGATATACCATGGTTAACGCCAGCCATAGTCCGCCGGAGATACATGGGCTGTCCTGAATGAATTCATATGAAAACACTTTCATATGTAAAAGAAAAACCCCCTACCAAATGATTTGTGTTGCGACAGTGCTATAGGAAGGCCACGTATAGTGAGGACTCCCGCAGAGCAGCACGCATACGAGCCGCGGCGAAAGTGTGGTTAAGTGCATTTCTCTTCTCTCTGGTCCACTCTTTGTAGGTGCAAGTAGTGGCGCAAGCCAAGTCGTAGGCCGCTGAAACTTCTTAGGCTAATAATTAGGTAAAGTGCATGTGAGTGACACCATGGGAATAAGTGAGCGCCCTCTGCTTTCCTTGGCACATGTAGCAATAATTGGCTACAGTAATTACAATTACATTCACGAACACTTCCCGCCAGGCCAACATTCACCACACATCAGCTTTAAAAGCGGCGCCACCACACGCACCATCCGAGACCTGATTGTCGCAGCACCACAGCACATCACACATTATATCACTGCGGGACTAATGACCTGAACCACGACACAGGTGAAAGCACAATAGAGGCCATGCAATTGCTCATAAACGACTTGCACACCAACAGGCCAAACGCAAAAATCACGTTGACAACAGTACTTCCCAGGATCGCGAACAAGCACAGGTCACTTATTATCAGAGACACTCCTAACACACGCACTAGGGACATGTAAGCTCAATGATTTTCTTCTGGAGATTGGACACCAACACGAAAACGTCGATGTCATCCACCATGCTGAAATACAGCAGGACCCAGACATTCTTTACGCCCTTAACGAACTTCACCCCAATTTTTTGGCGTCAAGGTAATTGCTAACAACATCAAGTACAGGCTCAGGAACTCATTTAAAGCCACGCTGCCAACAACACCAGTAAAACCTCCGTCCAAGTTAGCTACAACATAGAAACACACGCCTGAAACCGTCTACACCAGCTCGTACGCACGCCCTGCCAAATTTAGAACTTAAGAAGCATCAACAAAAACGGTGGGCGCGGAACCAACACCACCTGAACAACACCCGCTCATACGGAAGCCCACAACTGCCCGCGAAGCCTTCACGCAAACAGCTACATACACTAATAAGCAGACAGATACACAGACAGACACCGTTGCAGGCCTCGACAAACCAACAAAGCGTTGAAAAACACCAGCTAAAGATGTTTCACCCGGGAGGCCTGCCCGAGCCCAACAGAAATGACTACCACGCACTGAAAAAAACACACGCAACAACAAATCTCGCTCTTTCCTCCAATCCCGCAAACTCCCCGCCAAACAGACAAAGTACAGATTTCACCTAAAAACCTACGCTAGCTGCATAAAACACACGAAATATCACCAAAGGCTTAGAATTAAGGCTAGATGTGCCCTTGGCTCTTTACCATCCAGGCTCTTATTGCAGTGGAATGCCGTCCTAGAAAATGCGTCGCTCTTTATTTCATATACTTGAAGAACACTGCCGGGAACAACTTGCGATAATTACTAATCAGCTCAACAGCATAAATTCATCTGAGCCGGAAAAAAGAAAACTTACTAGATAAATACAAACACAAAGGTATTGGAGCCGCAGATCCACCTAAGAAAACTACTATGACCCCTACAGCACATAGCTCAACCGACAGTGCTACGATCGAGCTTCCAGAGCACTGCAGCAACGTAGTAGACATATCACAGAGTCTAAATTCCGATAAAGTTGATCTCCTCAAACGTGGTCTAAGGTTTTGACCCACGAACAACGCAGTAAATGAGTATGAACTCCACAAAGATATAACACAGTTTTCAAGACGCATGCGCATCAAGGAATCCTTTTTCGATAGCCCCGACGTAGGAAAACGTAATAGACTCTCTGTGACCACCTAGCACGTCGACACCAGAAGCCGAACAGCACCCACAGCTTGATCTATACATAAAACTAATTTTAAAGGAAATTCTAGAGTCAATGCGGCATTGCCGCAAGCGCAAAAATTTGTCTCCCGCTGAACACAAAATTGTTATAGAACTCGCGGAAATAAAGGATATAGTAATAAAACCAGCAGGCAAAGGTGGCAGTATCGTAATCTGGCCCATAAAAAAAAGTTCAAAAATGAGGCCTTCCAACACCTGAGCAACCACATCCATTACACAAAACTCGACTCTAACCCAACTTCTGTTTACAGCAACCTTGTCCAAAGTACAATAGCGCAACTGCTGTCCCAGAAACTAATCAGCCAGTCCAAATATCGCTTCATGATGCCCAATAACCAAGACGCCGGCCGCTTTTACATTCTTCCTAGGTTCCCGTAGAAGAAATATTTACAGCAGAAATTCAAGGCAGGCCTATAGTGTCAAATAACAACACACAGCTACCCAGTCACTATCTAAATTCTTAAATCACCATCTGTCAAACATCCCAAACCACTCTACCATCTTATGTACAAGATACGCCCCACTCCCTTCGAATTATCGACTCGATTAACGCTAACCAAATCCTCTCCGCGCTATTCTAGTAATTTTATGTTTCTGCCCTCTACACTAACATACCCATGAGGGAAGGAATTGAAGTCGTGTCGAAGTCTTCGCAGTCAATCCTCAAGCACACGCTCCTGAAGTTTACCTGCCACTCCTCGAGTTAGTTCTCACGTTCAACTATATCGAATTCGATTCTATTCACTACCTGCAAACTTTCGGCACAAGCATGGGAACGCCATTCGCTCCCACGTGTGCCAACATTCGCTCCCACGTGTGCCAAACCTGATAAAATCCTACCCTTTAAAACCCTACACCTACCTGCGTTACATTGACGACATATTCATAATAAGGGAACATGGCACAAACGCGCTAACCGACCTAATTTGTCATTTCAACCGCTTTCACCCGAGTATTAAGTTTACTGCTCACCACTCGCCTAGTCAGGTCAACTTCCTCGACATGACGGTTTACATAGAAAATGGAAAACTGAGAACAACACTTTACCGCAAGCCTACAGATAGCCAGCAGTATTTATACTACACCAGTCATCATCCGCGACACTTTTAGCGAGTAATTTTCGTCGGACAACCGAAACGAATAAGAAGAATCTGTAGCGAAGACAGTGATTCTATTCACCACCTAAATGACCTTACTGTAAATATAGCGGAACGAAACCATCAAGAAATTCCTTTGGACCGGGCTTATTGACGTCGCGTCAAGATTATAGATGCAGTCGGCATTAGCTAAGAAACAACCTACACCAGAATCTGATAGACCACCAGCCTTTCTAACTAAATATTCTGATGCCCTCTCAAACATAAACAACATCCTACGAATATATCACCCAATATTAACAAGTAACGAGCGTCTGAGCAAAGCGTTCCCGGATGTACCAAGGGTTACCTATCGCCGCAACAGAAACTCTAAAGACATGTTAGCGCATGCAAAAGTGGGCCAAAAGCATTCTCCCGTAATAAAAGCATGTTCTCGCCCCAGGTGCAAAACCTGCAGACATCTTCAAATTGACCTTAAAATTAAAAGCACCGCAAACAGCTACACAAACGAAGTCAAAACTAGTTTTACTTGCACTAGCTCCAATGTAATTTATATGATTGAGTGTTCCTTCTGTAAGAAACAATATATCGGCGAAACGGGACAATCAATGAAAGCCAGATTAAACGGACATCGCGCGGACACAGCTAAAAAGCTCCCCAAAGCCGTCGCTGAGAATTTCAACCAACCAGGTCATAACTTTGATGAACTTAAACTCTTCATACTACAGTCAAATTTCCGTTCTGCGCGAGGCAGAAAATATAGAGAATCGTACCTCATCCATAACTTCAAGATATTGCAACCAATAGGCATGAACGTTTCAAAGGGAGCTTTAGAATCTATTCGTTATGCTAAACTTCAAAGCATAGGCAACAGCACTTAGTTATTTTTCATTGAGTTGCTTACTTGTTTACAGCGAAGCTGTTAAGGGCTCACTCTTCGATGGTCGCGTCCGGCAGTAATAATAAAAAAACTCTCATTGGCCGTATGCTGTATGTGCGAGTGAAAGCGCGCGAGGGCGAGGGACGCGCTTTCACGCGGAGCGAAGGCATGGCGGAGAGCAAACGCGACTTCCCAGTGGAAGGGAAGCGGTGGGCGATGAGGCCATCAAAGCACCCTAGACTGTGCGTGTGCGTGCAGCCACGGCCGCTGGATACAAAAAAGGTGAGATCCAGCGGCCGTGGTGCAGCTCTCCCACTGCGGCGCATGCGCTCAGCCCTGCCGGCCTCTGCCGCCTGTGCTCCGATTCTCTATGGGTTCTCGCCCGCCTCTCCCTTAACAGCGTCGACAACGGCGTTTAGCCGTTCCGTCACGTAGCCAGCGTTTTGACAGCGGTTGTGTACGGTCACAGCGGTCACACAAACGCGCACAACTGTTGTCGACGGCGGAGGCGTTTTGCCCCCGTTCGCACCGAACGCGCGCGGCGTTGGTGACGTGTTTATAAAGAACGTGCCATCCTTTGTGTACACCTTATGGCAGTGTACCATAAGGCCATGGTTACTGTGGTCACTAAATAAATAATAATAATAAAAAGCCTTTATTTTAAGGAAGGGGACGGCTCTAGGCCGCTGTTGGGGATTAGGTGGGAAAGGAATGTGGGTTCCCGGATTGTTGGCTGGGGCACATCTTCATCTCAGTCTTTGATCTCCCGCTTTATGCAGACTCAGGTGCATGTTCACTTCCGCCGCTCTCGCACGGGCTGGTCGACCCCTTCTACACTACTCGAAACAAGCCACTTTGTCTGCCATATGTCGCAATGGCTTTCTGTGTTTCAGGGTTAGTCTGTATTTCAATTCCTAGTGTTCTAATATCTCCGTGCAGTAAATGTTGAATGTTGGATCTCCCTTGTGAAAAAGCTGCACAGTTCCAAATGAGGTGTTGCAAGTCTGCTCTGCATGACTCCTGACAATGTGTGCATTGGGTATAAGTGTTCGCAGTCGTAGCTTGTCGGGTTTGGTGCCATTTCTCAACTATGTGTGGTGTGTATGCAGCATTGGCCATAACCTTGTTCAAAAAAACCTCTTCCGTGCGAGTAAGGCCGCCGTTGTCGAACACATGTACTGGTGTAGCTTCTAATAGTATCCGTTTACTATCTGCTTTTATTTTAGTGCGAATGTAATGCATCAGTGCTCTGCTAGGAGAGCCTTCGGCCAATATCTTTAGGTATGGATTTTGGTCAGCGGGGTTTGGCGAGGAAATGGAGTGTGGGGAGCTGTACGTGTAATCAAGCCCACCCGCTTGCGCGGCAACTGCGTGAGCGGCTGCGTTTCCCCCATCCGTGCCGGTGTGCCCCGGTGTCCATATCATTTCAACATTTGTCCCGTTGTCCTGTATTCTCTTTAGCATTTTTCTGGTGTCGTTGGCCACAGCATCATCTGTCGTAGGCACCGTTAATTCGGCCACCGCTTCGTACGAGTCAGTTAGGATCCGATAATTATTTCGCACATTCTGCTCTACAATGTCTCCCATGTCAATGGGAATGGTGTTGACCGCTCCCCATATAGCTAAGAGTTCTGCGTGCAAGGTTGCACCCCCGGGAAGCTGACATGTGTGATAGCCATTGTGTTGGGGTGCAGATGTGCTAACCCAGGCCATGCTTGCCATGTCGTTTTTGATTGCAGCGTCCGTGTAGATGTCAATGGTGTGCTGCGGCGTTCTTAGTTCTAATCTCTTTTCAAATATTTGTCTAGCTTCCACGTTTCGTCTGGCGATAGGGCGTTGTTGCCTCCGTATGCCCAGTGGTGCTTTCCATGGTGGCGTTATGGTCGCTTCCGCGGGCTCTGGCTTCGCATGGACTTGTTTATGCCATGCGATGATCTGTTTTCCCTGAGTCGTGTTTTCCAACCGGGATCGCATTCGAATTCGTGCTTCATTGATTATGTCCCGTATCGGTGGAATCGCTACCAGCTTGAGCAGGTCCTCGTTCCTCGTGTGCTTCGGTAGCCCAGTGATAGTACGGAGGGTGGCCCTGTGTAACTTTTCGATGTCGCTGAGGTCTCGTTCAGAGAATTCGTACACGGGTGCCCCGTAAAGAATCCTTCCAACCGCGACTGCTTTTGCAAGCGTTTGGCACGCTTTCTGACGCGCTCCACCATACTTGCTCGATATTCATCTAACCATGTGCAAAAGCGGTCTCCATTTTTGCTTTAGTCTGCGAATCCATAGCTGGGGGCTGTTGCAGCTAGCAATCTGTGCTCCGAGGATCCTAATTTGTCCATTGGTCGACGTAATATCGCTTTTGCCTATGTGTAAAGTGATCTGCTTGTTTACATTGGTCGCTTTCTTTCCGTCTACGCTGATCAGTTCCGTCTTCTCCGGCGAGAGTTGCAGTCCGAGGTTATCTAAAGTGTTGCTAAGGCTCAGGATTGCTGCTTGCAGTTCAGTTTGCATGCTCTGCATGTCGGAATAATCCGCCGCTTCCGTCCATATTGTTATATCATCGGCGTAAATAGTGAAACGGGCCGAAGTGCCTCGCTCAAGACTTTCTGCTACCCGTGTCATGGCCAGATTGAATAGCATAGGTCCGAGGATGGAGCCCTGGGGCACACCCCTATCCAAGTAGTAGGTCCTCGGACTCCATCCCGGTGCCTTGCCATGGAGCTGGATTGGTCTGCTTTGGAGGAAGCTACGGATCCAATTGTATGTTCTTTGGCTAGGGTACCTGGTTGCTAATTCCTGTAAGATGACCTCTTGTTTCACGTTATCGAATGCTTTACGCATATCGACTGCAAGAATATAGTCCGGCATCTGTTTGCGAGACATGCGGTTGATCACTCTACGGAGCAACCAGAGGCAGTCATGTGTGCCCATGTTCGGTCGAAATTCTGCCTGCGCAGGATGCAAACCCGGTTGTACATACTCCATGTAGTGCTGCATTCTCGTGTTTAGCATTCTTTCGATCAATTTGCAGATAGTTGACGTTAGAGCTATGGGGCGTAGATTAGCTGGTTTCGTGTGGTCTTTGCCCGGCTTCGGTATAGGGTAGATGAGGGAAAGCTTTAGTGAATCTGGCACTAGTCCGGATTCCCAGGATTCATTGACAATTCTTAAGAGCCATTCTTGAGCTTTATTGCTGAGGTTTCGAAGTTCTTGCCAAGTCACTCCATCGTGCCCGGGAGCTGACTTCGTTTTACATTGTGCAAGGGCCGCTACGAGTTCACTCAGCGTAAAGGGCGTGTCTAGCTCCTCTTTCGCGTTGTCTATCGTGGCAGAAGGCAGCGGTTCCGGAGGCGCTTCGGCAGCATGTGGGAAGAAAGTGTGGATGACGCGCTCCTCCAGCACGGCAGGCTCTTTTCGCAAAAAGAGTTCCGCGAGAGGAGGCGCGCCTTTCTTTCTCCCAAGAAGGCTCCTTAAAATCTGCCATAGCCTTTTTAGACCGGGCTCCCGGCCAAGCTTCGCGCACGTATTGTGCCACGTGTCTGCTTCGAGTTGTTGTTGGTATTCCTTGATGAGTAGGTATTGATGCTTAAGGCGCATTAGATCTTTGTGACGCTTTCCTTTATACCGGTATTGCTGTGTGAGGCGGTTGACCTTCCGCCATAGATTTGCAAGGTGCATATCCATGTGACTTGTAGTGTCATCGCATGGGATAGTTTCTCTGGCCTCCGGCCGTGCCTCCGCTATCATAGCGCTGAATTGTCCAAAGTCCGCAAAAGAGTCCCCGGTGGCCATTCGAAATTTTTTCCAGTCAAAAAACACCGTTTCTCTCCTTTCTCGGATCTTTTTGCGATTGAGCGTGATGATTATTGGTAAATGGTCGCTTCCCCATGTCGGCGATTCTACGTCCCATTGCCTTATGAGCCCTGGAGTGGCTAGTGTCAGATCGGGCGTTGGGTCCTGTTGTCGCGCGTGTAGCCCTATGCAGGTTGGTGTTTCTGGTGTGTTGCATATATCCAGAGCTGACATTTCTATTGAATCATGCAGTATGCGTCCTCTCGGGTCAGCTTTGGCGTAGCCCCATGTTTGATGCTTGGCGTTAAAGTCTCCCCCCACTAGAATGGGAAGGCCCCTCCAGCTTGTGCCTGCACCTTACCGAGCCATTGGTAGGAGTCATTCCGGTGCTTGCCCGTTAGGGGTCTGTAGTACGCGGAAACTGCAACCATTGGCCGGTGCCCGCGTGGACATAGCTTTACTGCCACAATTTCTCTGAAATCATTGCACAAATCTGGTATTTGCAGTTCGGTTGCGGTGCAATCATGTCTAACTAAAAGGGCAGCTTGGCCTTGCGCTTGTTGGTTTCCTTTGCCCTGGTGTAGTATTGTAGCCTGCTGAAAGGTTCGGTAACCTTGAATAGTGCACGGTCCCCTTGTCTCCTGTAGAAGCACGACAAGGGGTTTGAATTTTTTAATTTGCTGTCTTAGTGTGGATCCATTCGGCGTAAAACTTCGACAGTTCCATTGGATGCATATAGGCCTTGCCGTCATCTTTCATCTGCTGGCTTACGCCTTTTAGGTTCATCATGTTGCTTCTGAATATTTCTCTGAATTTCCGTGAATATCGCTTTCATCTGAGTTTGTATTGCATTCGTGACTGTCTGAAATTCCTCTCGTAGGTTCTTTTCGAGGCGCTGGGTCTCAGTGTGTCTTTCCTGCCTTAGGATGCTCAGCATCTGCGCATACGCCGAGTCTTGGGCTGTGAGTGGTTTTGACACTGACGGTGCCTGGTTCTGCTGAATCTGTGCAGGTCCTACGTATTGCGGCTGTCTAGAGTTTGCCGTGATTTTTCGACTAATTGATCGCCCGACCCGACTGTTAGAACGCGTGCGTTTTTCTCGGTCTGCTGGCGTCTCCGATTCACGTTGCCGTGGCGTTGGCGGTGGTGGCGTATCTCGCTGCTCTGGTGGTAGTCGTGCGAGTATTTGCTGCAGCATTGCTCTCAACTGTTGATTTTCCTTTCTGAGTTCTTTTATTTGTTGCTCATAATGAGCGGATAGTGTGGGTTGTGTGGATGTTCCTGCCAGCACTTTTTAAGCCCAGGTCACTGTCCTCTCACCTTCTTCTGTGTTCTGCACGACTTTCTTAATGTCTTTCGGTGCATGGCTAGGACATGCCGAGTTTAGCGATATGTGGCCCTGTTTCTGGCATGCGACGCAGAATAGCTCTTCGTCGCATTCGTTGTCTTGAGGGTGTTTTCTACCACACTGCTTACAAACTTCGTCTGAAGGGCAATACTTGGCAATGTGTCCCAATCCGTGACAATTGTAGCAAGCTATAACCTTCGGTCTGTACTCATGCACCCTTGTGATCTCATAATCGAATACGAGCCTGTTTGGGGGAGACACCGTGTTAAATGTTAGCAGCAGCATGTTTGTCTTCCCGAGCAGACGTGCCTCTAGGATAGTTGCCGTCTCGCATCTCAAGTGATCCTTGATATATTCAATGGTCTGGCCGGGACGCACCTTGATGACCCCCCGACTGTTCCCCACCTTCTGTGTTGGCGTTCTTTCAATTATCACTTCATACGTACGAACGCGACCGCTCATTTTCTCAGCCAGTCGGGTCAGCGCCGCAAGCCTCTTCGCGTGTTCTTCATCCCTGACAGTAACCTTTATGCAGTTTGCCGCAGGGTCGTAGCGGAAAATTGATAATTCTGCAAGTTCCCAACTTCTCGCCGTCATCTATAGTGCTGCTGTTATAGCCTGCTTAGGTATGTCATGTACGTGTACCTTGTTAAGTGGCCTGATCGAGAGCGCAAAATGAGGTCGACTTACCCGTTCGAGGCGAAGCTGTTCGGGCTTGACTTTATGTTTGGTTTCCGCTTGCTGAAAAAGGACCATTCAAGGCTTCCGTTGTCCTCGTTGTCTTCGTCGTTGCTGTCGTCGTTGTCGTCCTCGCTAGCATCCTGAATATCCATTTGGTCGTTCACTTGCGACTCCCTCCTTCTGGCCTCTTCCATCGAGGGACGCGCCACGGCGTCTTCGGCTGTAGCGCGGCGTTCAATCGGCGTTTCGACGCTCTCAGCGCGCTTCGCTCGTCGCGTTATCTGCATTTTGGAGGGGCTATTCTTCAACTTTTCGGCGTCTCTAAGCTGAGGTAAGCATGGAGCTTCCGTGCTGGGTCCACTGGAGTGCAAATGTTGCTGTGGTGGCGACATGATGTCGTGCTCACCGGGCCGGCCTCGCCGAGGCCGCACTCGGGCTGGGCCCAGACGTGGTTAGGCTTAGGTCAGTGGGTCGCCGTCGAAAAAGTCCTCGTGGCCACAAAAAAACGTCAATTGGAGCCGTGAAAAAGCACACCACACTCACAGAAAGTATTCACGGTGTCGTTGCTCAGTGTTTACCACGTTGAATAATAGTTCCACGCAAACTTAAAGTAAAACATCGAAGAGCCAAAGTGGGCCGCGTCTTTACACTCTGGCGATCGCAGCGCCCCCCCACTAAATAAATGAAAACCACCGGATCACATTTATTTCTCATTCTTTAATAGTTCAAATAACCAATTACACCATCACATCTTCATAGTCATAATAGGAAATACATAATGCCCACCATAGTACAGCTTCGCTGGTCTTCTATCCCCACCCCAGTGGAAGGGCTGACAGTTCTTGTAGTTTCTTTCCTCCTTTTGTTTCGTTATTCGATTGTAAATAATATTCGAAGTTCCTTTTGCTTTCACTCATTCCTTTCGTTCTTTTATTTATATATTTATTCCCTCCCCCCACCCCGTTTTTGTTTTCATTTTTTTTTCCACGAACACCGTTTTCCTGCCGCTACTTTTATTCTCTCTGTCAAACACGATAGTTCACTGACCTCCAGTGGAGCAAATACCATCCCCCCCTCCCCGTCGTCCAGGCCCCTTCGACGAAAAGAGGCACCTACAATGACACGTCAACCGGCTAACATACGGCGCTGCCTCAAGTTCATCGACCGACTATCAGTTGTGCATTATCTTTCTTTTCAATTCTACACGCTCGCCGCTGACACACTCTCGCTTGTTACCTCACCCACCCGCTTTACCTTCTCTTCCCTTTAGAAGAACCCTGCCTATATATACTGTGCCGAGGAGAGCACATGTCGCATTGAAGAAGACAAGTCCACTTGTCGAAACGTTGGCTCCTGCTCTCACCTTGTTCTCGCTTTGCTCATCGTCTTGAATTTCTATCTCCCACATTCCCAGTGTTATATCTGTAAGAAGTAATATTGCCGTGTGATAGTGCACAAAGTATAGTGTGAATTAGAAAACTGTTCTGACTTTTTTTTTCCTTTTTGTGATGTATGCAACTTCCTTTCTGTTAGACATGGTAATGCATGTTGTGGAATTTGAACTAAGACAGATTTCAGCACTGTCAAAACACTCGTGTCTGCGTAGGGTAGAATAGTTTATATGCATAGCTTTCTTGTTCAACGCTGTTTGGCCAAAATATTATGGTGATCCTCCTTTTTTGTCGTTCGAGGTGGTTCAACATTGAACTTGTTCAATATATTTTATTTAGATTATCTTGGTGCATCATGTGTATTTTCGGATTGCCTTTTATACATGAGTGTATACATATGAACGAGAAGAAAGAATGCATTCGGAGCACGTTAAAGATCCGCTGGTGATCAAACTTAATCCGAAGTCCTCCACTACGGCATGCCTCATTACGGCATGCATCAAATCGTGGTGGTGGCACGAAAAAAACACAGAATTCAAGAAATCAAGAGGAGAAAGAAAACCGCTGGGCCCGATTTAGTCATATAATAAGAGGCCAACAGACAGCAAAACCCGTTTGTCCTTTCTGTACAGAGCGAGCTACCCTATACGATACCACATGGGCCTACTGAAAAATCTCTAATACCCCCCGCCGAAAAGCAACGCACAAGCAGCAGGAGATGGTGCTGACCAGCTCGGCATTGGAGGCTCAGCGAAAGGTGATCACCGCAAGTACAGCCACCGCTGCTGGGGCTCTGACCCGAGTGCACCTATGGTGTTAATCCAATAACAATACGTCACGCATTGTTTTAAAAAAAATTGCATGCTGCCTGACTTCAAAACACTCGTTTTGTAATAGTCTGCAGCTGGAGCATTTGAGGTATTAATATTAGTAAATAAATTATGTTCGAAACAGCGCATAATTGCACGATAAAGGAAGCACACATATTTTTCAATTCCTCATTACTCTTTTCCATGTCTTCGCGATAAACAGCAACGGAAAGCCCGAAGAAAGAAGAACCACCGAAAAAAGTACCCGATAAAAAGGAAGGTGAAGACCACGATGTTTCGCACGCGGTCCATTATGAAGGAGTGAGTGCATTCATTTTAGTCTTTTGTCTAGCTCATTTGTGTGTATCGATTGAAGAGTGACTGCCTTCAATAGTGCAAAGTTTTTTTTTTTTTTGACGTAGTCATGAAGTGGAGCTTAAAACATTATTTTTGACGAAAACTTGCCAAATGATGATCAATAAAATCACTTTATTGTTTTCCAAAGTACAAATTGGAATTGGATGCAACAGCAAAAAGCTGGTTGAAAAGGTTGGCTAGGCCCTAGCAACCGTGATGAGGAAGTATTTTTAACATATATATAACATAAGCATGTTATAAAGGATAACGCAAACTTGAATAGCGAACCTATTATGTCAGTAAAGCCGACAATAATGACGAAGCTGTCAATAAAATACAAGAGAATGCAGAACAAAACGATAAGAACGGATGCAGTTTTACAAGGTACTGTGATTACACATTAGTGAATGTACACAATAATATAAGAACAGCATACAAAGATAACAAGTCACATTTATATTACACTAATACTCGGAGCGAATATTAGTCGTTGAAACGTAGAAAAATTGTCGAAAGAATTGCGCATCAACAAACTGTTGTCGTAGATGAATGTCGGCAGACTTATTTATTATAAATGGTAAATTTTGTTCTAACATCTTCAATTTAAAATTTGTGCGGAAGGGCGGAGGAACCATGGAGGATCCCTCCTAGTGTTCACACATGTGTTGTCAAATTTTAATGATGCGAGTATGCTTAGAAATTCCCAAAATGCGCTAGATGAAAAACGGAAGGAACGTAAAATGCTGCTGCTGATGATGATGACTTCCTCCAATTTTGCGTTATGTGTTATTTGTTCGTAGGCGTCCTTATTGTTATATGTTGAACTATTCCGTTTATGTATTTCGTGTGGTGGTGCATCAACCGTCCCACTGTGTAAAAGGAAAAAAAGCATATTTTCCAAAACGCTACCAGATCCAAAGTTGTGGATTGCCTTAAAAAAGTTTCGGGAACCTAGATGATTAATCTAATAAGCTTGTTAGCGTGTCTTTAGCAGTAATAAGAAAATTAGGCGCATACATTCCCACCGCGATAGAACAAGTGCGAAGCATAGAATTTAGTAAAAGATCTTTCAAGAGGTTTACCAGGAAAATTTACTCCCTGTTAGGTCACTGAAAATGTCACCAAAAAGTCCCTAAAACTCTAAATAGGCATGGCTGTCGTTCAGTCGACAAAATTCTGTCTAAGTTACGTATTGTGACTGCTACGTGCGTTCACGAATAAAAGAAAACCTTCGGCGTTCGCAAAAACCTATTATACCATCCGGTTATGTTCTTTTTTATTATGGACATGTATTTGTTGCATCAGTTCGGCTCTGTGAGGGTGACTGCTTAACTTGGTGTCTATTTCACATCCTGAGGGCTCTACGCTGTGAACTGCCGCAGTACATCCCCAGAGCAATACGTGAGCGACACTAGAGCACTGCACGGGCTTGCGCTTACCCGAAATCCCGGGCCCGGCCCGGCTCGTGGGCCGCGCCGGGCCCGGTACAGCAGTTTTTTCTCGGGCGCGGGCGGGCTCGGGCAAGGCGTGTGCTTTTTGACCCGGGCCGGGCTCGGGTTTTCTGACGCGGGCCCGGGCCGGGCTCGGGCTTTCTGGTGGTGTGCATGTAACGTGCAGCGAGTTATACTCGGGAGCGAGTTATACTATTTTTCGATCTGGGGCCGGGCTCGGGCCGGGCTCGGGCCTAAGGTAAAGGGGTGGCGGGCCGGGCGGGTAACGTAGTTTATTTCCGGGCCTGGGCCAGGCCCCGGTCTCGCCATAAAACTTTTGATCGGGCTCGGGCGGGCAGCCCAACGTAAAAACGGGCCCGGGCCGGGCTGAAAAAATCGGCTCGTGCAGTGCTCTAAGCGACAATACGCCACTGGTGATGTCGCGGACCCCTGTGTTGAGCGGGAGTAATAGAGCAGTTTCAGTCAAGTCAATGGCATAAGTCTGCCAAATTTCGCTACACCGCGCCAAAGTGGCTGCAGTAAAAGGCCACGGACATTTAAAAAAAATGTTGCAGTTTCACCAGAAAGGCGAAGCATCAATTGCGATAGTAAATTAATAGAGAGCTATACTAGAGTGTACTATAATGGGGGAGTGGGTCCAGCGGACGCCTTAACAAGCGCCGAGAGTGAAGCAAAAAACGCGGAAAATGTGGCGGCGCTGCCGTCGCGTTAGTCTGAATCTCCGGCCAATAAACCTTGGATCCAGCTGTTTCGGCAGCGCCCACTGGCTGAGGCGAGTTCGCGGGCTGAGTTGCTGTCGTCTGCTCGACGCACCGTCGTTGTTGCGTCGTTTGGGTTCTTTCCGCCGCTCTTTTTCCATTTTATTATTGCGATAGCAATTATATGGACACTTGAACCGGATTTCTGCCGTCGGCGTCGTCGTCGCCGTCGTCGTCGCCGTCGCCGTGGGGTTCCCTATAGATAAAATCTTCGCCGCGCGCCGTATGCCCGAGAGGAAGCGTGCGGAGACGCGCGCTATCACGGAGAGCGAACGCACTCAATCTCCCACGCGCAAGCAAGGAAGCAGGAAGCCAGCGCCGGAGGGAGCAGGGGGGGGGGGGGGGGGGGGCGCACTTCTCTGCCAACAACCGCGCTCGTCGCTCGCTCGCACCGTCTCTTATCTCCACACGGCTCTGACCTTTCAGTGCATTCGCCGCTCAGTTTCCGTTGAAGCGATAGACCGCACGTACCTTCGCCCGCTGCGGCGTATGCTTGCTGCCAGCGTTTTGACAGTCGTTGTCTGCTGTCATTCAGTGTGATCTCTTCGTGTTTGTGCGCGCTCACACCACGCTTGTTCATTCAGTTCGTAATAGTCGGGCCACATTTTCCATCGCACGCTACACACGCAATGCTGCCCGGATCGGCAGTGAAGCGCTACAGGTGTGTCCCTTCGCACGCGCTGCCCACGGGAAGCGCTTCTCATCAACACCACCGTTTCACACGCGCCTTCTCGTGGTCATCGAGTCTCTGTTCATGTCGGTCTACTTACGCCGCAGCACACCTGCTTACTTAATCAGCTCATGTTTACTACAATTCATATTGCTACCAAAGCCGCTCACCTTACTTCGTATGACATTGCTGTGTTGCTATCGCATTCATTGCTTCGCCCTTAGGGCGAAACTGTGACATTTTTTACAACAGATCGACGCGGAATAATCTCAGTGTTACCGCCACCGAGTATCCGCCTCTCAAATGCCTATGCAGCTGCGGTAGGGTCTTCAACGCGACAAGCGTCTGGCCGGCGAGCGGGGCCGCTCATTCGGGAGAAAGCGATGGTGGCGCCACATGGATTTTCAATAAAAATGCCTCAGCGCAGAGTCCTTGTTGGACCCACTCCCCCAATCTAGTACACTCTAGCTATACGGAGTAAGGATAGTAGTTTGTTTTGTCAGCTGTATAAACTTGGACATGCAGCAGCACCAGCCACGCGAAGAACTGTTGTCGACGCCGTCGGCGTTTTGCCCGCGTTCGCACCGAACGCGCGCGGCGTTGGTGACTGTTGCCGGTGCCTCTGGGAAGGCTCGGAGGTTTTCGACGAGATCAGAACAAGACACTCGCCGAGCAGCGCCGGAAGTTATTACCACCTTCTCGCCTCGCAACGTTTTTATATTGCCACGGGGATGAAACTAGCAAGAAGGGAGAGGAAAATTATATTTACAAGATATATACAGAGAGAGACGGCTACAGGAAAGATAGCAAAACAACAACACTAGCGCTGCCCAGATCGTCTTCTTCACCGTCTTTCTGGCGCATTATTCTATGCTCGGCATAGCGCGTAACATAGAACCCCCGCCGTCGAGAGCGCCGTCTCGGCGCTTAAGGAGCAGTAGGATCGTGTCCGGCAACATAAGGCTTAAGGAGGGAGACGTGCACGATATCAGTGGCGGACGCGGCAAATGATCGACTGTCCAATGGAGTGATCTCGTACGTGACGTCAGTGATCTGGCGTAGGACTTTGTAAGGTCCGGAGTATCGGAAAAGAAGCTTTAACGACAAGCCAACGTGGCGGCAAGGCGTCCAGAGGAGGACCAAAGAGCCCGGAGAGTAATTAACGACTCTGTGATGGTTCTCGTAGCAGGCCTTCTGGGACAGCTGGGAGACATAAAGACGATCCCTTGGAATCTGGCGAGCCGTTGCAGCCCAAGAAGCTGCATCGTGGGCGTAGTCGGTTACAGGGTGCACAGGTGATTGTAAAAGAGTCTCGAAGGGCAATGTGGGATGGCGGCCAAACAAGAGATAAAATGGGGAAAAGCCAGCGGTGTCATGGCGTGACGAGTTGTAGGCAAATGTCACATAAGGCAAGGTGCTGTCCCAATCACGGTGGTCTGAGGAAACCTACATCAAGAGCATTGTGGTCAGCTTGCGATTGAGGTGCTTGGTAAGCCCATTGCTTTGCATATGGTAGGCAGTGGTTAGCTTGTGACGGATGGAACACGAACGAAGAATGTCGTCGACGACTTTGAACGGAAAGGAGCGACCACGGTCGGTCAGAAGCTGTCGAGGAGCATCGTGGTGAAGAATAACATCGTAAAGTAGAAATTCCGCAACGTCTGTGGCACAGCTTGTCGGTAGTGCCCGTGTGATACCGTATCGTGTCGCGTAGTCCGTAGCGACGGCAACCCACTTATTCCCAGTCATAGATGTTGGGAATGGCCCGATGGGATCGAGCCCGACGCGGTAGAACGGGACACCGGGATGTCGATGGGCTGAAGAGGACCGGCTGGCGACAAGGATGGATGCTTGTGGCGCTGGCAAGATTCGCAAGAAGCAACGTATCGGCGCACAGAGCCGTGGAGGCCTGGCCAGAAGAACCGACGCCGAACCCGATCGTACGTGCGAGTTGCTCCGAGATGTCCAGCGGTTGGGGCATCATGAAGCTGTTCGAGAACAGTGGAACGGAGCGTTTCGGGAACAACCAGTAGAAGCTCTGGACCATCTGAGCTGGTGTTGCGTTTGTATAAGATGCCGTCATGAAGCACAAATAATTGTAGGGACGGGGCACAGTGATGAGAGCGTAGACGGCGGATAATTGACCGCAAATTGACATCGCTGAGCTGTTCGCTGCGTATGTTGGATAAATCGGATATCGCGAAGACACAGGCGTCCGAATCGTGCACTGACAAGTCGGGAGGGTCCACTGAATGACGGGATAGGCAGTACGCATCCTGGTGCAGTCTGCCAGACCTGTAAGTGACTTCAAAGCTGTATTCTTGCAGTTTCAATGCCCAGCGACCAATTCGTCTAGTCGGATCTTTGAGGGAGGACAACCAGCAAAGAAAAGAAAAGAAAAGAAAAGAAAAGTGTACAATCATTGCATTCTACCGGTGCTAACATACGGGGCAGAAACTTGGAGGTTAACAAAGAAGCTCGAGAACAAGTTAAGGACCGCACAAAGAGCAATGGAACGAAAAATCTTAGGAGTAACGTTAAGAGACAGGAAGAGAGCGGTGTGGATCAGAGAACAAACGGGGGTAGACGATATTCTAGTTGACATTAAGCGGAAGAAATGGAGCGGGGCAGGCCATGTAATGCGTAGGATGGATAACCGGTGGACCATTAGGGTTACAGAATGGATACCAAGAGAAGGGAAGCGCAGTCGAGGACGGCAGAAAGTCAGGTGGGATGATGAGGTTAGAAAATTCGCAGGCGCAAGTTGGAATACGCTAGCGCAAGACAGGGGTAATTGGAGATCGCAGGGAGAGGCCTTCGTCCTGCAGTGGACATAAATATAGGCTGATGATGATGATGATGAACCAGCAAAGCGCATGGTGGTCTGTGATGACCGAGAAGGTGCGGCCGAACAAGTGTGGTCGAAACTTTCCGACAGCCCAAACTAGTGCGAGGCACTCGCGCTCAGTAATCGAAAATTTGCACTCTGAAGAGGAAACAAGGCGACTGGCATAGGCAATGACGCGGTCGCGTCCTTGTTGCTGCTGGGCGAGAACAGCGCCGATGCCATGTCCACTGGCGTCGGTGCGAAGTTCAGGGGGGGCAGAAGGGTCAAAATGGGCTAAGATGGGTGGTGACGTAAGTAACGTCTGAGCGTGTGAAACGCAGTGGCCTGTTCAGGACCCCAAGAAAATGACGTTTCCTTCTTCAAGAGTTCTGTGAGTGGACGGGCAACGTCGGCGAAGTTCTTGACAAAACGTCGAAAATAGGAGCACAAGCCGACAAAGCTCCATACGTCTTTAATGGAAAGTGGCATAGGGAAGTCTTTGACAACACGAATTTTTTCTGGGTCAGGTTACACGCGTTCAGCACTCACAAGGTGGCCAAGCACAGTGATTTCGCGGAGGCCAAAACGGCATTTGGCAGAGTTGAGCTGAAGCCCTGCTCACCTGAAAACTTCAGGAACTGCGGACAATCGGCTAAGGTGACTGTCAAATGTCGGTGCGAACACGATGACATCGTCAAGGTAACAGAGGCAAGTTGACCATTTGTATACACGGAGGGAGGAAGTCCATCATCCTTTTAAATGTGTCTGGGGCATTACACAGTCCAAAGGGCATTACCTTAAACTGGTAAAGTCCATCGGGCGTAACAAATGCGGTCTTTTCACGGTCTTGATCATCGACGGAAATCTGCCAGTAGCCTGACCTCAGGTCGATAGAAGAGAAGTAGGCAGAGCCGTGTAGACAGTCGAGAGCGTCGTCGATCTGCGGCTTGGGTAGACGTCCTTGCGCGTTACCTTTCTTACGTGGCGGTAGTCGACGCAGAAGCGCCACCTGCCATCTTTCTTCTTGACTAGGACGACCGGTGATGCCCATGGACTGCATGAAGGTTCAATAACGTCCTTGGTGAGCATCTTGTCGACTTCACGCTGTATCACTTCTCGCTCGGCATGGGACACGCGATAAGGACGTCGTCTGATTAGGCTGGCGTCCCCAGTATTGATCTTATGAGTGACCACAGATGTCTGTCCCAAAGGACGGTCATTAAAGTCAAAGATTTCGCGGTAGGACTTCAATATGCGCCGCATATCGGCTGTCTGTGCAGGAAGAAGGTCCGACGCAATCATCTTGTCAATATCACCGTGGACCAGATTGTCCGAGGAAGACAAAGGGGCAGAGGATAAAGAAGCGTCAGTGACGAATGCAGAAACGGCACACTTATGGATAGAAGCAATGTGGCCTAGAGTCATGCCGCCTGAGATGAGTTGCGTGCACCATCTAAAGTTCAATATGGGTAGAGACGTGCCATTATCCGCAACTCTAATAAGGGTGTGAGGAAGAGGGACGTTTTCGGTGAATAAGACGTCAACGATCGGGGTCAAGATGTAATCGCCATCAGGAATGGGCGAACAAGACCGTAAGTTCACATACATAACGACTTGAGGAGGTAGACGAACGTAATCCACTGAGCACAAACGCGGTTGGCATGTAGTAGCAGTGTCATGGTAGCATGGCAGGTCTAGCTGAAGCAAGCCGGTTCCACAGTCAATAAGGGCAGAATGGGCATACAGAAAATCCATACCGAGAATGAGGTCATGGGAGCATTTCTCGAGCACGGCAAGTAGTACGCTTGTGGATCGGTCAGCGACACTTATTCGCGCGGAGCACATCCCTAGCACGGCAAATGTTCCACCATCGGCGACACGAATGAGCGGTACTGTGGGTGGTGTTAGGACCTTCTTAAGGTGGCGACGAAGCTCCGAATTCATCACCGATATCTGAGCCCCAGTGTCCACTAGAGCGACAACATGTGCGTCATCCAGTTTAACGTCTATCATGTTCCGTCTGGTCTGCGTGTGGTCAGAGGATTTGGCAAGCGGGTCGTCGATGCAGCATCACTTCTGGGAGCTGCATCGTCTAGTTTTCCCGAGGGAGTCGTTCAATCGGCGACGTAGGGCGGCGGAATTGGGGCGAGCCAGATGATTGGCGACACGACAACGGCGAACGGGACGGGTGACCACGTGGCAATGGCGAAGGACGATACGGCATGGAGCTTCAGCGGTGCTTTGGGGATGCTCGTGGTAGGGCTGAAATCGGCCATGATCCATGTCGGGGCGACGGTTGTTTCCATAAGGAGCCTGATACCAATACCGCCGGCTGTTACAATGGCGGGCCACGTGTCCAATACGACGGCAGTTAAAGCAAATGGGACGGTCATCAGCAGTCCTCCACTCGGCTGGGTTGCGAGTACGGAACGTCGGCCTTTGACCTTCGGCGTGCGAAAGTGAAGGACGGTGGTCGATCGGCTGGGAATGAGCTGCGGCGCACACAGAGTCCAGGCCAGCATGGGAGAGCTCCTGATGAACGATTGCTTGGACTAGTGGCACCATCTGGGAGCTATGGTCACAGATACGGCCGCACGTAGAAGCAGGAGACGCCGCGTCAAGTTCACGTCGGATGATCTTCTTCACGTGTTCCACGGTCAGCGACGCCGACGGCTCAGGTACGTCTTCACAAGGCCACGTTGCTGCCGTGTTCGGAAGTCGAGCGAAATTATGGGCAATGCGTCGACTTTTGGCGGCCTCAAAGCGCTTGCACTCTTGGATGATGGCATCGATGGTGTCGCAGTCTTTGCAGATTAGCAGGTTGAAGGCATCGTCTGCTATGCCCTTTAACACGTGGCCCACTTTCTCATACTCTGTCATGCCATCGTCGGCTTTGCGGCAAAGGGCAAGGACGTCCTGTATATAAGTCAGGTATGACTGTCGCTGTCTGTGCACGAGATGCCAGCTCCTTCTTTGCTGCTGCCTTTCTACCTGTGGACTTGCCGAACAGAGAACGCATCTTTTCCTTGCACGAATCCCAGCTCCCAATTTCGTCTTCATTATTCTGAAACAATTATTCTGAAACCACACCTTCGCGGTTCCTTTGAGGTAAAATAATATGTTTGCCAACATGGTCGTCTCATCCCAGTGATTATTCTTACTTGCACGCTCGTTCAGGGGTAGCGAGTCCTCGATGTCGGCGTCGTCAGTCCCGCAGAATGTTCCTGGGTCTTTTAGCTGAGCCAGGACGACCGTTGTCGTTGCAGCCGCCTCGATGGACGCAGACACCTCTTCCGCCATCGTGGATAAAGCCAAGCGTCGGCCTCTGCGGAGCTCCGTTGTACCGTGTGGGTACCCAGCATCTCCCACCAAAATGCCACGGGGATGAGAGTAGCAAAAGGGATAGGAAAATTATATTTACGAGATATATACAGAGAGAGACGACGGCTGCAGGCAAGATGGCAGAACAACAACACGAGTGCTGCCCAGATCGTCGTCTTCGCCGTCTTTCTGGCGCATTCTTCTATGCTCGGCATCGCGCGTAACAATATAATTACACATTTGGTGCCACAGCTAAACGTCGCCTCTCCTCCCTCCCTCCCCCCCCCCCTCGCAGCCTTTCGCGCGACGGGAGAAATCACGTTTGCTCTTTCAAGGTTCAAGTAGGTTCAGGTTTCAAGTAGGACTTTAATCGTACATGGAAACTGGAAATTATTAATATGGCATCTAAAGCAAAAGTGTTGTACAGTGTGCAAAACCTGCCAGCATATGAACATAATAATTTGCAAAAATCCTAGCACAATTCTATGTTGGAAAGACAGCATGCATTACCTTAAAGCTTCCTCTCAGCACCTACATTGTTCGATACACACATTATTAACCATTAACTTGGAACAGCAGAATCTTACAACATTCTTTTAGACCAGTGTGTGTGTGTGTGTTTTTTTTTCAATGCTTTTGCTGCCGCCGATTTAGCCGGCTTCAGGAAGTTATCTGAATAAACTCGTCTATTACGGATGTCACACGGTGCACTTCTGATCGCGATCAAGCCCGATCCGGATCGAATTTCTGGCTGGCGATTGACTCCCTTGCGGATGATGCGCGAGGGAGCCAATCCCAGAGGCGAATTTCGATCCGGATCAGGCTTGATCGCGATCAAAAGTGCGCCGTGTGACACTGCTATTAAAGAAGTGCCCCTCTAGTATACTCGTTAGGGATTTTGCACAGCCAATAAAGCAGCACAACTGCCATCACAATTTATTAATTGTTTTACAAGCACTTTCGCAATCTGATACCACCTCATCTTTCAACAGCTTTAAAACATCTTCACTAATAGGATTTCACTCTCATAACTCAATGCAACAATAGTAAAATTATAGAATGAGCCCTAATTTGTACATCTCGCAAAAATTCAGGACAGATGGCAGGTACGAAGTATACCAACCGAACCTAGAACTAATAAGTGGCAGTGACCCTTTTGTGCACACCTTGTCAAAGCAAGCAGATCAGATGCCTTGTCATGCTGTTTCAGGCTGCATTTTGCCACAGGCACCTATGTGGTGTAGAAGTGCCTCCGCCTCACCAAATCGTGACATCCCTAAACAATAAGAAACGTTCAGTTTATTGTAATCCATGCTGAAATTGCAAACTTGTGATTTAACAACATTGTTTAATTGTGAAAAGGCCTCATACAGCCAGCTAAATGAAGCTGCAGCTCTTTGTGCGGATATCTCATTCTGATATCACAGGCGGTTATTTAACCTGTCAAATGCACGAAAGCACACCGAACACTCAACCCAAGAAATAAAGGTCGTCTTGACGACAATCTATAAGCAGAAAAATTCGCATACAAGCTAACATGTGCTCATGAGTCACACCGAGCAATCGGGTGCCGTCTCGCGCAGGCGTTAGCTGTAAGTCAACAATCAACGCACTTCTAGAAATGTGTATATGATTTCTTGCTGAGAAATTACGTACAGAAGCGGTGACATTCGCAGTTTAATAAATTTTTGTGCCCGTTCAGACTAAACGATACTCGGTGCTAGTATAATTCATAACAGTAAGGAAAGGAACAATAGATGAACCTCTTGGCAACATCATGGTGACATTCCATGAAATTACTATGCACTACCGCGAAGGTAGACAAAAATACCCCCCTCCGCATAAATCACTGAATAAACTGCAACAGGTGACCTGGAGACAGTTGCAGACTGGCTCATTTGCCAACCCTTACAAATATTCACTAATATATCCGGGCTGCTTCTCACCTAAATGCAAGAACTGCGACGCCTATAAAGCGGACTTGACACATATAATGAGCGACTGCCCCGGGCTGAAACCTAGGGCGGAACTCGAGCTTCATAACACTTCAGACTGGGAGGTGGCGGTGTCCAGCTCGGATCCCGCGGTCCAGCTGCGGACCGTCAACTGGGCTTTGGAGGTCGCCGAAAGTCAAGGGCTTACGGCCACCTCACGCCGCCTAGCAGAATAAACCCAGTAATTTAAATAACTCTGCATCTGACGAAAATAAAGTTTTCCCTCCTCCTCCTCCTGGCAACATCAATACGTTTAAGGGTACTTTTCTTGAATCTTTTCGCTAAATGTGTATGTAGTACAGCATGAACAATGAACATTAGAAAAGCACTTTTATCATTTTTGTCGCTGTACTAATAATCTTGCACTCAACATAACAAAGCACACTACACGAACCATAAAAATGCGCCAAGCGCCGGACTTACCTTTCGAGGCGTACTCTGCAAACACTCCTTCGTGTCAGGTCCGGCGGCGTCGACTGCACGAACGGTCCTTCCGGCATAAACATTGGTGTATTGCGAATGAACTACAGCACGTGAAAGAACAACTTCCAACACATTCTTCCGTGCGCTGTGATCCGCTGCGAGATCGGCGAGAGTACGAGAGGCTTCTACTGAGCCTGGAACAAAGAAAATTGGCCGCATATCTGCTTGCTTTGCTGCTAACGACGTCGAAAGATATAGTATTCTGCCGCCCCTGGTACGTAACACCCTCTCTTCACCCCTCCCACCTCTCACGCTCTTCCCTTCCCATCTCACTCCTCCCATGATGGATGTAATGGAAGTTTTGCTGAATTCAATTCAAATTTCCCGTGTTCGCCCTGCTCTCGCGCCATCTGTTGGGAACCTAGCGAAAAAGAGTAGCGACGGATTTACATTGTTGTGCGAATAAGTGTTATCGTGCGCGCGTAAAGAAATCTCAATTTTATCAAAAGGTCAATGTTTTATCTAGACCTAGCTAAAATATGTTATCATCCCCAGTGAAAATCCGTCCCATGCATCCCCAGTGGAACTCCGTCCCATGCCGCCAGCGTAAGGTGCCGTGGCGCCATCTGTTGGGCAAAACCTAAAACACTTTCTCGGCTCTCGGTGGCGTCTCAGGCCTAACACCGTCAAAACAAAACAACCGATCTCAATAATAACGACAAGAGAGCGCCGATACTTAGTCTACAGCTAGCGATGAGGTGAAGCGATGACTGATTGTGCTATTTATTTTTTGCTGTCACAGCAGAGAGCAAGTTGCAAGAGCGAATTCAGATCGAAGCGGGCAGATTGATTGCTGCCATGTTGTTGTGCAATCGCTGTCCCCAGCGGATGTCGTCGCGCTGACTTCCGGGCGACAAGCGATATTTTCTGGCTGGAATACTGTTGGCTTAAAGCCGGAGCGTTTAAATTTTTCATTTCTTTCTGTCTCTCTCTTTCTCTCTATCTGTGTTTCTCTTTGTTTCTCTCTCTCTTTCTTTAAGTGTCTCTCTCTCGCTCTCATTTTCTCTTTCTCTCGCACAAAGCAAGTTCTGTTACAATCGTTGGTGTAACGCAATCATATGGTTTCAATAAATGCATACTCTACAAGCCTGGGTGTATAGTAGTTATGACGCTCGCCTTCGGACCGTTGGTACCCGGGTTGAAATACACTTTCTTGGCAATGCGGGTTCAAAACCAGCATTGCCAAGAAAGTGTATTTTATTTATTTATTACTCTCACTCTCTGTCTGGCTCTCTTTCGATTTCTCGATTTCGAAGCTTTCGATTCTGGTTTACCTTTCGCTGCTAAAATCCAGAAGTACGTCGTCTATAGTGGAGGGCAGGAGCTTTATTATTTCATTTTTAAGCTTGCCGTACATACAGAAGTAATAAGCTCACGAATCTAAACCTTTTTACTGTAAAAACCGCCAAGCTTTTAGAAGAACCTAAGCAACGCTAAACTAGCTCATGCAGGTTGGAAAAATAATGCGATCAGGGCTGTTTTGATTGCAATTTTGTTTTCCGTTCTTGAGCCACTTTCTTCAGTTGCGGACAATAAGAAGCAGTGGTCCCATACAAAAAAAAAGTTTATATTTAACAGCGAAGCTGGAGGAGAAACGTCGAAGTCCGCAGAAAACTCAGCGCCGTTGCCTAGCAACAACCAAGCCACAGCTGACCACCTGGCCCAGCCTTGCCTAGCCGCGCACGCGCCGAAGCAGTAGCAATGACGTCACCGCACGTTGCCTAGTAACCACCGGCGCAGGTGCGCGCTTGCTTCTCCCTACCAATGCCTCCTAAGGCATTGTCCCTACACAGACGCTGCTCCGCCGAACTCCCGCCAGCTTCGTGCTACTGCGCATGTGCCATGACGTCATCCCGGCGTGTCGTCTGCTGCGCGCCGCCCGCACACTGTGCGTAGCTTTCGCCCAGTGTGCATCCGCTTAGGCTCGGAGTTTGCCATAAAAGGGGCTGCGCGTAGTTGTGTCAACTTTCGCTAGATATCAAGCGGCTAGCCTCCAACGCGTTCAGCGTCGGCAAGCAAATCGTTCTTGACAATGTGTCAACGTTGGTTAGCCTGCCTGCGTTTGTGGCATGCCAGGAACGCAGTCGCTCGAAAGCGCCGACCCGTCCAGCGCTAGTCACGCGAAGTGTCGCGAAAGGGAAGGTACCTCCGAAATTGATCGCTTGATAATACCTTCCCTACATGCGTAGTTCCCTACCTTCCCTACAACCAAGTTAAGACCTAGCAGCAACCAAGTTAATACCTAGCAGTAGCAGCCAGTAAGACTTGAGGATCGACAGTTTCGCTGTGCCAAAGATTTGCACGACCGAGTGCAAGCTTGCCCATTTTTTTTTCTTGTTTACATTGGGAATTGCACAGAAAAAATACTGGATCGCACACTTGATACAAACACACAGACCATAACAAGAATGTTTATCCATGACAAGAAACGCTTCAAGTAAAAATGGCTCGTGCGAACTGTCCCAGGCGCATGCATTATGCATAACCAGTGCAGTAAACAGCCTTCACATAACGCTCGAGCCGCGCCAAATAGAAAAAACTTGCACCATCTTCCCGTAGGGGAACCCTGAGTAGTATGCGAAGCAGCCATGGGGTCGACTCAAGTTCCCATGGGTTTTCAGATCGGCCTGTCGCCGCTGCCGTTGCGTGGCTGGGGCTCGAGCCCTCTTCTCCGCGGCGCTGTCCACGGCGCTGACACTGGCGTTGACGCTGGCACTGTCCGTGGCACTCATCGCGGCGTTGCGGGAGGAGAATGAGAGGACGAAGTGAATGATGATGAGTGGGCGAAGCACCGGGGGATCATTCGGGTAAAACGCCGGAAGCGTTCTCCGGAAGCCGGAAGCTGGCTTCCGGAACCGGAAGTGGAACCGGAAGCAGAAGCCGGCTTCCGGTTCCGGCTTCCGGAAGCCGGAGCTTGGCGTACATATACTATACATATACATACAATGAGAGGAGGGGGAGGAGGGTGCGCATGCGCAGTGCGGGTGTGGACGCCGCACGGCGGATGGAGGGAGAGAGTGACATAGCCCCAACCATAAGCTGCTTCGCATCTAAAATCACCGCATATCCACGAAGTGTATGATGAGTGGGCGAAGCACCGGGGGATCATTCGGGTAACCGTGAATCCCCCATACATTGCCCACTCGAACATGCAAATGAGTGACAACACATGTGTACAGTATATACAATGTGGTTTTATTGGTCGTATGTGGTATTGAGGTGCGGACTTCGTTTTCCCTTCATTAAGACTGCCGTGTGATCAGTGCAGCAGCACTGGGACGCCGGCAAGCGGACCCAGAGGCGGAGAGAGCGCGGGAAGCGGCGGCAAGACGCCGGAAGCGTTCTCTACCTTCATTAACACTGCCTTGTGATCAGTGCAGCAGCACGGCGACGCCGGCAAGCGGACCTAGAGGCGGCGAGAGCGCGGGAAGCGGCGGCAAAACGCCGGAAGCGTTCTCTACCTCAGGTTGGTGGCGCCGATGCTCGGTTCAAGCGCGAGCTTCGCGAGCCCTCCGCTCTGGGTCCGCTTGACGGCATTGCCGTACTGCTGCAGCTTTGCGAGCCCTCAGCTCCGGGTCCGCATACCGGCGTCGCCGTGCTGCAGCAGCTTTGAGATCCCTCGACTCCGCTTGCAGTTCAGCCGCCACTCTCGCCTTTTCATCCATAGCGGGCGCGCCGTTATGAGAAGCGGCCGTTATCATCCATGGCTGAAGAGAGAAAGAGAACGCGCATCGGGGAACCAACGCCCTTGTGCACCGCAGCGCCCCTAGCGGACTCCATGCAAACCAGAGCTACGGACGACGACGACGAGGGGGTGACAAGTCTCGGCCCTAAAGTGCTTCGCCCCTAAAATTGGGAGGACGCTTAAGCTTCGCTTTTAAGAGTGGAACGCGACAGCATTCAAAGATCCCTGGCTACTACTCGTCGTTCCCGACGACTGCAGCTTATGCAACCGTAATGGTTACTGGAAAACACTGGCGGCGAATGCTATGCACGTAGGCGAGCTTTCTGGTGGAAAAGCGGTCTCTTGCGTGGACCAATTCCGGTGATGGTGCACAACAGCGCCTAATAAATTACATCATGTTTAGGTTTTCGTATTCGTTTCGGCCCTTTTCATATTTCAGTCTGAAAAGATTTAACATAAAAGGCATGCGCTGTCGTTGTTTTGTTTCATAAAATTTGTTGGTGGATTGTCATTCTCAAATTTCCGAAGAATAGCTTTGCCAAGAACGCAAGACAAGGTATGAGCCACATTAATGATAGAATGGTGTTGCATACCTAAACGTGGTTGAGGATGATTTTCTCGGCCGCGGGCGCCAATGACGATGCCGACGCCAGATTTTCTGCGACACGGGGCCATAAACCCTATCGCGTTAAAACGCTTGTGAGATGATACGGGTGAACCACAGATAACAAATTCTATGCTTTAAACCGAACGTGTTGCGAGTGACTTTCGGAAAATTACGCGTTGGAAGCAATGCACATGCTCTTCCGCAAAATACGGGTAGAAAAACAAACGGCCAGCTTCACGGTAAACGGACGCCACAGCTGATATTTTATGCTACCCATGCAAAATACGCTCACCCAGCATAACAACATCTTGCTAACAATGTTCTTAACGCAAGAAAATGCAAAATTATTTCCGCATGCAAAAGGAAACACCTTACCGCAGTAGCGAGGTGACGCGTTGCAAAGCGCACTGGGGTGTGTGGTCGTAACCAGCGGCACATGACCGGCTCAGCATCAACGTCTCTATGGAAACGAGGCGCGTAGACGTAACCCACGCTTCATCACTGCGCTTCATCAAGGCAAACAGCGTTAATTATCCCACCACTTTCTCCACGTAGAAACATAGCGCGTCTCTACTTATCTCGTAAGGTTTATAGCCAAAATACTCATCTTTGAGTATGAAATCATTTGAAATCCTTCATTCATATTATCTCTTGCGACGATCGTCAGAAATTATCTCTGCCTCGTTCTCATGCTAACCAGTAATTTCATTCGTTCATTCTTCAAACGTGTATTGACTGAAACCGCTTTCCAACCTCCACTGTGTCCATTTCTTATCCGATAAAAGTTACATAAACAAAGATAAAGTAACTCAAAAAGGCTGGTCACCGTTTCGATAGGTGGACCCAGCTTCGTCAAAGGCGGCCTCGCTATCCTCGGAGAGGCCGCTCTTGCGCTTTAAGAAGCACTTGAAACGAACCTTGTGACCTGAGATTTGTACTTCTGTTTGTGATCTCTGATGATCTCTGATTTCCAATTCCTCATGCAATGCCCTACTGGCCGCGAAAGTATTTCTATAAATAAATGAGTGAAGAAATAAAAATAAATAAGTTATTAAATGTGTACGTGCCATTGGGAGGGCGCACGAATAGACAAGTTCAAAAATGTCAAGAAGTCAGAAATGCAGCTACATGTTGAGAAAACAGTGAAGAGAATAAAGAAACGAGAGGGCCCATTGAGCGAGAAGTGTTGACCTGCCTAGAAAGAGGAACGAGAAGTGAACACGTTTAGAGAAACTTGAAAGCTTCTTTTATTCTGAATTTCCGCATATATGGGAGATGCTGAATCTTTTTTCAACTCAACAACTATAGACATTGGGGAGGACACGTAGCATGAGGGTCACCTAGCTAACGACGGTCAAGAAAGGACGCCGGACTCCTTCATTCCGCAGCGCCCGTTCCATGCTCGCGGATTCGTCGTGTCTTCAACACGGCGCAGCTCGACGTATCGCCTCTCCGATACCCCACAGCTACCAGACGCTTCAGGCAGAACGATAAAGTTTAACCCCAGCAAATGTTTTTATGCATTGACACGGTTTAGCAACCTCAGGTACAATAATTCGCTTGTTCAAGCCAATACTGTCGTAGAAATAACATTATTGCGGGTAAAATTCTTCTCGTGCTGCTGCTTCATCTAAATGCAAGGGAAATTCTTTATAATGCTTACAAGTTGCCTTTTGCTTTTTCAACAGGCGGGATGGTATCTCGGCTGCAGTGATGCTAAGGGCAATCCATACCGAAACGGAATGGGCTGCGTGTACTACCACCGCCATGTAAGTATGAATTCGCCCTTTTTGGCGTAGAACGGCCGGATTCATGTATCATTTTGTTTTTCCTTGCATAACCTGGGAACACCCAAGTTCAAATAGGAAACTCCCAAGCGTGCGCGCAGATGCACACGCCCACACGCACACACACGCACGCACATAGGCCCTACGGTACAAGCACGAAAGTCGAAATTTTAGTACCACCAAATTTGCCAGAGGTTGCAAACTCACGAACAATTACTCCCGAGAAATTATGCAGTGTTGCAGCAATCCTCGGTAAAATGATCCATCTAAAACTACTAGCGGAAACTGCAATGCATTTTAGGTCCCGTATTGAAAACGTATTTCAAGAAACTGCTTCTACGCCCTATTTAGCCAATGGTGTGATATCAATATTGCGCTAAGTTACTTGTTCAGTTACGGTGTGCTATCTGCACGGGCTTAACTTGCATTTTGCAATTGGGACATTCCACACAAGGACTTTAATTAAAACGCAATTGGTAATGCAATATCGTTAATAATGTTAGTGCCGCACTTCATTTGATTTTCTCAGCCATGCGTTTTTTTTTCAGTTAAATGAGTTAGCACTTGTCTCAGGATGATGGCTGTTATAAAGCTAGATTTTAAGGGGCCTTTAACCACTTTTATTGCGATAGAAATTATATGGACACTCTAGGCGATATTCCACCGTCACCGCCATTGCCGTTAGCTTCCGTATATAATCCACGGGCGATAAAATCGTCGCCGCGCGCCATAAGGCCGTTTCACATGGCGGGATTCAGGAGATAAAAATCGTTCTGTCGCTCACGTCGGGGAGCGATTTTCGTTGGCAGCTTTCAGATGCGTATTTCACCGCGCGATTTCCGTCGCAGCGACACCCAAAGTTGCTCCCTGCTCACGAAGTCTCCATACATACATCGTTACATAAAATCAACATGGAAACTAGTCAATTATTTCATTTTGATATTATTATTATTTTTTTTAATGGAATAGCACACAATTTTTCAGCCTTTAAAAGCGTTGATACTTTGCTCCGCTGAGCTTCCAACACGCGGTAACACAGGAAAGCACCTATTTTTGCGGCGCTTGCCGTTACGTCACGTTGCTTTTTTTCCAAGCGGAGAATGCTATATAAGTGAAAATAGGCTATTTCAGCAATACTTTGCGCAAAAGAAGTATATCAATGCATTCTATTGCAAACTGGAGTCATCCAGTAAATTGATTTCGACTGGATACGTCTTGCACGTTGACCGGCTACAATGCATAAATTACAATATGTGACGTAAAGTAAATTCACAAGTCAATTCGTCAATCTTTCCTAATTACTTGAATATGTGTTTCGAGTCGGCGTGCTTAAAGTCCGCCTCTTCAAATAATGCAACTCAAAGATAAGAATTGTGCGGGAGGCAATTTTTGAAAAATTCGTAAAACTTAAACGTTATCACTCTGTATAATTTACTCGCGGGAAATGAAAACAGAAAGTGTGAGTGCTTGTTGTCGTCTTTCCTTTCCTTGTCCTGGTGTGCGCCGTAATTCACAGTAAGATGGACATTAAAATGTCTACCATATTTATTATTCATCGTAAAAAGGCCAAATTTCACTGTTCGCTCCAGGCGATGTTTGTTTAAAATCGGCTTGAATTGACAGAACAACACATGCATATGCTCAATACTCCATGTTCTATTTTACAGCTCCTTGACAATAAGCATGGAGGGAAAGATCGTCGCTGCATACTTGGAAAGTGCCGGAACGGAAGATGCATACATGATGGTACCGCCACATGCGCTGTGTACTAAAATACCCTGCCGAACGGCTCATAATAAAATACTCTTTTGGAACATACGTGCTGAAATGTATATCCACTTCTTACATGCGATGCGAACACGGAGTAAGATAAGACAGGAGCGCCGACTCCGCTCGTCTGGAAGAGACACATTCTGCAACGCCGGCTCCTGCTTCACAGCGTGTTCGCCAGACGGCGCTACGAATGAAGAAAAACTCTGCAGCGGAGAGGAGCAAAGGCGCGGGGACTCTCTCGCGGCGCCTGCTTGCCTATCCGCAGGCGCGGATCTAGGGGGGATGTCCGGATGTCTTGACCCCCCCCCCCCTCAGATTTCTGCATCGCCCCCTCGCTGACAGGGGGATGGCCCTGTCGCAAAAAAAAAATATGGCCACCAGCATTCTTCAAAAGTATTTTTCGCGAGTACCGGTGGTATCGGCCATGTAGAAGTAAAGCTAGCTCGCTCACAAGCATAGTTGTATTCCGTAGGAGCGTGGTGTCGCGAAGTTGCCGTAGTTATTTTTTCTCATGAACACCTTGGAGCTCCTGGCGCCTGCCGTGCCTTACTCGTCCCGTCGGTGGCGTCGAATGAACAAGGGGACGTCCCTTTTGCCAAGCACACCAACGTCCGCTCGAGTGCCTTCGCGCCTGATTAACTTAGTTTCCCCTTCGGGTGTGAACGGTTGCCTCATTGGCTGTCATCGGTTCCGCGACCATACCACCTAATGAAAGAGATCTCTCGCTGAAGTGTTCTTATATAAATAATAACAACAGCTAAACTAAGAACTACGCATAGGCAACTTTTCTTTAACTGTAGCACTCATTGTGATCACAGTTACACGTTGACAATATCCAGTACGAGCACAGTGCCGTTCGTACGCTACAAGTTTTTCATTGTAACTTCTTAGTTTTGTTGTCGTACATTAAGCATAGGAGGGTCAAGTATAGTGATCTAGAATATGGGAGAGTGTCCAAAGCGCCGCGCGAACGCATGGGAGGAGCGAGGACCTTTTTGTGTGAACTCCCGCGTCGCGGCGCTGCTGTACCGGACCCGTGGGCTTACTCTGCTGCGGAAGCCGCGCTAAGGCGGCGGGCGTCTGCTACGAGCCTGTTATTTTGGATGCTATTAGCCGACATCACCATAATTTAGGATATATTAAATACCACGTCACCGCAAGGTAATACCGCAGTGACTCACCGCACAGAGAACGCGTTTGCCGGCTGTGAATACGGGTATTTTGTCTATTTCCTTCTAGCTCGCTTGGTTCGCGCTTACGCGGCTGTTTGAGTAACGCATTCCGCGCGCTTACTTCATTTACTTATGCGTGGAATGAGCAACGTGAACTTGCTGCACAAGAAAATAAGCTAGAGACCGCGATAATAACCAAAAGAATGTAGCAGATATGGCTAGCTCATGTTAACGCTTTTACACCCTATCGTTTCCTTTGTTTTATTTCATGCTTTCGATTTGCTTTACAAGACTGCATCCTGTGCTCTGTTGTTTCTTTATTAAAGCGAAATCCTTAACTGGGCTCTTGGGGAGCGGAATGTGTCTGTTGGCCGATGCCGCGGTACCAAGAATAAATACAAACCGCGTAACTCTCGCGGCTCGTTCAATTGGTATATATACCAAAGTATAGTGTGGAAAGGCACAAATGTGTGACTAAGATGACTGATGGGTCATGGCATTAGTAACTTGACATACTTGCACTCACGTCACGATTAACGATAACAATATGACGCGTGGTCATAAGACAACGGCCAGAAATCCCTCTGATACGGTGGGTACGTGTGACGGTAAAAACGTGTTGAATGCCAATCTCGATCTCAACATGTCGAACTTACCCATATATCATGAAGAACTGAGAACACAGGTAAAGGGTAATAATAGTATTGATAATTTCTGGAGTTTTGCACCCAAAAATCACAATATGGCTATGAGAGACGTCGAAGTGGAGGGCTTCGTTAATTTCGACCACATGGGGTTCTTTAACGTTCACCTAAATCTATGTACACGGGTGTTTTATGCATTTCGCCTCCATCGAAATGTAAGCCGCTGTGGCCGGGAATCGAACCCGCGTCCTCGAGCTTAGCAGTACAACCTACCAAAGTCACTAAGCTATAGCACGGCGTGTATAGGTGAAGGGTACGCGAGAAATATACGCGGCAAAAATTAAGACAAACCAAAATAAATGGAACGCGAACAGTGCAACGTTGTATACGTATACCTCATTTCATAATTACTAGCAAACGTCAGAAAACGAACATGATGAATTACATATGTGCAACTCGTCTTTCGCCTTCTTGTGTTGCAAGAGCGCAAACACTAAGCGAATTTTAACATGAAAGTAACTTTAGGAGTATTCATTGCGTACGCTCGCTGGTTCGTACACAGCAAATACGCTTACTTATCAATATCTACGTACTTGTAGTTACGCAATGAGAGAGGCAACAAATCACCAGAACACAAAGTTTTCATTTTTTGCTGTTATTGAAGGTAACTATTTTAGGGATATGTAGAATCAATAGCGATATTTGTAGTGCATCAAAGACAGTAATTTTCAATATGATTTTCCACTCAATATAATGCAAGCACAAACGTCGCCACGCGCCATGAATGCTTGTTAGTTTACGCAAAAAATCACACGTTAAGCAATAACTATGATATCATGAGAAGTTACATGTTGGTAATTTGAGAGAGGATTCATGGATTATTAAAGCAAGGCTATTGCAGCAATAACTTTTGCATAACAAATTACTAAATGGCTAGGCCAGTAGTAGCTATCTATTCATTTCAATGGAGAAAAAATATATTTGTTTAGCTATATTGGCTGGATCGAATGGCTTTTCTTTCGAATGTCTGAATTTGAAAAAAGCTTCGCTCACGGTGAACCTTAAGGTACATCATGCGCGAAGTTTGTATTGAAGAGATAGCGTACAGCAAGAATTGTTCGTGTACGCAATCTCTGAAGCGAAATAAGCCAACAATATTGCGGCGTTAGGGCCGTCCTTGCTCTTTCTCTTGCTTCCCTTACACCTTCTCACTCCGCTCTGTTCATAATAAAATATTGTCGTGGCTAAAAATATGCAAATAAATACATATGCATATAACTGTGAACCACTACTGACCGTGAGCGAAAAGCGCGTAATGGTGAGCGAAGCAGCCACTGGACGCACGTAAGTATTTCACTTGACTGCGCGAGTAATTTACTTTTTTCGTTGCTCTTATTCTTGCAAGCATGGTGCTATTGCCCGTGTACCCATGCGAATAACGTTTCTTTTTTTTTACGTTCTTTCCTTGCGCGGGCTCATTTAGCGCGTTTCTACGCACGCACAGTTACCGTAATACCGATCCCGAACTCTATAGCACCGGAGCTGGGCCGCGCTGATGAGTTTGATACGTTAGTTTTTGCATTATCTTGCTGCCCAAGCACAAAGATACGCTCAAAGATGGGTAAGCTCCATGCAGCACCACACTGTTGAAGTTAAATAGAGTTTAAGTGCTTTGCGTGGAAAATGAACGCAAAAAACTACAGCGCGTACCAGACGACCCTCGCTTCCCCCGCGCTTCGCGAGCGCGAGAAGCCCACGGGTCCGGAGCAGCAGCGGCGCGGCGCGGCGCGGCAGTTCACAGAAAAAGGCCCTCGCCGGAGCCGGCACTTTGGACACTCTGCCATTAGGATGCCTCGATGCCAGCGCTGCCGTTCAGGGTGGTGCCATCCTTTGACCGCACCCGCGCCGCCGCTTTCTTGCTGCGACGCCATCTTGAGTCACAGCGAGCGGTTGCGAGTGCTTGGTGCCGGTGCTTAGTTCGAGACACAGTGCGCGCGGATGCTTCGCTGACGCTTCTACTTGCTGGACAGTGTTCAGCCGCATGAATGACAAGCTTGTCAAGTGCATCGAGTCGACATGACGGGCTGTTGTGTTCCCAAGTGCACCGGATCGACGCGTAAAGGGCTTCGTTGTTTACGCTTCCCCCGGGACCCAGAGCGAAGGAAGAGATGGGAAGCCCAAGTAAAGCGGTATCACTGGAAGGCAACGGATAGCTCCTACATTTGCGAGGTAAGTGTCAAGAAAGTTTAGACTATCGCATCGTGTTTGTCATAAATAAGAAAGTATTCTCTGATCCTCGCTCACGTACCTACGTTCGCTCACGAACTAAGCACTGCACCGATGCTGTCTGAGTAGCCTATGGTTTGCGAGCGCGCGTCGCATAGGATTTGCCGTTTTGATCAGCGCAGTCTATGCGAGTAGTACCCTTATTTTAAGAACTGACGAAAATGCTTCGCCACGAAATAGTCTTACATTAGCTACAAATCGTCATGTAAACCACCTATTTTACTTTTTCACGGGAAGCACACATCGTGTGTCTCTTGTTTCTTTCTTTTTTTTCCCTCAGTTTCTTTTTTCGCTACTGGTTATTTGGGACTAAAGAACGTAGTGCTTCTTCTGGGGAGAGCGGCTGTTGTGTACGTGGCAAGCGAAGCATTGTGATTTTCTCTATTCTCTGCAGATATCTTGCGGATCTCAGGTTGTTACGTTATATAGCTGATTTTTTAGACGAATATATTTGTAGCGTGGTGCTCGTAAGCCGATGTTCATTCGTGCTCAATCCCGATCGTAGTGGGTACTGTTACGGTTCTTAAATGCCTGTGCACGGTATGCCCAGGTGTAGTAGAGTTAAGGGGCATCATGGGACCAAAATGTTTCGGCGCTTTCTGGCATGGTGTCTGTTGTAGCCTGTGCATTTGTTCGAAACGTGTGAAGCGAGGTAATACAGCATTACTTCTGCGAAAATTTATTTTTAAGCACTGTAATGGGTTTTCTAGCTGTATTTACAAGGCAACTTTTCATATCAATAATCACTTTTGTTGTTTTACTTGTACTTAGAAACACTTTGGAGAGGACCAGTACGAGGGAAATCGACAGGATGGGCGCCGTCTGTTAAAATCAACAGCCTTACATCATCATGGACTATATTTTCGAAGGGAAAAACATTGCTAATCTGTATTTGACTGTCTTAGTTTCATTTACGGTTTTTGTACGCGATATGTATGCAGTGTTGTGTTTAGTTTCAATGTAGTTATCAGTGTTCTAATTGTTATTTATAAAATGTTCTGTACTCGCCATCGATGTGCTTGGCTGATGCGACGTATTCGATGGTAGCTGATGTATTCTGGCTGGATATCTTGATTAATATTACCCGCGGTTGCGTTTTCTTGTTTGTATTCTTGTTTTAGATTTATATTGTGTGTAATAAGGTTGATGTACTCACTTGAAATCCCCCCCCATGTAATGAATAAAAAAAACTCTCCCTATCCCGCATTGTGTGTGTCGAGCCTACCTTGCGAATTTTTTTTTATCTCGTCTTTCAACATAACCTTCAGGCGCCACACAGTACATGTAATTTTTCATGTACATATCTCTTTCATGATTGATTGTACTAGACATTATAAGTAAATGTATTTTGTGCATCGTTTGGTTTCTTGTGTGTACTACGCAAGATTGACACAGACAAGTTACGTTACATGTTTCTCTACAGCACTAACTAAACCTTATTTTCACATCGCAGTTATCTTTACACCAGCTTAATCCTGTCAGCACACAGTTTTGTGGGTAAAAAAAAGCAAAATTGCGCGTGGATATCGTCAAATAATTGCAACGAACGCGAAGAGCACGCGCAACGCAAGGGAAACTAACTGCCGTGCGCGAGTGGCTGGCTACGGTAAAGGAGGCGTGACGTGTAAACCAAAATACAACAGCGAAAAAGAAAAACTTCCACACACAGGGGGTCGCAAACCTTATATACCAAGCATCGAAGCGCACAAAAAAATTGTGCGTATTTCAAACATACACACGGCATGTTAAATGTAAATTGAATTAGGCAACTTGGGGCATGTTCCCGGCGCCATACATTTACGTCTTGGACATTCGACGAGTTAACGGCTATTGGTTATAAAGATGTGCAGATGCGATACCGATAAAAAAATCCTCATCAAGGCAAAGCACTTGGAAGTGCGCCGCGAGTAACACTATTTATGAACGCAAGCGTAGCCGAGTCTCAGCTCGTGTGACTCAATATGGCGGCGCCAGCCGGGTTGTCTCCACCCTGGACGGCGGCGCTGGGCATCGAGGCGCCCTATCTGCCATATTCTATGTCACTCTAGCTCAAGCCCGCCGGATCGGTTTATCTGAGTGGGCGTTCTCGCGGAGCGGGGCGAAGCCTCGAGCGGCGGCTGCGAAGTGGGGGAGCGTGACGTCAGCGGCCAACGCCAGTGCGCGGGCCTAGGATGGCGTCGCGTGGTTAGAGAAACGGTAGCAGATGCGCGCCTTGTGTAAAAGGATGACGTCGCGTGGGAAACAAAACATGAAGACCCTGGCTCGCGCTCTCGGCTACTACGCCACATCGTTATTCTTGTAGGTGGCGTCGTGAGACTTCATACGCGGTGATTCGCATATCGTAAACAACCAGCGTAGTGGTTGCTGCGTTGGAGCAGAGCGTTACGCCCGTATTCAAGAACGTTCCTCTAGTCAACACACCACCACGACTCAAGAGAGAAGATGGCATCGCCATCCCTCCACAGAAGTGGTCACTGAGCTTCATGATCATTCACGGGAATTCTTGAGAATTGTCACGTCTTTATCAGTCGAGAAGCGGCGCTGTGCTCAACAAGGTAGAGTGGAGTAAGAGCTTCGAG
Organism: Dermacentor silvarum; assembly: GCF_013339745.2. Lineage (NCBI taxonomy): Eukaryota > Metazoa > Arthropoda > Arachnida > Ixodida > Ixodidae > Dermacentor > Dermacentor silvarum. The sequence continues at coordinate 80,126,053 of NC_051156.1, read as the reverse complement.
TGGAGAGCTGTTTGAGAATGCGGGAGTTAGTCCTCCAAAGAAAACGAAGGTGTCTCAGCCGAACAGAAAGAATCTCCTTAAGGAAATAAAGGTGTCCCAACAGAACTCCAAAGACGGACCCGTGCTTACGCATTTATAACGAACCTGCAAAAGATCATCCCAAATTTTATTTTAAGAAACAGTACAGGCTAGATATACCGGGTGTTCAAAATCAAGCTTTATGGCTTTCTTAAATTTATGCACTGGGAGGCACATGCAGACCACCTGCGCAAATCAGTTATGTGGCCAGGCGGACAAAAAGTGAGATGATAATTTTCGCTCTAAGCAGCCCAATTAATCAAAATTGAATAATTAACTTTTTACTGACTGCAGTAAGTGTGTATGCTTGTATTCAAAAGTTAGAGGCAGTCGTGTTTTACACAGTTTCACTTGGAAGAATTCTTCTAGCGTGTCTGTGCACCGAGATATCCAGCTCCAAATTTTAATTCTCGTTCGCATGATTACGCATGCAAGAGAATGAGGATCGGCGCAAAGCTCCTCCCTGATGTGACGCGGCTGTTGCGTGCGGCGTTTAGTCTGACAACGGGGCGGAGGCATTGGGAAAGATAATAACTGTCCACCTTCCCCTCACGGCTGGCGAAATGAAAAAAAAAATCTAAGAACCCGTAACCGCTGTCGTAACACGCGACCGCGCAGCCTGTAAAGATGGCGGCAGATGCCATGCCGAGATAATAGCGCGAGCGGAGAAGCCGGAGGGCAGTACGCGTGCGTAATGGTGACTAGACGACCGGGCTTGGTCCTTGTCTGGGCTATGCAAATAATGTGACTGCTGATTTCCAAGTATTCTAAGTTTTATTGAAATCAAGAGCAACAACTGCACCATCAACAGCAGAAACCTTTTTAGCTATGCTAACGAATATTTCATACTGCCGCTTTAAGTTTGGTGTTGTCATGCACAAATCTCATGACAACATTTCACCCATCAAGATGTCAATGCCCTAAAAATGTCCAAAATTCCTGCCTTCCACAGCAACGCAAAGCATAAACCGCTTTCGCGTTGACTCGATTATTCTGCGCAGTACGACAATTGAAATTTGGAGTCGGATATCTCGGAGCACGGACACGCTAGAATAATTCTTCCGACTGATACTGTTTAGAAACACGACTGTCTCTAAGTTTTCAATGCAAACATACCCACTTACTGCAGTCAACCAAAAATAATTGTTCAATTTTAGTTAATAGGGCTGCTCACAGCGATAATTATCATTTCACTTTGTGCCCCCTTAGCCACATAACTTATTTGCACAGGTGGTCTTCGCGTGCCTCCCAGTGCCTAATTTTAAGAAAACCATAAAGCTTAGTTTTGAACACCTTGTATTATCAGGCGCACTCGCCAAGCACATGGTTGTATTGGGTAACGTCCTTTTCCTATAAGCTCGGAGTAACCGATACCTGGCTTCGCTACAGGTCTTCTTCATCTTTCTGGGGTTTTACGTGCCAAAACCAGTTCTGATTATGAGGCACGCCGTAGTGGAAGGCTCCGGATTAATTTTGACCACCTGGGGTTCTTTAACCTGCACTACAACGCAAGCACACGGGCGTTTTTGCATTTCGCCTCCATCGAAATGCGGCCGCCGCGGCCGGGATTCGATCCCGCGATCTTGTGCTCAGCAGCGCAACGCCTGAACTGACTGAGCCACCACGGTGGGCTACATGTGTTGCTCTAGCCGGATAAAACGCGGGTTTATCGTGAGCAAAAACGGTAAATTTCGGGAAATAAGAAAGGCTACTATCATCATCATCATCACTGACAGAAACTGACCCCCCCTCAGAAAAAACCTGGATCCGCCCCTGCCTATCCGTTTTGTCGTCTGCTCCGCGCACGCCCTGACGACTGTAGCGCGCATAGCTCTTGCGGTTCACGGAGTTACGTTAGCAGGAGAAACAAGTCGTGTATCGCTTTATTTAATTTATTTTGTACAGGCCAAATACAGGGCATTTGTCAGGTGGGCCACATGGCACAGGAACAGAAAATAAACAAATGACAGAAACTAAGACGGAAAGAAAAACTAGGAAAAGGGGAAGGAGATATAACGGCCGTTCGTGCGGTCTCAAGCAATGACGGATAACAGCAGAAATAAGTTTTTAATACAAAGGTGACGTTCATCACTCTTTTCATCTTAGTATCCATCAAGTGCAAAGATGCCTCGCTTGCTTTTTTTTTTTCTCGCGATGCTTTCTGTGTTGCCCGGTTTTCTTGCGAGCAAGATTGCCGCATTCTCATTACAGCATAATAATGCAGAATTCCTGCAAGTGTTTCTTGTTTATGAACTTCACAAGGGAAGCTGAGAGTATGTGTCTCCAGCACATGGTCAATTGTTGCTTCGTAGACATGCGTCGACTTTGCATGGGTAGAAAAGTAGTCCTCGGCCGCGTGCAATAATCTATAAAGATGCACGTTTGGATAGCTTAACCGGCCGCGTGTTTTGGTGGTAATGAGATTCGAAAGGTTTTCTTGAACGTCTTCGAATGTGGAACCAAGTGCGTCCCTGCATGTCACACAATTAGATTTTTGCCGGAATTTTCGCGCCACGAACCCAGCAACAAAGTATATTACGCAATCGATGATCGCGGGATCATCCTCTGTTTCAGGAAAAATATCCTCACACTCCCATCTGTCTGTTTTAACTAGGCCGTCTAGTTTTGTGGTCAGGTTATTGATCTTGCCCTCTGGTATTGCATCCGAGGCGAAAATTGATTTATTGTCTTCGACAGTCAAGCAAGGCTTCTCTGCGCTCTCGGTGATTTCGCAGTTACCGCATTTTGGAGGTTTTATCAGCTTTTGTACAGAAAGAAGGCGATAAAGCTGAAGGAACGTTGGCATCGTGGGGTGATCATTTTGTACACCTGCTTGGCGAATGGTTTCGAAAAACCGCTCTAACGGATCTTGGTTGAATTTGCTTGTCAAAAGATAGGAAAATGCACATGTAGTCAATAAATACCTGGACAAACCAATTGTTCAGTGTAGGGCTACTCGAAGACCCTCGCTCGTGCTTTTCGTGAGAAACATATCTTTTGATATTTTCCCGTCATCAAGTTCTTTTTCCCATGCATCCAAAAAATGTAATGCTCCCTCCAAGACAGCAAAATCTTTCCCGTCCAAACGAACACCTTCGTGCGGAAGCTTTCTGTTTAAGGCATCGAAGATATCATTCATCAGACTCGTGAAATGGATGGTGCCATCACACTGCTGAAATGCTTGCAGTTCTTTCTCTTGCAAATATTTTAAGCTATCTGCAACAGCATTGCTGAACACTTGTGCGGCACATTTCACCCTCATTTTTTTTCTCTTTGACTCGGGTTTACATGTGACCTTGTGATTTTTGGGCAGATTTTCAGAAATCCGGGGCCATTGTTATCGGTGGTAAAAAGGGCAACGTAATCATTCCACCGTATCAGCTCACCGCCAACGTTTAGGACTCTCTTTTTTACCAATCTGTTGCGAATGCATTTGAGCAAATGAGGGGCATCGGAAAAGACAAAGATCCTCCTTTCTTCTTCAAGAGGGTGCTGAAACGAGCATTGAGGGTTGTCCACTTTGTCAGAGACACCAATGTAGTGCCAAAGCGAGCGATTCGTGCTCGCACCATCACAGACGACGCCATCCACTGCTGCACCAGCCTGTTCCAGTAAGGTGATGGCTTCCAGCAAGAGCTTTGCAAGCTGAATACCTGAAAGTGAAAAAAATGAAATCCTCTTGTTTTAAATGCCACGACCACAATCTGATTAAGAGGGACGCCGTAGAGGGGGACTCCGTATTAATTTTTACCACCTGCGGTTCTTTAACGTGCACCCAACGCACGGGACACAGGCGTTTCGCCCTCATCAAAATGCGGCCGCCGGAGCCGGGATTTGATCCTGCGACTTCGTGTTTAGTAGCGCGACACGATAGCCGCTAAGCCTTAACGGCGGCTGAAAGGTGAAGGCGAACAAATGTAACATTTACTCTCTATGAAATATAACAGAGAACATCTTGTGCCTTTAATAACGCCAATATTACATTCGCATTTTTGTTAACTGTTATCTCGTGCTGCTGGCAGCAGTGATTGTGTGCGTGTGCACTGTTTCTCTCCCTCTCTATTTCTCTTGTTATCTTTCTACGCCCCCCTCTCCCCAGGGTAAGGTAGCAAACCGGGTTTTCGTTCTCAGTAGCCTCACGGGCTTTCATTTCTTTAATATCTTGCTCTCTTCCTGCTGCCCATATTTACCACAATAGAATAGAAAGCCATGCGGTTACCGAAGCTATGCTTTCAGTAGCAAAAAAAAATTGGTGATTAACTATCCTTTTTTATTAAACACTTCTAAACAAAACTAGTATTCATTTGGTTACCATCGCATACTTGGAGTACTCCTTGTAATATAAAATATGATTCGACGATGGTGCTTTTTGGTGGTTATCGTAAAATTTTTTAAATATTTGCACTCGGTATTCTCGTTCAGAAGGGTACTGATGCCCCCGGTGTTGTGACGCAGATGGACTACGGTTCCACGGTTCCAGCTAGCTCTTCCATGGTCTGGTATCTACATAAAATATTGCCAAGCAACCGCCCCCCCCCCCCCCCCCTGTGCCTCGCGCACCTCAGAAGACGACGCACTCCCGCCCCGCCTTCGTCCCTCGCGTGCGCGAGAAAGGGCCGCGACCGTTGGCTGAACCTCGCAAATTTCACTCGCACATGCAGCGTACGGCACACGGCGATGATGGTAGCGTGTTCGGACTTTATTTCCAGGCCTGTATTTCTTTCTTTTGGTAAAGTGTTCTCCGTTAATTCTTGCTTGCGCTAGTCTTTCAAGAAATCCAGTGACTTTTTGTTATGTACCCGCCACGACAAGCGCCTACCCTTGGTTGGCCCTTTGGACGCAAAAACACCAACAGGCTGAGTGTAGCTGTCTGCAAACGGCACAAACATGACGACCAAAGCATGGTCTGCCAGCGGAGGTTCACTGGTGTCGTGATGTTGCACTTGACCAATGTAGGAGAATGTCTTCGCGTTTACCTCTCTGCCTTGCCGCACCTGGAAGCAATAGCATACATTGTGCGGGTTGTTGTCGTGTGGAACATAAAATAGATAGATGTGGTTGCTGGAATCGTAAATTGTAGGCTTTCTGTCCGATTAATGGAGCCGAGATGCTTTGGAACCAAATGTCCTAATTGAAGGAGCACATTTGCTGCTTAGTAAGTACAGATCTGAACTAAATCATTAGTGCTCTGTTGTTTATAATTCAACTAATTTTCATTATCTGTTGAATTCTGATGTTTTAACAAAATTTGGCCCCTCGGTTTCCTTTCTTTACGTGCACTTTAAAGCGATATTCTCGACTCCGGCAGGTTTGATGCCTTCAGGTAGCAGGAAGATTTATTCGTCAGAAGCCCGCTCCGAATGTTCACGTGGCGCTAGCTAACACCACCCGGGCTATATCTTGTACGCATACATAAATATATAAAAATGTGAACGATGAAACAGCCGTCATGCACACCTGGTAGAGCAACGTAGGCGCAATGCTAGGGATTGTGGGTTCGGCTCCCACCTACGGCAAGCTGTTACTTTGTTCACCTTCACTTACATTTTAATTATCATTTCTGCACTTCAATTCAAAACTGCAAATTACTTCCCCTGTGCTTTCATAGTCTTCATAATCTGTTGGAGCCATACGGCTGTGACCAGGCTGTGACTAACAAAAATCAGGCGCATTGGTACCCTCCTCGTTCGTCCCAGGCAAGGAATGGCGAGGATGAGCTCCCCTGGATTTCATCAAATACAAGCATTCCGTGCCTTTGGATGTCCTTCTTGCTCAGGAGTCTTTTCTTGAAGGCTTCAAAAAACTTGCCGTCGAAGCCGCACTCGGGTCTCACAAGTGATATGTATTTCCTCACAGTAGACACTGCAGGAAGGGGCATCAGGTCGTTTCGCCTCAGAAAGTCGTATGCAGCGGGACTTCGAATGTGTAGCAAAAGGCACATGGTCAAAAACTTGTCTGAGTAGCGGCGGCCTTTTGACGAAATGTATGTGTCCAGTTTTATGCACTCCTCCACGACAAGGCGTTGACCTTCAGGTAGTCGCTGGAGAATTGACTCCAGTTCTCCCTGGTTTAGCTGGCTCATTCTTCCTTTGTACAACTTAAGTTCCTTTTGAAGCTCTCTCATCCTTCGGCGAGATGACCAAGATTTCTTGTAGAGGTACCTTTGCCGTAGTCGCAAAACATCAAACTTGGGCTTCTTAATCGTAGGCTCAACTACTGTAGTCCTGGAAGTCTGCATTCTTTTCTTTTGGCGCATCGCATGACAACGCAATGTGCCCCCCATTTCCTTTGCAGTGCGCACACTGTTCAGTGCCGTAGATAGCGCACCTTCTGTGCCTCCACACACCCAAGGAGTCAATGTAGGCACACTGAGAGTTCACACCTGGGTACTTTTGCTTTGCGGGACCACCCCTGCACATCTTCACCTTGTCAATAGTCTCTACCATGCGCTCGAAGTCTTCGATGGTTGTCAGTTTTTCTTGAAGGTCAATAATGTTACTCAAATTACAGTTTAGAATAAATGCCTCGAAAGTTTTCCCATAAAGGCCTTCCGTGACGTAGATGCACTTCGTTACAGAAGGAACTGTGTCTTCACTAACAATTGCCATTGTGCTTTATACAATACGTGGTCCATGAACGTGTCCACCGGCAATGTTAGAGACACGAAAAATCAGGTGATTCTTTTTCAATGGCCAGGAAGGACACGTATAAATAAACCGAAATATGTCTCTCCATAGCATCTGCATCGGATCTGTGCTAAAAACGTTTTCAGCAGTTGCTCCCAATAAACTTATCAACAAAAAGTATTAGCAACCTTATAATAAAAAAATTTTCGTCTCCTACTTGATTCGCATTAGAGTTCCTGCCCTCGTAGCAGGTAATTTTGTTTCCTTCATAGCAAGTCCGCGAATTGCAGGCAAAATTAGCTGTTACTAAAAAGGAAAAAGAAAAAACTTTTGCCTAGCGACATCAATTGATAGCAGTATTTTCTTTGTGAATTGTGTTCCAAAATAATCTCAGTTGCTGGCTTATCATGAAACTGCAAATTTATACTGTATTATAACATCGTACCTAGGAAGTTTCTTTTATTATAAGCAAGTCGTAAAATTTCCCGTACATGCAGCGGTGGCTACGTGGCTATAGCGTTCGGTACTGCGCTCAAAGCGGCGGGGTCGATTCCGAACCGGATCACATTGGAGAGGAAGGAGGGGGCGGGGGGGGGGGGGAGAATCCTATAGCCCGCGTGTTGCTTTGGGAGCAGCACCCAACTATTTGCATTTGAAAATTTTCGTACCTAGTTGTGACCCCATGAAGGTGGAAGCTTGACTTTTTCTGGATGGAGCAAGAGATCCTGCGAAAACGAATTTCCATCTGCGCTCAGGGAGTGTGTGTTGCCGTTTTGATCAGTGGACCTGCTTTCGCCGCTTTTTTCGGCAGATTCTTCCTTGGAAGGCACACTCAAAGCATTGTCTTTGCTTAACAGATCCTTGCCAGGCTGCCAACTGAAGGAATCTTCTCGGAGGAAAGGCTTAGAATTTTCATCACGGCATGTCTCTGGATAATCAAAGGCGCCTACACTGCGCGTAGTTGTAGCCACATTGACTTCCTCCTGTCCATCCGCAGCGGCATCTTCTGGTTCCTCCTGGCATTCAGCATTATTGACATGCGCCAGACTCCCCTCAAAAATCGTTGGAACGGCTCCCTTTCGAAGTCGAGGCTTTTTCTTTACATCTAATAGGTCAATACCTTGGTGTTCACTGAAGTACCTATCAGAAATAAGGTGCTTCTCAAAGTGTCGCGCACATATCTTGTCCTTCGCTTTAAGCGGGCGCTTACTTTCAGGAGTTTTTTGTCGCCACTGGTGCAGTAGCTGCGGATCAGATGGTGCCGCGAAGAGAGAGAACTTCTCCCGTCCTTTGCCGTAGCCAGATTTACAGCCGGGAACAAAATACTTCATCGTTTCCTGTCCTGCTGTCCCGTCTCTTCACGCACAAGCAACAAGATAGCTTGTAACGTCAGGCATGAATACATTTACTACAGACATGGTAAACAAAGTGAGGAGCACGAAAATTTCGCACCTTCGCTTCCGCGCAGACGTACAGGAGTGAAAAACAAGCACTTCTGTTGTGTCTTTTTGTACAGCATCATGTATCGTCTGTTTCCTCTAGACATCCAAAAATGTTTCGCATGCGTGCATAAAAGCGCTACCGCGTGTTTACTTGCGCTTTATTATTTGTGCGCATATATTTTTTGTGTTTGATTGCGGTCAAATTGCGACGGCCGACGGTCCACGTTTGTAGCAGACGACACGCTCAGCGGGTGCCGCGCTGCCCGTTCTGCGCCGCCGTCGCCGCCGTCGCCGCTGGTCTCCGCCACTCAGCGCATGCGCAGATGGAAGCAAGCTGTTGAGTGTTTTCCACGCGCCTCGACAGATGGCGTTACGAGATGTATAATTTGCGTTGCACGTTTTGTCCCGAGCGAATGCGTTGCGCGGCGGCGGAGTCGGCGCTCCTGTCTTATTTTACTCCGTGGATGCGAATTACGATTCACTTCACGTCAATACCATTGCTTTTGCCAACGATGTGGGATATCTAGCTAGTTGGTATTCCATGACCCAACTTTTTTAGACAGCTCATACTATGGATACTACAAAGCTAATACAAGCATAGGAGCTTGTGTTTGTCTTTTTCATTTTGTGTGCATGGCTTCTGCACGCTAAAAAAAGTTTTCGATACCAACGAGTCGTGGACGCGATGCTGTAAGCATACCCCCAGAATTTTAAGCAACCGATTCATTACCCACATTTTTTCGTCAATCCTCAGAGCATTTACCTTAAGAATGGACACTCCCATATCGCTATAAGCGACAAGGAACGCTAATATAAATGCTCTTCTAGTCACTGATGTTTGATGCGAACGGTCTGTACATGCGCAGCAGTCGTGATCTGGCATTCGGGAAAGCCGTTGTAAATGGCTTCCTATTTGGGTAGGCTTGCTGTTGCTGTTTCCGGGGCTGCCTGATGCGTGTACTGTGGCCACGGAGCAAGAAACCTTTAGGAGTGGAAACTCAGCCAGTTGCGGCGACCAGAAAAAGTCACAAGCCCGCGGAGCCACTATCATGCTGGCGGCAACTGGCGGCCGAGGAAGCAATCGCCGTCTTGGTTGCCAAGGCAACCGGCCACGTGTGTTGCTCATGTTCGCGGCCGCGTTCGCTGCGTTCGGCCGCGCGCCTCACAGTTCTACTGAGGGTACTCACGCGTCCCACCTGCGTCCCATCTTAGGCTAGCAAATTCCGAACAAGGGTACACTGCACATATCAGCGCTGCTAGTATTACGGCACTCGAACAGACACCGACAAGAACAGTCGCTGTTTGACTTAAAAGGCCTACAAAAAAAAAAACGTTACGGTGTGCACATTGTAGCAAACGGCGAACGCCTGTGTCGTCTGCTTGGCGTCTGCTTTGAGCGGGAGACACGGACGCCGCCGAAAAGAACACGCCCGAGCAGCCCGCTGGGCTTCTGGTTTTATTTTTTTAGTAGTAAGTGGTTCATGTGGAAAGGGAAATGTTGACGCTATCTTCTGCAGCCCTAGAGGGAGCACGGATCAGCGCCAACGGGAATGGGTAAGTGGGGGAGAAAGGGGGAAAAATTTTTTTAAATGCGCATGCATTTCTTAGTCGGGGCATGTAAGGCGTCTGTCGGTGTCCGCGCGCCCGGCAGGTGTTATCTCTCCGCTCTCACTCCCTCTCCCATAGCAACAGCTGCGGGCGCGCGCGCTTATCCTCGCCCCTAGCGCGCTTATCCTCGCCCCTAGCGCGCTTATCTTGGCGCTGAGCCGTGCTCCCTCAAGGGCTGCAGAAGATAGCGCCAACCTTTCACTTTCCCTCAAGAACCACTTATCATCATCATCATCAGCGCGCTTATCCTCACCCCTGGTGCGGGCGGAGTAGCGGAGAGTGAGTGGAGAGGAGGAGCGCGCTCTGGCGTGTGAGGGCGCTCGCATCGCGGGAACTCGGCGGAGCTCCCGCGTGTGTGGAGAGACTGTAGAAGAGGGTAGGTGCAGTGCTTCGCCGCTCCTTCTCTCGCCGTTCGCTCTCTCTCCTCCCTGCGCCCCATTCTCCCGTTCGCTCGCTCGCACGTATATATAAATGGATGGATGGATTGATGGATAGAGAGAGAGAAAAAACATTTATTTAGACCATCGAGTTGATATTGAGGACGAGTAGGTGGTGTCCTCATTCTAGGACTCCACTGGCCATGGCTGCTCGACGTACTTGCTGGACGAGAGCTTCTTGTCCCGCCAGGGTATCGCCGGTCAGCTGTACCTCCCACCGCTCAAATGACGTGTTAGGCGTCTTTAAATGTTCAGGTTTGCCCCCGCACCCCCACGAGATGTGAAAGAGCGTAGGGCGTGTGTCGCCGCACCAGGGGCACATGCCGCGATATGTTTGTGGGTATATTTTGCTGTATCTGTGTAGGTTTGGGAATGTGTTTGTTTGGATAAGTCTGAGGGCTATTGCGTCTTCAGTGCTGAGCTTTTTGTGAGGGGGAGGATAAATCCTGCGGTTGAGTCGCTGGATCTCGAGTCGGTCGCAGTAATTTGGTGGCAGGGGCACAAAGGTAAAGGGTGGGGATTGATCAGACGATTCGTTTTGCCCCGCTCGGTTAATTAGCGCTCGAGCTAAGGCGTTCGCCCTTTCGTTCCCCTCCAGTCCCGCGTGACCCGGCGTCCACGTGATTTGATGGGATTCTTGCAGCCTCGGGCCTAGAATCTTAGCCGCTAGCACCGGTGTTTGTCCGTTGGTAAAGTTGCGGCAGGCCTGTTGCGAGTCGGTAACGACATGAACTTCCCTGCCCACCCTGTGATGTTGCTTTATTACTAGCGCCGCGGCTATGGTCTCAGCCGCAGCTGGGGTCTCTGCCCTGACGGAGGCCGCGAGGGTTAAGGAGTTGTCTCTCCCGTCCACGGCAGCTACCGCGAAGAGGCCCCCTGCAGGGTACGCCGCCACGTCCACGTACGTTACGTTCGGGTCATCCTTGAATTGTCGGCGCTGTCTGTCGACCCGCGCCTTGCGTCGTCCTTCGTGGAGTTCATGACTCATGTGCTTTGGTATGGGGTTCGCCGTGATCTTGCTTCTGACCTCGGGTGGGAGTGATCGTTGCCCATCGAGGGCACAAAGCTCCGTTGCCGTTCCGGTCCGGTGGAGGATGGCTCTGCCCGCCGCCGTGTTCTGTAGTCTGGCTTTTTGCGAAGCCATAACCGCGTCCGACAGCTCAGCGAAGGTGTTGTGGATCCCGAGAGCCGCTAACTTCTCGTTTGAGGTGGTAACAGGGAGACGCAGGGCCGTTTTGTACGCGCCTCTGATGATGGCATCGACTTGTTTTTGGTCGCGTTTGTTTAGCGAGTCGTAGTGATACGGCATGCTAAACGTTACTCTGCTGATCACCAGAGCCTGGACGAGGTGGAGCGTGTCCTCTTCTCGCATGCCCTTGCGGCTTCTTGTTATTCGCTTGATAATCCGCGAGATCTGGTTGGTGGTGGACCTTAGGGTTTGGATGGTGTGGGTGGCTTTCAAGTTGCTCTGGATCCAAAAACCCAGTATCCTAGTCTTTTTGCTTTCCGTGATCTTGTGGTCCTCGAGATAGAATTCGATAGGGCCGGGTGACTTGTAGATTCCTCCTCCATGCACCCGGATAGAAACTTTTATTGAGCGATGGTAAGATTCGCAGTGAGTCTTCGAAGATCGGAGGCTCTTGGTCTCGCGGTGGGGGGGCCCTCAGTCCAGGGCCGTCGCCGCCCTGCGTGCCCTGTCAATCAGGCTAAGCTGACCGTCCAAGGCCTCGCTGGCCAACAGCGACTCCCACCGCTCCGCGCTCGGGTGTTGGATGGGGGGTAAGGCAGGAATTGCACGACAGGCCCATGTTATGTGGAATAGAGTGGCTTTCTCGGAACACCACGGGCAGCGTGAAGGATATGCCGTGGGGTGGATTTTGCGGATGAGGTGGAGGTGGGGGTAGGTACCTGCCTGGAAAGTCTCCAGCTGGTAGCCTCCTCTTTGGTGAGTGAGCGATGGGGGGAGAGTATTTTCTTCTGGCACCCTTATAATAATTTAGAATGGACGAATAGTCTCACGGTACTGGAACGGGTGCCTCAGGGGCAGGGTGATCGGGTGCTCGGCTTGTATACCCTCGAGCGACCCTGTCCACCGCCTGGTTGCCCTCCAGCCCCGCGTGGCCAGGTGTCCATATGATCTTATGCCTGATTGGAGGTGTTCGAATGTGCAGCTGTTCGCCAGCGTCATGTGCCCTTAGGAGGATATTGAGCGCAGGTTGAGAAATGCGTCCTTTCAGGTAATGGCGGCAGGCGGCCTGGGAGTCCGTGAGAACGTGAAACGATCGTCCTAGCTTGTTGCCCTGAGCGATGGCAAGTGCGATGGCAACTTCTTCAGCCTCCGTGATGTTCTGGCAGTGGAGGGAGGCACTGGCTAGCTCCCTGTGGTGGTGGTCGAGGACGACCGCTACTGCTCGAGTGCGGGTGGTGTCATACAGTGCTGCGTCGGTGTAGCAAGTGGTATTGTTCTCACCGTACCTGAGTGTTAAGGCCTCAACTCGTGCTTCCCGTCGACCCTGGTGCAGTAGGGGGTCCATGTTGCGGGGGATAGGCGCAGCGGTGAGTGTTGAGCGGACATGATCTGGGACTAGGTGGAGTCGGGCTGCCTCCCGAAGGGTACCAGTGTGTCCGAGGAGCTGCAGGAGGGCGCGGCCTGTGGGTGTGAGCGTTAAACGTTGGAGCTGAGTGGCCATTTGTGCTTCACATAGCTCCGTGAAGGTGTTATGTACCCCCATGGCAAGGAGTTTGCTTGTGGGGGCACCAGGGGGGAGCTTTAAGGCCACCCGATAGGCCCGACGCACCATGGCGTCAATTTGGTCGCGTTCTTGCTGATTTAGGTGATGGTAGGGGAGGCCGTAGACGATTCGACTCACTATCAGACTTCGAACGAGCTTGAGAGTATCTTCCCGCATTCCATGGCGGCGGGTGGTGACACGGGCAATCATGCGGGCCACTTGTAGCGTTGTGTTGCGCAAGAGTGTGAGGGTATGTGTGGCGCGACGGTTGGATTGCAGCCACGCACCTAGCACTCTGATGATGGAGCGTTCGGGGACGACTTTGCCAGCGAGGAGGACCCGGATGGGGTTTTCCTGGGCAGTCTGGCGGCGCTGGGTTGTGGAGTGGCGAACTCGGAGCAGCTCGGATTTTTCGGTGGAGCAGGCCAGCCCGCGGGCATGCGCATATTGCTCGACACAAGTGGCGGCTTGCTGGAGGTTGTATTCTTTTTCGCCGAGGGAGCCCTAGGTAGCCCAGACCGTAATATCGTCCGCATACATGGCATGGCGAACGCCCTCGATGTGTTGGAGTTGATGTGCCAGGCCCACCATGGCCACGTTGAAAAGGAGCGGGGAGATGACCGAACCCTGCGGCGTACCCTTATTAGGGACGACGAGGGTGTCTGATCGGATCGTCCCCATCCCGACAGTGGCAGTGCGATCGGTCAGGAATGCTTTGACGTAGTTGAAGACACGGTGACCGCAGTTCAGGGCTGCAAGGCCTTCGAGAATGGCTGGGTGGCTAACGTTGTCAAATGCTCCCTTGATATCAAGCGCCATGATGACGTTTTCACCATAGCGGGGTACGGGTTTAATGACTTCCTCTTTTAGTTGGAGGAAGACGTCATGAGTGGACAGATGCGCACGGAACCCGAACATCGTGTGTGGGAGCAGGTTGCCATCTTCGAGGAAGGTCTGAAGGTGGAAGGTGATGACGCGTTCGAAAAGCTTGCCCAGACATGAAGTAAGGGAGATTGGACGCAGGTTCTCGATTTGCAACTTCTTGCCTGGTTTCGGGATAAGGATCACTTCGGCATGCTTCCGCTCCGGGGGGATGGTGCCGTTCTGCCAGTGGGTGTTCAAGAACGCCGTCAGATCTTGCAGGGCAGTGTCATTGAGGTTACGGATAAGCGAATATGTAATGCGGTCAGCTCCGGCAGCAGTGTTGCGTGTGCTTGCGCGGACGGCCGCATACACTTCCTCGATCGTTATGGGGCGGTCCAGGAGGGCGTTTGGGGAGCGTTGATAGACAGTGTTGGAAGGGGGTGGATTGTGATCGCCAAAGCATTTTCTCCGGAGCTGGTCGAGAAGGTCGTCATCAGTACCGTCAAATGTGTGAATGAGGCGATGGATGGCCTTGTTCGTTTCAGTTTTGCTGCGGGTGGGGTCGATGAGAGCCCGCAAAATGCGCCACGTGCGCGCCGTCCTCAAAGAGCCCTTAAGGGTGTCCGTGAATTGCGCCCAGTTGAGTTGGGCTAGGCTGGCGGCGTATTCCTCTGCTTGGGTGGTGAGCAAGGCAATTTTGACCTTAAGTTTTTGATTATGTTTTTGAGTCTTCCAGCGGTGGAGTAGACTACGACGTGCGTCCCATAGGTGGAGCAGGTGGCCGTCTACCTCGGGGGTCTGGGTGGTGCGGGTGATGTGTTTTGTATGGCGATCTTGGGTGCGGCGAAGCTGTTCGCACCAGTCCGTAAGGCTGGTGTTAGCGTCGAGGGTTTGCTCGCTATGGCATCGGAATGCATCCCAATCCGTGATTTTGGCTTTCCCGATGGGACGCCGCAGAGCATCCTCAGTGAGTTGAGTGCGAATGATATAGTGGTCACTACCCAGGGTTTCCATGAGATTTTCCCAAGTGTACGTGGAGCTGCCTCCGATGAAGGTAAGGTCAGGGCAGGTATCACGACAAACACTGTTTCCGATGCGGCTGGGTGTGGTAGGATCGGTCAGGAGCTCGAGCCGGTAAGTGTCGACGGCAGCGGCAATTTGCTTGACATTGTGGTCAGATTTCCTGTAGCTCCAGCTTGTGTCTTGGGCATTGAAATCCTCGAGTAGGATCAGATCCTTACCCATGGCCATGTACAAGCACCTCGGATGAGGGTATAAAAGTCTGGGTGGCATTGCCGGGAGGACTATAGGCATTGAGGATGAAAAGGCTGTGCTCGCTGGTCTTTTTCCGGCGCCGAGCACGATCTCTACAATGACATGCTCAATATGAGTGTCTGGGATGACGTCATGGGCAATGACAGTGAGCGCCTTACTGACGAGAATGACCGCTTTGCCCTCGTTCGGGCTGTCATAGGCCTCGTAACCTGACAGGGTTGGTGAGACACCTGGCTCCTGTAGGGCGATGACGCCTGACGGTTCAAGCTGGGTGTTTATGTATTGTTGAAGGAGGCTCCGCTTACGACGGTAGCCTCGGCAGTTCCATTGCCAGATTTCTAAACGTTTTTGCTGAGATGCGGTGGTGCTGCCCATGTTAGTTCCGAGAGGTGGTGGGTAGGGTGAGTTGGGGGGCCTTGAGGATAACTCCGGGACCAGTAGCTGTCTGCGCGGGGGTCACCGGGTTGAGCTGAATCGGGAGGTTGGAGGTAGGAGTGGGCGTTGGTTTCTTGCGGAGGGGGCCGCCTATTTCCCCAAAGCGGGCTTCAAGGTGTGTTTCGACATCCGCGATGCGTGTGCCCAGTCGGGAGAGTTGGGCAGAGAAGCTCTGCGTAAGTTGGTGGTGTTGGTTCTGTTGTTGCGTGAGTTGTTTCGTGAGTTCTCGCAACATTTCGTGTAGTACGGTATATGTAATGGGGGGTTCCTGGGGGGATGGAGGAGGATCCGCGCAGGGAGGGGCCTCGTGTGTGGGGTGGAGTGGGGGGGGTGGAGTGGGGGGGGTGGCAGGCTTGGGTGATAAGGGCGCGTAGCTCAGCCATTTCACGGGCGTGTTCGGCTTTAAGTTGTGAGAGTTCTTTCTTAAGCTGCTGGTTCTCTTGGGCCAGTGTTTCATATTGAAGTGTGGGTGGGGGGTTTGAGCGTGGAGCGACGGGTGTCTTTGCCACAGTCGACCAGCTTACCTTCGCGGCCCTGTCGGGCGGCGGGGCGGCAGGCCGGCCGGCTGGTGCAGCGGAGCCCTTCTTTTGCAGGCCGGTGCGTTGGTCCTGGGTGGCGTGGCGTTCCGGCTGGGCGCGGGAGCTGCGTTGCTCGGGCTGGGAGGGTTGAAGCTCGTCCAGGCCGGCAGGTGGTAGTGGTGGAAAGGACTGAGATCGGTACCGGGACCGGGAAGGGGTCTTTGACGAGTCGTCATCGTTTCTGAACCACCGGCGGCGCGCGCTTGGCGGCTGGCGTTGAGGGGTTCTGCTACGGCGAAGAGTTTTGAGACGTTGAGGACACTCCTTGGCCCCTGAGAGGTGTCCCTCCCCACAGAACTTGCACTGAGGAGTGCAGGGGTGTTTCTCAGTGGGGTTCAAAATGCCATACTGACGGCACGCGGTAGCGTCCGGAGTGGGGCAAACGTCCGAGCGATGACCAGGCTGGTAGCACACCTGGCACACTTGTCGGGTTGGACGGTACGGGTGGCACGCTACCTCCCCGCCGTAGTAGAGAACGTAGCGGGGAACAAGGGAGCCTTCGAAAGTTATAACGGCCGTCTTCGATGTCCCAAGCATGCGGGCGCTATGGATAGTAATGCCCTGCGTCCGCACTCGCAGGTTAGCTTTTAGTTCATCTGGAGAAGTTCCAGGGTCCAAACCATGTATAACGCCCCGTAGAGTGTTGTCATGGGCCGCCACGTAGGTGTTGAAGTCATGATTGCTCCAGCCGAAGGCGAGCGTGGACACTCGACGAAGGACCTCAGCTGTTTCGATGTGTGGAGTGCTTGCGATAATAATGTTCGACCCTGTAGGATCCGCACAATAAAGTCGTTGCCGGTGCACTTGGGGTGGTAGTTGCAGGCTGCCACCACAGCCCGAGGCACCTGGTGAGTTGTGAGTGTCTTGATATTTATGCCCTTTTTGGGGCGCAGAATAATCTTGAAGTCGTTCCGAGGTAGCGGCGGTAGCCGGCGACGCGGCCGGCGCGTCTCTCCGGGCGAGCTCTTGGCGTTCGCAGCGGACGCGTCGGGCGTCGCTGCCGTTTGCGTGGTAGGAGGCAAGTTGTTTACCTGGGCGTTGCTGGCAGAGCCTGGCGGGGACTGAATTCCGGCAGGCCCGGTAGCCTGGCCTTCCAGTTCTCGTGCTCGGTCCTGGCGCTTTTGTTTTTGCTTCTGGCGCCGGGAGAGCGCCAGTTCCCAGTTTGTGTCGGACTGTGTCCCTTGTTGTTGGGCAGCCTGCGGGAGCAGCGGGGAGGACGCTCGGTCGTCGTCACTGGCCGAGGTAAGTTCCTCCATCTCCTGTAGGTCCACGAGCTGGGGCGTCGGGGGGGCTAGAAGGGGCTGCATGGCTGGAGATTGTCCGGCTTGCAGACCCGACGTCGTAGGTGGTGTATCCATGGGGTTAAGGAGGCTAGCAGGTCATCGCTCGCCGAGTGCGAGCTAGGCCTACTTGCGAGTCTTAGTGGGTCAGCGCCCGCTTCGTTCTTCTCGAACCGATAGGAGGAGGTGGGATGGTCCTACCGGTTGAGAGTGGGGTCCTCAGGGTCCCGCTGATAAGGGCTCGAATCTCCGGCACAGTGCCTGGGGCGATAGCGAGGTGGACCGGCCAGAACGGACAAATGTAGCGGAGCCGAGGTGACGTGCGACCGCTCAACCCGGCGGCCATGTTGATCTCCCTATATATATAGATGTATGTATAAATGGAGTGAAGCGCGCGCCTCACTCTCGACCGTTCGTTGGCTGGGCGCCTCTCAAGGCGATGGCAGAAGTCGGTGAAGGCGAATGTCTGACGGCAACGGTACCCCTAGCAAGAAGTGTAATACAATCCAACCCGAGCATTACACCTCTCGCTGGAGGTGACGTCACTGCAGTAGCCCCGCCCCCCCCCCCCCTACCCGCCTTGCTACTACCCGCCTTACTACTTTGCTCGAAGCGGCAAGGACGGCGAATACTGCCGCGTTAATCTCGTTGCTAACATGTATGGGAACCTCATATCGCATGCCGTTGCCACCTCGCATGTTCGAGACACGTCTCCGTACAAAGACTTCTACACCCTTGCCTACACCGGAGACGGAGTCTTTGTGGTGACCGTGTACCTCGCGCCCAACCTCGCTCGTGACGCCGTTGCCGCGCAACTGGACGCGGCTATAGAAAGTGTGTGTGCGCTACAAAGTATCTGACCCCGTCGTCTTGGTTGGTGACTTTAACGTGAACGTGAGAAAGAAGAGCGACGAGTGGTTGGCGGAGTACACGCGGACAAAGTACTCTATGCAGTGTGCCTCCGCTGAGTCCGACAAGTGTCCGACTACCATTCACGGAAGTTGCATTGATCTCGCCTTTACCCGAAACTGTGACGTGAGCATGCTTCTCAGAGACCATTTCCTTTGACTGTACACTTTAGCGACCACAAGGCTGTGATCATGGCCGTCAGGTACAATGACAACACAAACAGGTGCTGATGAATGTGTAAATAAATGGTTACGGTATAAATCCTCGTCTCGTCATTAATTTATGCCATTAAAATTACTACGCCGTGTACTCTCGGCGCAAGAAATGCATTCGCATTTCCTCACGATTCCCTTCGGGGAGGTGGGGGCAATTTTTTCGCTGATGCTTGCATGACGCGCCGCAAGGCGCCGGCACTGCATGTCCCGTCGGCCACCCCCGTCGGCGCATACTCATGTGGCGTTATCTGGTCGCACGCGAGCGCCCGCGTTGACGGGAGTTTCTACTCCTAAATAATCTTCCTTCGTGACTGTGGCCATAGTCCCTTAATAACTTTTTCGGGTCGCGAAACACCCGACTCAGTTTGATATAGAGCCAGCGCCTGCCGCTAGGGGCGCCATAGTAAAAGAAAGGCCACCTAGCCGAGAGTCCACTGCAGGCGGCGGAGGTAATTTTTCTGCTGTGGTCGCGTTGCGGCCGAAAGCCCAGTTTTTTTAAGATTTTCTTTACATTCTATTTTGTCGTAGCGGTTACGGTATCCAAACTTGAACATCTGAGAGTGTTTTATAAACAAAATCAAAGCGCGTACAAAAAGTAAACAATCTCAAGGTCAGCTGGCGGCTCCGTGTGTCAGCCGACGACGCGCATTGAATTCTTTTTACTGAGAAATCTGTCGTTAGTTGACCCAACCGGCTTCGATTAAAAATTTTTAAGCGACTTTTATGCGCTGTACAAAGCATAAGACATTAGCGGCGTGGCGTTGCCAGTAAACGACAACCTGGGCTCAAGGTCGTGTGCTGTTATCGAATTCCGATTGCACTCGAGCTGTTCATGCGATGGTGACAGATTGTAATCGCACATAGCATAAAATGTTCTATGATGTCAGAATTACTTTGGAACAGGTACATCGCTGATCGTAGCCGTGAATGAAACGCTTGCTTGAAGGGAAGTATTGTCATTTTCACGTAAAGCAAAGCTTTGCTAGTTTTCGTGCGTATTATTCCAAATGTGCCTGAAAGTTTTCAAACGCGATTTTCGTTGCCAATATGCCCTATGAAAACCCAAACGGATTATTATGCCCGACTGACTCAGCACTGAGCTTATTAATCTTTAACTGGCACAAGCAGAGTGACGAGGATTGACGGTCCGCTGCACTCAGTACCATACCTCCTTGGCGAACTGCCACGCATAATAGTATTTGAATCGCGAGCTTTCTTTGAAGCAAATGCAGCCGTTCTAACTCGCGAAAATCCTTATGAGAAATAACATTTAATATTCGCTTTCACTCAGCACTGCTGTAGTGTAGAGCTCAAAAACGATCTGAAAGTTGTATTGACACAGAAAACTGACATCTTGTTTTTCCTGTTGCACTAAGTTCCTAATGTCCCATTTATCATGGCTGGCAGCCTACTTTGCTTCAGGAAACAAAATTACTTCTGTGGATTGGCCCTTTTGTAAGCCGTGCAGCGCTGAGGTAGCAACCTTAAGCAAATGGTAGAATTGTCGATAGCTGTTGCGATCAGAATGCGAAATCCATAGGCAAGAACTCAAACTAAGTGCTTATGCGAATAACTTGCCGTCTATAAATATCAACACACAGACAGTGCAATTATGGTTACAGCTAGGTCATAAATATTTTCTTGTTTAAACCAGAACAAAGTGTTTATATGTGCTTATGTTCTCTTGGATGTACTAATAGGCACCGTTGATGTTATTTGCAATATATAAATGAAACAAATCTTGTAAACAGAACAGGCGACTGAGAATCACGCACACGCACACACACACACACACACACACACACACACAGGCCGTCGAAAACACGAGGAATGGCAGTAGGCCTGAGGCGCGGCTTGTCCCTCGGCAACGATACGGCGTCACCGTCTATCGTGAAATCCATCATCCGTACGGAGATGGATGATGGATAAAAGTACTTCGCGCACACACACGCATGCTTGGACTCGAAGCTGAAATCGTCCATTTCTTGCCGTGGTATGGCTCGCTTACAATTTTCGAAGTGCTCACGAACACTCGGCATGCAAAATAGCGATACCTTTTCGGCAGTGCCTTTGCAGCTGGAACGGCCCGCCGGCATACAACACCTGAACGGCAAGCGAACGTGCCGCTTCAATTGTAGAATGCCAGAATTCGGATCTTGCCTAAAACTCAATCACAAATATATAGTACGCGTCCAACTTTCCGCACACGCCGGTCGCATCTGCAGTCTCGCCGGGTTGCAACACTCCAATTGCTAGTAGATACAGCTTTCGACCGCTGGCGCCACGCTGCGCCACTCGCGCGTACCGCGTTTCTAGGTGGTTTCTTTCGCCGAGGGCGCTCGAACGCAATCATTTGGTTCGCATGAATGCAACCCTTGGAAGCGTGGCTGTATGGCTGACTAAATTACGCTTAAGCATAGTGGTTCCAGTCAAGTTCCATCCATGGCTTCAACATACTGGGTAATGAGGTTAAAGTGTTAGCTTACGCAGATGATCTCGCGTTTTTCTGCACAGATAAGCCTAGTGTTGAAAAGGTTGTAGCTACAATATAGAAATTTGGCAGCATATCAGGAGCACAAATCAACTCCTCGAAAAGCTTAGGCTTATGGTTCGGCTCCTGGTGTTATAATCCAGAACAGTTTGCAGGCATTAAATGGACTCATGTTCCGCCAACGTATCTTGGCGTGCCGCTAGACGCATATAAATTAAGCGCGCACTATTGGAAAGAACGAGTTTCAGCCTTGCAAAGTTACGCTCAGACATTCGTTCCATACCGACTTTCTATTTTCGGAAGGGCTGAAGCATGCAATAAGTTTTTAGCAACTAAAATTTACTACGTATTGCAAGTTATTCACTGTGCCAGGCTCTACATCCAACGCTTTCACCGAATTTTTGCAACTTTCATATGGTCTTCCACTTTCGAGCCCATGAGGAGAGACAATGTTTTTAGTCCAGTTAGTGAGGGTGGGCTCGGCTTAGTGCATCTTTACGTGCGGCAAATAGTGTCCCGTTTCTTCTTTTTTCGCGATCCTTCACATCCTATAATTCGGTCATTCATGCAAGTCACACTTGTTGATGCTTTACCTGATTTAGTTGTTTCTTCAAATTTTTCTTCGCCTTTATGCTTGTTGGGGTTCATGCAGGAGGTTTATTTGGCGGTTCGTTTCCTGACAGTTCGGTTTTCTACTGAATACTTGTACTCCGTGTCGCGTAAAAACTTATACAAAGATTTACTGTCCATGCTTTTTCCGCCTCCATTTTACCGATCACTATACATTGAATGGCCAGGCCACGATGTACTAAAGCGAGTTCGTAAAATGTATATATCCCCATGCTGCAAAACATTCTTTTACAAACTACATAGTGAAACTTTACCGGTAAAAACATGGCTACAGCAAAAGGGTATATTTGTGACTTTTGTTAATTGTCGTCTTTGTGATGTGCCAGAGACAATTGAACACTGTTTTATTGACTGCAAAGATGCCATTCTATTTTGGGACATCCTCCAACGGACTCTAAAGAAAGACCTTGAAATCAACCCCCATACAGTGCGATATCTGCTGCCGACCCATGATGACAGTGTACCTTTCGACGTGTTCTTTCTCATGGGAATGCACAGTCTGTGGAAGACGCGAATGATGGACCGCAACGCCGAACCGGTTGTACCCACAAGAGTAAATTTCATCCAGATGACTGTGCACCTAAAGAATGTTTACGATGGACTTGATGTTCAACCGGACTGGTACCCCATTTTGGTGAGGTGCTTAGCCTTACCACCCTTTTAAAGCGGAACAGTGCTTCTTCTGTTTTTCTGTGTGTGACTCATTATACCCACCTTTCTATGACTATGCACAATTAGTGAATGTTTTATTGGATGACATGTTAATGTATTAAATACCATGAAAAAAAAGTGGCTGTATGGCTGAGTGGTTACGGCGCTGGCTTCGGGATCGCGCGTGCTGGTTCGAATCCCGCTCTGGCTAGAATTTTTTTTGGTCCTAATATTACGCTTTTTTGTTTTTTTTCTCTCTCTGTTTGCCAGCGCGGTCGCTTGAACCCCGGTGCCACGGGGGCAGCCATGGTGCCGCGCGCCAACGCGAAGTGGCGGTCGTTGGGCTGTTGCGGAGCGCAGCGTAGCAACACCCCAAATAAAAAAAAAATACTGGTCTAGTCAGGTAGACTGCTCCCTCCCTGATAGTGAGATTATATTTGGATCATCAAAACAGTGATGCGTTTATAATACCACCGATCCCAACAGCCCGCTAGTCACCACCAGCCCAGCGTTTTCTCCGTCAACGCCTCCTCCGTTCCAACGGCGGCGACTAGAAACATGGTACGCGTGAGCGGCGCAGCGTGGTGCCAGCGGTCGAGCGCTGTATCTACTAGCAATTGGAAATACGCCGCCGGGTTTAACGCGGAGAAAGGTGGCCTCTCAGCTGGGGTGGCGCTGCAGCGCGGCGGCTTCATGCGACATATCAAGCTCTCCCATAGAGTGACGGCGGAGTTTCGTGACCAGAAAAGTATTGAGGGAATATGCTATGGCGAAGCGCCTTCATGCTCTTCGTTTGGGCCGAGGGGCTCATCGTAATGACACCTTTTTGCAGGGTGCAATTTTTACCCATAAGTGTTTATTTTGTAGTTCAATTGGTATTATCATAATCATGTTAAACATGCTTAACAAGTACCAATTTACTTGAATTTGTTGTTTTGCTTTTTTTGAGACCATAAATGTGGTATAGGCTCCGTACAGTCGAGTTTGCAGCTACTCTGGCGCCATCTGCCCCAGCGACGCGACAGTATTGGGAAGGTGGCTCCGCAGTTCGGCCGGCTCGATGCGTATTCTTTCCCGCGCGCTACACTTCGTTTCGGCCACGGTTGAATCTGTTTTACTTTGTTCACCAGCCTCCGTTATTTTTTTGGATACGTCTTGCGACGGTGCATGCGCTTCATCGGCAAGCGTCAAAATTGACGAAGGTGAAAATAAATTGAGGGGCGCTTCAGCTTAGGGTTCAAGAGTGGGACGCGATAGCATTCAAAGATCCTTGACTGTTTCTCACACTTCCCGGCAACTGCAGCTTATGTAACCGTAATGTTTACCAGGAAACGTTCGCGGTGAACGTTATGCACGAAGGCGCGCTTTGTAGTAGAAACGCGGCCTCTTTCGTGGGCCGGCCTTCTTTTATTGTTTGCACCTTATTGTTTGCAAACACCGGCAGCGTTTGCAGGCATGCGCTGCCGGTGTTTTGTTTCATGACAATTGTTTGTGGGCTATCACTCTCAAAAATCCGACGAATAACTTTGTAAAGAATGCAAGACAAAGTGTGAGCAACTTTGTCATAAAATATATTTGGAGGCCCTGCGTAGTTGGGGACGATTTTCTCGGCCGCGGGCGGCAATTCCGACGCCGACGCCAGATTTTCTGTGACACGGGGCCCTAAACGCTATCGCGTTAAAAGGCAAGTGAAACAGGCGATACTGCTGCGTAAATAACTGTCACAACCACGAAGGCCAGTCCGGGATAAGAGAGAGAACTTTATTGATTTCCGGCAGATTGCTGGGCTGGATTCCCACCTAGGAGCCAGCGGAGAGACCGTGCCTCCCGGCAGCTTCCTCGGCCTGCTGGATAGCCCACAGTTGCTGGTCCAGACCTGAACTGAGCAGGGCAGTCCCCCAATGCGCCCGAAGGCCCTCATTGGAGGCCGCGACCCCAGCATCGCTGATTAAAGCCCGGGATAAAGTTGTACAGGTTTCCTTTCAAGTCTTATGACACGGCCGCTGGACAAAAAAAAAAAGGCGCGCTCTGAAGGCGCGCTCCCATTGCAGCGCGCCGCGTCGGGCGCGCTGCAATGGGAGAGAACGTGAAGGCCGTAGTTGCATAGTCGGCCTCTTGGCTGGGCCGAACCGCGCTAGTCATCGGCGATGGAACGCGTCGGCTTGCACGCACGACGGCGTTACAAGCGCGATCCGGGCGCATTTGCTATGCCGATGCCAGACAACAGCCCCCGACGTGTGGCGCCGCGGCGGTTCACACCGTTTTCGATGAACGCGGCAGGCCGCACCTTTTTTTTCATCCCGCGGCCGTGCTTATGAAATCGAACGGCGAACGAAATGGACCGCAGTTGTGAGGAGAGTAAAATAAGTCAGCTTCTGTCATATTTGTGAGAAGGGTTTGTTTTGTAAATCGTGCTACACAATGCGCGTTTCACAGCTCGTTGTGCGACGCCAGCAGCCATGGCCAGATGCTGATCATTTAAAAGAAATTTGTCACCACTGTGCTAATTTGACGACTGCTTGCCGTCGCCTTAGCATTCGATATGATCAACATTGTACTGGCACGTGCGATGAGCAACACACGTACGTGACAAACACACGTACGTGACGGCTCGCGGTGGTAGGCGAACAAAATCGGTGGGGCTTAAGCGGCTGACGGGCGTATCGCAGGCATCTGATACAACAGGAAGATCGAGGCAGAGCGTGTCAGAAGAACAATCAATTAAGGCCGAGTGTGCCGAAAGGAAGTCAAGGCCAAGGATAAGGTCATGGGGGCAGTGAGCAAGGACGGCAAAAAGGACAACAGTGTGACGACCGGCAATGCTGACACGGGCGGTGCACATTCCGATCACTTGAACAGCACCACCATCGGCAACACGTATTGTCTGTGTCGTAGACGGCGTCATAATCTTCTGCAGGCGGCGGCGTAATGAGGCGCTCATAATAGATAAGTGTGCGCCAGTGTCGATGAGGGCGGTCACAGGAACATTGTCGACTTTGACTTCAAGAAGGCTATGGTGAGTGGGGAGCGTCAGTAGAGGATTTGCAGGGGACGATTACATTACAGCTTCACCTCCATAAGCTGCACTATCTAGTTTTCCTGCGGTGATCGTCCAGAGAAGGACGGCGAGGAAAAGCGGCGAGGCTGCGGCGAGCGGGATTGGCGGCGTTGCGGCGACGGGGAGCGGGAGAAGCGGCGAACAGGAGCAGTGGCGTCAGATGGAAGAGGCTCGTGGGAGGACGACGAGTAGTAAGTAGGGGAACCAGCGGCTGGACGTCTGAAAGGAGTAGGGTACATGGAGGTCTGGCGAGATACGTAGGTCCAACGGCGACGGCAATAACGAGCAATGTGCCCGGCCTGATGGCAGGAGAAGCAGATGGGCTGATCGTCGGGCGTTCTCCATTCCGCAGGATTGCGGAAGGAGCCGGGAGAGGTGTAGGAGCGTCGAGTGGGTCCAGAGGAATAAGGCCGAGCGTCAGGACGAGTCAGTGGGCACGCTGATGGAAGGCCAAGATTAGCAAACTCCTGCCTGACGACAGCTTGGATGAGGGACACCGATGGCTGCGATGGTTCACTGGCGTGGGTTGTAAACACGGGGGGTTGAATCGGTGCAGGACAGGCGGCTTCAATCTCGCGACGAACAATGCGAGTAACGTGGTCACAGGTGGGCGGCTGGCGAACGGCATCACACGATGAAGTTGCAGCCGTATTGGGCAGCCGGGTGAATTTCTGGGTAATACGGCGGCTCTTCGCGTGTTCAAACCGCCGGCACTCTTTGATGATTGTGTCGACGGTATCAACGTTGGTATAGACGAGCAGGTTAAAAGCATCGTCGGCGATACCTTTGAGCACATGAGAAACCCTCTCGGACTCAGACATGTGCTCGTCAACCTGGCGGCAAAGAGCAATAACGTCCTGGATGTACGAGACGTATGACTCGGAGGATGTTTGTGCACGAGTTGCAAGTTCATTCCGCGCAGCAAGCTGCCGGCCAGTGCTGTCACCGAAAAGGTCACGTATCTTCTCTTTGAAAGAGTCCCAGCTGGTAATTTCCGCCTCGTGCGTCTCGAACCAAACCCGCGGTGGGCCATCGAGGTAAAAAAGCACGTTGGCGAGCATAAGGGTCGGGTCCCACCTGTAGCCGGCGCTGATCCGTTCGTAAAGGTTGAGCCATTTGTCGACGTCAACCCCATCCTGGCCGGAAAATACGCCAGGATCACGAACAGGAGGCAGAACGATGTAGGTCGGAGCGACGGGAGGGGCAGGGGGTGAAGACGATGTGCCTGCACCGACTGACATGGTCGCAAGCGTGATGAGGCGGCCGTTGCGAAGCTCCGTGATCGAAACAGGGAACTACCCAGCACCTCCACCAAAAAGATGTTACGTAAAACGGTATAAGGCGGGACTATTTACACTGTATTTACAGTATGAGAGAGACACAGTAGCCAAGATGATGGACAGCCACCGGCACCAGAGAGAAGCGTCTTCTTCGTCGTCTGCCCCAGGATGAATGTCTCTCGCGTAGCAATATAATGCCAAGGAAGCCTATATTGTGCTGGCGAGCGCTAATTCATAGACGATCCTCGTTTCGACCGCAGGCGCTTGAGAAGCGCTGATTCACGTGGTGCGATTTTTTTTTCAGATTTTTCTTCGATTCGTCCAACAATCCGAATCGAGTTTAGCTCACTCAACATGACTGTGCTGACGACAGCCTAAGAGTGAGCGTGTAGCTGCACGCGGTCCAGATCGAGCTGTATGACAATCTAAAGTAACAGTGTGACAGGGGCATCAAATGATAGGCCGCGGCGTACAACGCGCCGGAGCGAAATGAGGCATTCATTGCCAACAGTGAGGCGTCGATTAAAAATCGGTCAACTACGATGTTTTCAGGGTGCCAGTTTAGTGACTTCAACTTTAGTGTAACAGTAGGCTTTATTCACGTGAAGAATGATTTCGTATAGTTGCTTTCCCTGCTGCGAACGGCATTTCGCGTGAACGTTCACGCCGTCCACTTCTTTCACAGAGGTAACACGAGAAGCAGCTTAGAGCTTGTCTCCGCTGGTTAACGCTGCGCCATGAAAGCACTCGTCCACTTTATTGCGATAGCAATTATATGGACACTTCAACCGGATTTCTGCCGTCGCCGTCGTCGTCGCCGTGAGGTTCCCTATAGATAAAATCTTCGCCGCGCGCCGTATGCCCGAGCGGAAGCGTGCGGGGACGCGCGCTGTCACGGAGAGCGAACGCACTCAATCTCCCACGCGCAAGCAAGGAAGCGGGAAGCCAGCGCCGGAGGGAGCGGAGGGGAGGGGGCGCACTTCCTCTCTGCCAACAACCGCGCTCGTCGCTCGCTCGCACCGTCGCTTATCTCCACACGGCTCTGACCTTTATGCGCCGTGCATTCACCGCTCAGTTTCCGTTGAAGCGATATACCGCACGTACCTTCGCCCGTTGGTGCGGCCTATGCGCTTGCTGCCAGCGTTTTGACAGTCGTTGTTTGCAGTCATTCAGTGTGATCTATTCATGTTTGTTTGTGCGCGCTCACACCACGCTTGTTCAATCAGTTAGTAATAGTCGGGCCACATTTTCCAACGCACGCTACACATGCAATGCTGCCCGGGTCGGCAGTGCATACAGGTGTGTCCCTTCGCACGCGCTGCCCACGGGAAGCGCTTCTCATCAACACCACCGTTTCACACGCGCCTTCTCGTGGTCATCGAGTCTCTCTTCATGTCGGTCTACCTACGGCGCAGCACACCTGCTTAATTAATCAGCTCATGTTTACAACAATTCATATTGCTACCAAAGCCGCTCACCTTACTTCGTATGACATTGCTGTGTTGCTATCGCATTCATTCCTTCGCCCTTAGGGCGAAACTGTGACATTTTTTAATAGGCCTGAACCTCGAAAAAACTATTTGTGACATCACAGACGGCCACGCTTGCACTTTCACGTACACACACGCACAAAAAAAAGACGGCGGATCGCGGATACACGTGCGGCTTTCGGAGACGTGTATAGGTAGTTTCGAAATCTCACAGTCTTCCCACCTTCCCAGTTTCGCGCCGCCCGCCACATGCGGCGCTGAGCATCGCGGCACCGCCGCTGCGCAGCAGCGCCGCCTGTTCACTGTACGGAGCCTATAAAGAATTGTATTTACTAGACAGCGCCATGTACGCACAGGTAGTGCCACGGAAGTTGCGTTTATAAAGATTATTTACGTGCGTTTTATAACTATAGCAACTACGTTATTTTTTTCGTTCCTCGGCAGACG
Source organism: Dermacentor silvarum (assembly GCF_013339745.2). Classification (NCBI taxonomy): domain Eukaryota; kingdom Metazoa; phylum Arthropoda; class Arachnida; order Ixodida; family Ixodidae; genus Dermacentor; species Dermacentor silvarum. The sequence continues at coordinate 80,097,527 of NC_051156.1, read as the reverse complement.
AAAAAAGAAATGATCGCATAGTTGTAGAGCATCGCCCTTGTATGCGGGGGACGTATTGAGTTCGAATCCCGTTGCTACCAGGAACCCAACAGCTGTCTAATGGATGCAGATGTCGCCCCGCCTGGTGCTTCTTGGGTGTTTTTCGCATCTCGAAAGGGGGCCCAACGGAAACTTCTAGGTGCGGTGTCTGGACGCTGCTTGTGCAACCACAGATGGCTTGTGCAACCGAAGCTTTGGGATGCAGGCTAGAGCTGCCATCCGGCACCTACTTGGTGCGTAGGTACAAGCGTGCTGCCGGCCTATTGATCGACAATTACGAGACCTCAAAGCCAGAAAAGGGGTGTTTCTCTCCAGTCCTTGGGCATACGCTTCCTCCGTCTTTCTTCTGAAGACGGAGGAAGCGTATCGGCCTCCGTGTCATGGTGTCTTCTTTCTGCTCTTCAACTTTTTGTTCTCTGCCTCGTGACGATTTGCCTGCCTTTTAGAAATTTATTCATGACAAAATCTGCTTCACAGCTCCAGGTAGGATGATCCTTGTGACGTCAACAAAGTAGCGTCGAGAAGGTAGTGCGACCAGACTCACGAACGCTTGTACGCTTGCACGTTGTCTCTGAAGATACTCGCACACACCACTTTACACGCACACACGTTCCTTCCAAACAAATAACCATGACAGTGATGGTTATTGCACGTTGTAGCAGCCACTAGGGGTGTAATACAGTTAAATAAGCTATTTTAGTATATTATTTCGGCCTGTTTATTTGTATTACTCATGACAATATGCGAAAAAGCCTAAAATAACCAACTAGCCTACGCGAAAGTTTTTTCCGCCAGCAGCCTTCATACGCAGCCGATTCGGTACAAAGTAGCCAAATCTGGTGTCACAGACCCCGTGAACGAGGCGCCAACACCGGAACAAATTCCAAAGCCGGCTTATCAGCTTCCGAACATAATCCCACGAAAGCAATGACAATTAGAAATGGGCCCTTTGGTGCGCCAGCGAACGCCGCTTGCTATCCAAAGACCGAGTCAGAGCCCAGAGTTGTCCAAACACAACAAAATATATTTTTCACACAAGGCAGTTACACACACACGTGCACACTTAGACTAGACACATCACAATTCAATTCAGATGGGTATTCACAAAACACAGGAAAATAATTAAAGGCAAGAACTAAGAGTCCAACACTTCAAGTACATATTGAATTGGAACACTAAGTGTCCAAGCGTATTCACTCGTGTTCGTCTTGAGCCGGACGATCTCGGCGTAACTCGGGGCAAATCTCGTCGAAGGAACTTCTTGAAATGCAGACGCTCGATGAACTCATCGACTAGCTTGCCGGGGAATCCCCTTCTTCCGCAGACGGTCAGTCTTCACGTTATATCTCTTCGCCGGAGCGGTCTGGTCCCCCTTCTGATTCTCGCACGGTGTTTATATATAGTCTCCGCGTGTGTTCCGCATGGCCAAAGCCTAGGAAGCTTCAAGTCAATTCTCGCATCTTTGACCGCGGACGTCGGAGCGTCGTTGAGGTGGGGTGGTGAGTCATTCGTTAGCGCGCGCTGTAGTACTATCTCTCTTTCTCGACTCGCCGGGTAAGAGGGTGCCTCGGCGCGCGCTCTCTCTCTCGCTCTGGTTACTGTCGACTTCGCGTAACTGGTGGATTGTTCTAGATTCCGCCGGTCGTGTCGGCTGTTTGAGGCGTATGTGCTCTTCCCTCAGTTGAAACTGTCGCGGGGCGGGCGTGCTTCTTTCGCTGGCGTGCGTGACATGCGGCGCGCGCTTTGATTACGCGCTCTTTTGCCCCAGTGTTGCCAGGTTTGGCTACAGGAAAAAAACTTTTGGTGTCGGCTTGCACGAGTTGGCTATGTGGCGATATTTGGGCTACTGAAAATCTGCGACATTGCTTTGTTTGGGCTATAAATGGCGCCCTAATCCACGCTCCAGGGGTGCCTCTGATCAGGCAGAAGCAAATCTCGAAGGCTATGTTTTAGCTGGCTGAGCCAGCCGCGTGGCTGCGCCTGTGCGCGTGCGCGAAATTACCCCCCTTCTCTTTCTGTGCCATAGTATGAGCCGGTGGCTTTGATCTTTGATGCACTTAAACTTGCACCCCAGTTGACCGTTATGCACCCGATCCCCGGGCATCGGGATGAACCTCGGAGTAGTGGGTTTTTCACGGTACACTGTACTAACTTGGCAATGCTCAGGAAGGGAGAGCAATAACATAGGGTCGGGGCTGTGGGGCGATCATGGCGCCCACATGAAAGAAGCGAAGCACGGGTGGATCACACGCCCCAGTGTTTTCATGACCATGTCCTAAGTCTGGGTGAAGCATCACGCCGGGGACAGCTTTCGACCTACTCCGTGTATCTCGCGCGAAGCTTTACTGGCATTTTCCTTCTCCTTCTAGATAAATTTTTTTTACGTGCTTACATTCGAGATTCAATTCGATAGGTTGGATGTAAGTTAGGATCCTTCTCAGAGAGCACAATTCAAACATGGGGAAGGGGGCCAAGTATGCGGGAACGTATAAAAAAGAATGGGAGCAAGACCCCGAACCAAAGGTGGGTTCTTGTGCTTTTACTTCTAGATCGTTTGCCCGTAACCTCACGGATCCAGATACTCATTCTTCTGAAATCGAAACATGCTTGCCACGATGACATCAGTGCACCACGTCACATTAACTTCACCCACTGTGTTAGCTTAGCTTGTGAGGTGTCGCACTGCTGGCTCGAGGATGCGGGTTTGATTCCCGGCCACGGCGGCCGCATTTCGATCAAGGCGAAGTGCAGGAACACCCGTGTACTTAGATTTAGGTGTACGTTAAAGAACCCGAGGTGGCCAAAATTAATGCGAAGTCCCCCACTGCGTCATGCCTGCCAATCATATCGTGGTTTTGGCACGTAAAAGCCCAGCAATTATTATGGAGTTGTAGAATATGGTCCTCAAACGTTTTGGGGCCCCAAAGAAAGAGCGTCGAAGCCACTGCGCATGCGCAAGACGCAAACTGTGTTCGGGTAAGCTATTTCATCGATGAAAAAAAATTATGGGGTATTACGTGCCAAAACCACGATCTGATTAGGAGGCACGCCTTAGTGGGGGACTCCGAAAGTTCGGACTACTTGGGGTTCTTTAGCGTGCACCTAAATCTAAGTACACGGGTGTTTTCGCATTTCGCCCCCATCGAAATCCGGCCGCCGTGGCCGGGATTCAATCCCACGACCTCTAGCTCAACAGCCTAACACATTTCATCGATTTAGCGGGAGCCCCAAAAGCTGCCCCAAAAGCTTTCGTCAACAAACATGGCGGCACCCATCGAAGCGACGGCTCTAACCTAGCACCACAATGGGCTCGATTCGTAGTAACGCGTGAAGTTGGTAAGCTAGGAGAAGTGATTGCGGTTATCGCTTTCTCACAACTAACGTCTGTAATGATGATTGATTCATTAGATGCCAATGATGCCGAGATCAATTGTCGATTTCATGGCTCGTAGGCCCAACACGGATTGAATTGGCTGGATGAAGGTGCGAAAAGTCGGTTACTCAAAACTAAGCGCAACAAGTTGCTTGCTGCTAATAGAATAAGTTCTAAATCGTAATTAAACACGAAAATCTAAATGACTCTTCGTATCATGAAATGGTATATTTTATTTTAATATTTATTCCCCAATTCTAACACCCGCAAAAGCTCTTGGGGCCCCTATTCTGAAACTTTATTAACACATCAACATGGTTTGCTTTTTGACAGTAACTGGTTTTCACAGGATAACCACTGTTATCAATTTGTTGTTTACCTTTGCTCTTTGCGCGGCTTTTACCATTTCGAGCGAGTTACGTTCGGGACATGCTCATCGCCGAAAACGACTGCGCGCTAGAGACACTGGTGTGCCGTTTTGCGCAGTAATCTTTTATTTATTTATTTATTTATTTATTTATTTATTTATTTATTTATTTATTTATTTATTTATTTAGGAATACTGTAGCCCTCACTTGAGGGCCATTACAGGAGAGGAATTGTCAAAGAAAACATAAATATAAATATCATCACTGACAATACAACAACATAAAGCACTTTGAAACACAAATTACAGGGAAAATGAACTAGGTATACATGTTTAAGGAGTGTAGATATGCAAAAATTAACAGAAAGCATGATCAATTCTTACGTATCCCGTTGCCTGTAATACAATTCTAGTTGTGTATAAAACTCTTTAACATTTTGAGCTGTTACAGTGCAGTCCGGAAGGCCATTCCATATGTCAATACATGAGGGAAAGAACGAGTGTTGGAAACCATCAAGGCGTGTTTTATAAGGTTGTATACTGACACTGTGGTTTAAACGCGCACTGTGTTTTAGAGGGGGGCGAATGTACGTTTCTTTGTTTATTTTAACACGAAAGTGTTTTATGCCGGGGTCCACCAAGACTTCAGTGACGTATTTCCGTCACGGAAATACGTCAGCTTACAATGTACACGAACATAATACAAAGAAAGAAACCAGAAGAAAAAGTTCCACAAACATGCAAAATTTGGAAATCGAACCCACGACCTCTCGGTCCGCGACGATAGATCGCCGAGCGTTTAACCCATTGCGCCACAAACGCATTTGCAGAGAGCTACACAGACGCGCCTTATATATCTAACACTCCTCCGTGTACCCGCGCTCTTGCTCGGGGCGGTGCCGCCGCCTACGAGCGCAAAAGAGAAGTACTGCATTATGACACTAACGCGCACCGACAGTGAACGCTTCGGTGGTCTCAGCACTACGACTATAGTGCCTAGAATATACTTACTAGTGTGCCGACCGCCGGGCGTTTCTAATGGGAGACGCTGGCACCGCCGGTGATGCCTTCCGCCGGAGGCCACCAGACGGCGACACTGTTTGGGACCGTGCTAACCGAGCGGCGCATCGCGCGTCGCTTGCGCTTCGGATGCACTTTGGATGCGCGTTCGTAAGCGCTTGTCATCATAAATGCTCATGGTCATCGACGTTGGTAGTCGTGATGGAGGAGACGTGCCACCAGGCGTCAGCGTGGGTGCATCAACGCCTAAGGGCGCTTTAGCCACAAAACACCAATAGACATTATATATCAATGTGCAATAAACATTACACTACTTCTGTGAAGACACGTTTCACTTTCGTGTTCTATACCGATTCCTATATAAGAGGGATCAACCACATTTTTTTATTTGATTTCTGGTTATCTGGAAAAACAATTTCATTCGTTGTTTTTCTCGCCGTGTTTCTAGCAGTTCCAAGTCGCAACATTTCAACATGTCTGTTACAGAATCTGTTCTCCGTTAACGCGAACCAACAAAACGCACAGCAGTTCTCCGAATTTTTTCAAGTTTATCTCGCAAGTACAGTTGATGAGGGCTCCAAACGGAGGAGGCGTACTCCAAAACCATGCGAACAAATGTTTTGTACGCAATTAACTTTAAGCTTTTTCGTGCATGCAGCAACTTTTTTCTCAAGAAGTACAGTTTTCGGTAAGCCCTAGAGCAGACCTCCTCCACCTGGAGGCGCCAGCACAGATCTTGATAAATGATCACCCCTAAATATTTAAAGCTACGGACGTTCAACAAAGGTTTGTCACCAATTTTATAGTCAAAGGAAAGCGCGGTTTTCTTTCTTGTTATATGAGCAAACGTCGATTTCAAGTAATTTATTTCCATTTCCCATTTTATGCACCAGTCATATAAACCTTGGAGGCATCGGTTAATTTTCTTTTGATCAGTTTTATCTGCCACGGTGGAATAAATTAAGCAATCGTCGGCAAAAAGTTTTGTTTTAACAGGCGATTCAAAAACACTGGAAATATCATTGATGTAAATCAAGAACAATACCGGCCCGAACACTGATCCTTGTGGAACCCCAGATAAGACTTCTAGTGAATGATACAAGCAGTTTTCAATGCGGACGGATTGCACACGACCACTCAAATAGGCTGCAATTCAGTTCACAATGTCTGGATCAATACCTGCATTCTGAATTTCAAAAAGCAATTTACAATGCGCTACCTTATCAAAGGCCTTCGCAAAATCTATGCAGATGACGTCAATTTGTTCTTGCGCATCCAAAGCTAGATAAAAGTCATGAACCGTCTCAATGAGTTGCGAAACAGTGGATAAACCGCTTCGGAATCCCTTTGTGACGAAGAGAAGAAGTTATTCGCCTCAAGGAAACGAATGATATGCTTGGCTATTGCGTGTTCTATAAGCTTACAACTCACAGAAGTGAGCGATATTGGACGATAGTTGTTAACTTGACTTCGACTGCAGGATTTAAAAACCGGAATCACAACAGCGCTGCGCCAATCTTGAGGCAGTAAACTGGTTTCCAACGACTTTCTAAAGATTATTCTTAGATAAAATTAAAACCATTCAGCATATCGCTGTAAAAATTCACTTGGGATCCCGTCTGGTCCGCTTGCTTTTTTGGTGTCAAGCACAAGCAATTGCTGAAATATACCTGCTTGAGTGATTTCTAGTGGGTCCATTGCGCAAGCTCCCAATTCACTACGTTCATTGTTTCCTTGCTCTGTTCTCGTCTTCGTAAATACTGACTGGAAGAACACATTGAAACAGTCTGCTGTCTGATTCTTTTCCGTGATCATTTCAGAACCCTTTTTTATCTGGTCTATAGCTTCCTTTTTATCGCTTAAGTACCTCCAAACTTTTTGTGGAGAAGACCTCAGGAACCAAGGAAGCGTTTCGTTAAAGTACTTTTTCTTGGATTCCTTTAACGCTAATTTAAGTTGAGCACCCAAATCGGATATTTGGGTTGGGTTTTGTTTATTTTTGCGTAACCGTTTTATTCTACGCTTTGTGTGTATAGTTTCCCGAGTTATCCATGGGCTATGCTGCTTTGTTTTTTTCATGCGGGTAGGAATAAATTAATCTACGCAATGGTGGACGATTACCTTGAAACGTTGCCACAGTTCCTCTAATGACTCACTTTGCGACACAAGTTCAAATTCACTAAATGATAGACTTAAGTTATCTACTATTGTTGCATCGTCTGCCCGTGCGTAGTCTTTTATAGGTTTAAAAACAGGTGATCGCCGACTACTTTGTGTACCGACTGGTATATATCGACGGATATCATTTTGTGGTCCGATATTCCTGGTTCAACTGACACCCTACTAGCAGCTACTTTGCAAGATAAGAACACAAGGTCTAACAATGACTGAGAACATGAAGTCTCTCGTGTATTTTCTTCAACAATTTGCCTTAAATTGTGATAAAAAATAATTTCCAGGAGTTTTTCAGCACTCGGGACTTCTTATGTCCGGGCGAGAGAGTTTTCCAGTTTATGTGCGGTAAATTAAAATCTTCAGTCATTATTAGCCTCGTACTATTATTCAAGTGAGCACCCAAAAAAGCGTTTCATTCGTCTAGGAACTCAGGCGTGGTAGCAGGGGCCCTGTAAATGCCTCCCACTAAGAACACAACGTCATTTAAAGATATTTTGCACCACACTGCTTCTGAAAAGCCACAGTCTATTCTTTCGGTCCTAACTGATGATTTCACAACTATAGCTACGCCACCACCTCTTAAGCCCCTATCCCATCTGAACATTTTATACCCTTGAGGAACAACACAGTCATTGGGAACTGAACTATTTAACCACGTTTCTGTAATAATAAGTACGTGTGGGCTATGAGAGAGCAGTATTTATTCAAGTTCTGCGATTTTATTTGCAACACTCCGTGCATTCAACAAAAGCAGGCGTAGCTATGAGTGCTGCTCAGAATTAGGAGCACTCTCCTGCGCAGTAGCTACAGAGAAGCCGTGCAAGTTTGGGGCAGTTTTGTCCCTGCTTTGCGGTATCTCCCGACGCTCGCCTCGAGTTTGGTCCCAAATGTAACATTTGTCTTTTATTTTCAATTTTTCATGGCTCAGGGGAACCTTCACCCCATTAGCTCTTTCCGAAGCAGCACTTTCCCATAACTGCTTTCGAATTTCCACTGTTTCTGGTGCATAGTCATTGCTGACGGAGTGGGAGGACCCCCTGAGTTTATAGCAATTTTTCATTACGTGCTCCTTTTCCTTATAGTCATAGAATCGCATAATAACCGGTCGACTTTTCCCTTTTTTAATCCTGCCCAGGCGATGTATTCTTTCTAACGTCTTTATCTCAACGCCAAGCTTGTTCTGAAATACCTTTTTCATGACTGCTTCTTTCAAGTCAATGTCTGTTTCAGAGGCACTTTCTCTTATACCAAACACGAGAAGATTGTTGCGTCTGCTTCTGTTTTCGTATTCTACCAGTTTTTTGGCTTGTAACCGCACAGTGGTCTCAAGAGCATCTATTCTGGTTTTCATTTCCTGGATAACATCTAGTGCACTGGATACCCTATCTCTCTTTGCATTCAGTTCGCAGATCTGAGCCTTAATGTCATTCAAACCACTATCAGCCTTGGCCTGGTTATCTAGTATCATTTGCAACAGCTGGGCGGTCGTAGGCCCAGGGTTTTCTTCAATATCACCTGACATTATGAGCAGTAACACCATTGACCAACAATCAAGAGCAATCTGGCAAAATCTACGAGGGCACGGCAGGACTAACAGAAAACGGTTGTCGCTACGGGAAGACGGAACTTCATATCGAAAACGAACCTGCAAAAGCAGCAGTAGCGGCTTAGGCATGCTGTCCACAGGCCGAGTGCCGTACCCTCTTAAGTGGCCAGTGTCTCGATGGTCTTTTAGTACTACTGGTACCGATGACGTCACTCCACGAGGCAGATGATTGATCAATGCGTGGGCAATAATTCTGTCGGCAAGATGATGCGGCAAGTGTGGCGGCCGATCGGTGTCGCTTGAAGAAGCCAGAGCGAAAATACACGGCAACACCTGCAAAAGCAGCAGTAGCGGCTTAGGCATGCTGTACAGAGGCCGAGTGCCGTGCCCTCAAAGCCACAGGCCGAGTGCCGTGCCTTTAAAGCTTCGCTTACACCAATTCAGACAGCGAGTGGCATCTTCTGTCTGACACTTCATTTTAACGCATGATCTTGTCGTGCAAGAGACCTAAGATGGCGGCCAGATTGATTAAATGGGCAGTATAAGTATATTATATAATGCATGTACCAGCTAACCCAGCCAAGCTAATGGAAAAAAATGAGAAAACAAGATAGGACGATGAGACAAATAACACGAGATATCATAGCGCGAAATACTTGTTTTAGATCATAAAAAAAGCCGTGAACATGTCGCAGATCGCTGGACAGCAGAACTTCTACGCCGTAGGCAGAGATAACGTGAGAGATCGATGATGCTAAACATTATTTTGCGTTCATGACCGCTAAACAGCAGAGTTCGTAGTTAATATTACTGTAAATAAATAAAAATATTAACTTAGTACTATCTGTCATAAAATAAAAGCACTGATTTCGCCCTCTGCAGCGATGCGCTGGAACTTAAGAGCTTCCGGTGCCAACCAAAAACTTTTCTGTGCAAGCATGATGTCGCTGTTGATGTCAAGGGCCGACCGACACGGCGGCACGGACATTTTGTTGCGACGGGTTGTGCAAAAAGGATTGCCGTAGTCGAATGTGAAAATGTATACACAAATAAAACTGCAAATGATACCGCGTGAATTCTTGAAAAGTACTGCGTTAAAAGTACCGCGTGAATCGTACCGCGTGAATTCGCCTGGGATAAATTCATTTCATCACAAGGCGACCTCTTCCGTACGTCGCCTGTTCAAAAAAGTATACACATTCAACGCACACGTCGGATTATATGCAGGGGTGTGCGAATATCGATTTTTGAGACCGAATCAAATAGTTATTTAATAATGCCAGAAGCCAGTCGAATCCAATATTGAATAGTTTTTGAATAATGAACAGCCGTTATCACAATTAATACAAAACTATGTTCACATCCTAGGATCCTTGAAGTTAGCAAGTACGTTATGCATAGTACGTTACTGCATAGTACGTTATGAAACGTTGTTTATTGAAAACACAGATGCAGCATTAGGAGTAAACAGTAGTTGCTTCGCGTGCACAGGGCTCTTCAGCGAGTGCTAATTATCGCTGTATAGGATGTAAAGCAGGGCCACCTAAGCAATGTAGCCGGCTCCACTACGCAAATTCTGCCTTTTGATATCTATGCTATGCCCGCGAGGGGAGGGGGGGGGCGTTACCGTACTTGGGCTCCAGTTTTATGTTCAATTGGGCGCAGTTGATGGTTTGAAACATCCTAAATGATCATACTGCTCGCATTTATAAATAGTGACTGTTCGAATCGTTATTCAACAGTTCCGAACATTCCAACGCCCCTAATTATACGTGATGCGAAATTTACGTGCCATGGTTAATAACCGAATGCTATAAAATTGGCATGCGGACTACTGCCTTTTTTATTCTGTGCAACGTGTCATCCGATGCAATGTTTCTTTACACAGCGTACATGTCACAACTTAATTCTCATGTAATGTTTTTATCTATGCAAAACTCTGTTCACAAGCTGTGTCCAAATGCAAACGTTCAGTTCATGAGAATACCGAGTAAACGGGGCTGAGACAACTAGTCAGCAAAAGATGGTCCTAAACCCCGCATTCATATATGTATCCTAACTTTAAGCCCATGTTTGGCTAGATCTAAAGGACGTTTGTCGTGAACGCACCGAAGGAATCGCAAGGAGCGTCGTGGCCACGATTACGCCAGGCGTAATTTACATCAAGATTTGCGCAAACGTGATCTCGCTGACAGGTGCCGCGTGACACACGCGTGATGTACCGATGGAACGCATGTCGAAGTGACGTACGTCATGTGACCTCCGCCATGAGGAGATGTGATGAACGTCTGAAAGAGCTATGTGGCGTTGCACGACAGAACAATGCATGCCACTGTGCCCTAACGGTTAGAACGCCGGGATCTTGTGCGAAGAGACGAAGGTGCCATCCCACCACCAGGCACGTAGACCTATTCCTTTCATTTTTCATGTTTCAGATAATCAGCAAAACGACGGCGGGAGCAGCAGATACGGTCACAAAAGAACAGAATAGTTAGCTTAGAAACCTTTGTTTTAAAAGCGCATAACAACACGTGACTAAACTTCTGTAAAGACGGCTGTCATTGAGTAGCAAATGGCCGTAAGCGCAGTACGAGGAATTGAATTGAATAATGGGGTCTTACGTGCCAAAACCACGATCTGATTATGAGGCACGCCGTAATGGGGGACTCCGGAAATTTGGACCACCGGGGGTTCTTTAACATGCACCTAAATCGATGTACACGGGTGTTTTCGCATTTCGTTCCCATCGACATGCGGGGGCGAAGAAGGATATTCGTTCTGTTCCATATGTCGTTGTGCTTCCTCGTGGTAAATCATGAAGGTCATAATCATGTAAGGCAAAAGTGAAAATTGCAAGAATAGGAATGTATCGATATTATAATTTACCAAATGCATTTAGTGCTTCAATTTTGGTATATGTAGACTTAAAATGTCGACTTAAACAAGCACAAGTTCTCACGTGCCACTTGGCGACACCGTAAAGCTCTTGTATGCGGTAAGTGCACAGTTTGCGTTTATCATGAAGTTGTGCTTTGTAATATGAAGATGTGTAACATTGAAATGTATGAAATTTCAGCCGGCTTTAAGCTTGAAAAATATTTAATTCCGTGGAGGTCATGAGCAGGTCATTGCATTGTGTCTACATACCGAGGCTGTTTTATTCTAAAGTCGGAAATACAACTTTGATATTTGTATTAGGATGTGAAGAAAATTGTTTATTCGTTAAAGCATCCTCACAAAAAAGGAACTGCAGAAAATAACAGCATTTTTAAAAATTCATCACATTTTGTATGACCTGTATGATATACGACAAATACGAGTGATTGTTTTATTGGGAACTTTTATTCAGAAGCTTTTTAGGGGAGAAAAAACTTTATTAGCGAAGAGTGCACCATGTGTTGGTTCCGATTTTCGAGATCATCTGTTTCCAAATGAGCGAGAAATAGGCGTGGGTAGCAACTGCCTGAACTGTCATTGCGAAACCTAGAGCCTTGTGAGGTTATTCGGTGCAGGACCACTCCAGAAAGAGATAGAACCAGCACGCTAAAGCACGAACACACATCAGACTTGTATTGGACACACGAAATACATTGAAACAGCACATACGCAATAGTTCCCCAAAATACATTCTAGAAGATACGCAGCTAATATAGGTTAGTCAAATGTGGTCGGCCTACAGTTCATGTAGAAGCAGGTGTCGCCATGTCGGAGACGTCGGGGAACCGGTGTCGGACAGCAGCGTCGGACACCAGTGTCGTACAGCAGTGTCGGACACCAGGGTCGGACTGCAGGGTTGGACAGCATGCAGGGTCGAACTGCAGGGTTGGTTCGCCTCGTGGAGCTCAGGTGGCGGTGCGCCACAGTCGATGTACCGGAGTGTCCGCGTGCCCGGTTACCCGATGGCGGGGTTTGCGCCCCGGAGAAAACTGCGGCAGCCCATCGGGTCACGTCCACAGCTGGCGAGGTAGCTCTGTGGCCGTTCACCCGAACGCTCGATCAGCCAGGCTCAGGATCGCCAGCCCTCCTGGACCAGTTGCCCAGCGGAAGAACTGGATGAGGTGGCCTCTCAGCTGGTGACAGCTTTGATTCGGGTGCAGACGTAGTGACGCGGGCGGTGGTAGCTCCTATGGGCCGGACGCCCAGCGAGGAAGCTCTCTGCTGTCGAACGCTGAACCTCGCGCACTGCTCACGCCATGGGCCACGCTCTCTCGAGCCACGTTTTTCGAGGCGCCACTGTCGACGCTCACCAATCGGTGTCGATGATGATGACCTTAAAGTACATACCCACTCATGGGTATTGGCCAAGGGTCGGTGTCCTCTTCGCCACCGCACGGCACACTGTCTTCATATGTTTATGTTTGCCACTACTGCGTGCAATATATTATCACAAGCCTTTAAAAACAGTCTAATGGACTAAGCATCGCAATTATAAGTAAGAGGAGAATCACATTAACGTTGTCAACGGCCTCATATTACGAACAGTTACCACATGTGAATTCGATATCTCGGTAATGACACAGCTAACAATTTCGCCTCTAGGACTGATAGAATATCTGCTGGAGCTTAACAATGGTGTCGTCGGTGTTTCTCGGAGGCTTTAACAGAGATTTTATATCGCCTAGAACACTTTCATCATGTGATAGTGGAAATGGCCTTTTTGTTGAAGGTAGAGCGCCCTCCATAAATAGGAAAAGATAGTCGTAGGTTGCGAATGCAACTTTGCTTCGGCAAACTGGAATACCTTTTTCAGGCGTGAAGTAAATTCTTGCTACTGGGGAGGTTGCGTCCACAAAAATATTAATTTTGCCTTAAATTTCCGATTTAAATATATTTTAGGTATTCATCACAAATCAAGCGCGTATTGAAGCGAAATATTCCTTTCAGTTTTAGATCGTGCCATCCACGTCTTAATATTGATACGGAACAGCCACCACAGTGCAGCTGCACTGAAGAGGAGGAAGGAAGACGACGTGTTCCCGCTTGATATGCCGTTAACATTAGACTCCATCGTTTTGACCCCGCAAGAAATGAGCTCCTCTTTAGAAGCGATTGCCAAAGGTTTAGAAAATCGATTTGCAGCCCGGCTTCCAACTATTCATTATGCTTTAGACTCTTCGGAAGGCTTCAAGTCAATTTCATTATCTGAGCTCAATCAGACTGCAGCATGCTTGCCAAATACAGCACCTGACCCTGATGGAATCACAAATGCAATGCTAAAAGTACTGTTAAAGGAATCGCCCAACATTCTTTTAGACGTGGTAAATTATTTGATTAAAAATGCTTGGATTCCTTTGCAGTGGAAGCTTGCCAAAGTAATAATGATACTTAAGAAACAAGGGGGAGGGTATACATTGGAGAACATCAGGCCTATAGCACTTACGTCAAATGTAGTAAAATTAATTAGAGGCTTATTCACCTTCGTATCATGAAATTTGTAAACGATAATTCAATTCTTAGTCCATGTCAGATTGGTTTCAGGGCTGGCTTCTCTATCTGGCACACCCATGTCGACTTAGAAAGCCGGATACAACTTGCTCGACGTCATAAGCAATATGCTGCCTTAGTGACGCTTGATATCGCTAAAGCATATGATACCGTGGAACACACAGTTTTGATAAATCGGCTAACATCTTGTGATGTTCCTGGTTATATAATAGCGTGGATTCATTTATCTTTAAGTGAAAGAGAATTCTACTGCTACAAAGGCGGCTTTTCGTCTTCTAGGTGCAAACAAACGAGAGGAGTACCGCAAGGTTCAGTCCTTTCCCCGGCGCTTTTTAATATTCTCATGAGCGCAATTCCCCATCATGAAGAAGTCAGAACTTATGTTTATGCAGATGATATTGCGTTTTTCGCATCTGAAAATGACATTCATACGTTATATCAACGACTGCAAACTTACCTTTGTGCCCTGGAGAGCTGGTTAGATGTTAACCAGTTTTTACTCAATACCACATGTGCCATTCTCGTTTTTCCGATAAATGACCCAGTGTATATTTCTCTCTCTTACCACCTACAAGACATACCAAAGGTAGAATCGGTTAAGTACCTTGGAATGATTTATAACTCCTCTCTCAACTGGCAACCACAGATAAAGCATGTGACTGGAAAAGGTACCCGAGCAATTTGCATTTTGCGTAGGCTGAGCAATCGTCGAATAGGGTTGAGAAGAGATACACTTCTCATGATATATCGCATGTACGTTCGCCCTGTATTAGAATTTTGTTGCGCACTCTTCTCTGGAGCTCCAGCTTACAATTCCCGCCCTTTGATCCTCCTAGAAAGAGAAGCATTGCGTTTGTGCCTAGAGCTTCCTAAATTTGTTGCAAATTCGGTTCTTTATCGCGAATCCCGTGTTCCTCCTCTTTCGTGTAGGTTCCGTCTTTTTACAATACAGATGTTTTTGAGAATTTACGAATCACCGGTGCGACGTTCTCAAACAATATTCATTTCCCAACCTGATTGGTTTTTTCGTGTAAACTGGCCGCGTTCACATACTCACCAATTTACATTCACGCAACATTTACTTGACCCTTTGGACGTGCGCATCTGTGATGTACGTCCGATTCCCTACAAATCTGTTACCACTGATATTCAATTCGATGACATATTTCCTAATATTTCAAAATTACTTCCACATAGCATTCTAGATGGTCTATTACAAGATCATCTGCAGAGCCTGCAAACAAACATCGTTATTACGACAGATGCCTCACAATGTGAGGAAAAATCAGGTGTTGGTATATTTTCCCCTATTCTCGATTGGACATTTTCTCTTCGGCTGCCAGATTGTATACCCATATTTATAGCCGAATTCATGGTGGTGGTGCTGGCTCTACGCAAATTAGACCCATCAATTACGTCTGCCGTGATAGTCACTGATTCATTATCATTCTGCTCATCCCTCACTGCTTCTTGTGACTCTCGCGTATTGAGGACGTTTCATTCATTGATACCTGGTTATTTGAGAAGTTTGCGTTTAGTTTGGGTGCCTGGCCATAAAGGACTTATTATAAATGAAATAGCAGATTCACTAGCCAAGGCATCGATAACCGGACCAATTTTTCCGTATTGTCCTTTGACTGCTCATGTCACTGCTGCTAGATTTCGCAGGAGTGTCATTGTGCAGGCAGTGTCAGGCTCTGCTCTAATTCTTTGGAATACAGACATCTTCTATACCCTTGGCACAGAGACTTTTGTCAAAGCCGGAAAATTGAAGTGGCCATCACGAGGCTGCGCTGCCGTATTCCTACGTTAAACTTTTATTTACACAGCTCTGGTCTGGTCCCCTCACCATTATGCTCATTCTGTGGCGAAGCGGAGACAATAGGCCATTTCTTGTTGCCTTGTAGGCGTTTTTCTGCAATAAGGAAAAGACTACTGGAAATCCCGCTTCGCAATATTGGCCTAGATTTATCAGGAACCGGTAATTCTATCTTTTGGAGCCTCTATTATTGGGTTCAGCCACAGAAATGCTTGCTTGGCAATCCAAAATTATCTCATTGAATCAAATCGATTACTATGTTAAACTTATTGTCACCTTTCCCACCATAGTTTTCTTTTATTCATTTATTTCTTTTTAACCTATTATTAATTAGTTTTCATTGTCTTCTCCTCTCACAAAATCTTTCTTTCTAATTTCCAGTATTCTATTCGTTAATTCCCTTCTTTTATGCACCGAATATAACCACCCGATTCATGGCCAATCCCCCACTGTGGGTATGCGCCACAATCACTCAGGTCAACAACAATGACAGCAACAGCTTTAGCTTGGTACGAGCCATGTTTTGAGGCAACAACAACAACAACAACAACAGCTACGTCGAGCGCTAGCTGATTCCACGTATCTGCACAGACTCCTAGGTCGCACTGTGCTCCTAGGCTCGCCTCTGTCTTCGTTCTGTCTCAGAAGCGGTTCCGCTGGAACAGCGAATCGTGTCGGTTCTTCTCTCCTTGGCTTGCACTCTGGGCCGGGTTGGTTAAGTACCGGGTAGTTTTCATTAATTTTGTTGATATCTGTGTTTGTTTCTTTTCTTTTCAGTTAGGTTGAAGCAGCCCATTTTCTTCATTGTGATACGTTTGCGACTGCACTGATGTCCAGGAATTCTCCTGGACAGGGGAGTTCCCCTTGGTCAGCTTCTCTACAGAATGATGATCTACCTTTAGACCTCTTTCTCCGCAGTGGCGTGAGCAGCATTTCCGTCGCGTTGGTGCCCTTGGGTGGGGCCTCTATCAGATTGAACAACCCTAAAGCTACCCAAGAACAACTACATGCTGTGACTCCCAACTACCAGAGCATCACTGATGCCCGGCAGTTCAGTCGAGGAGGGAATGGTATGCAGGTCACCAGACCAGGCATGTGTAGCGGACCTGCTTAAGTGTTCGTCATTTGCTTCCGTCCCGGTGAGTGCGTATATTCCAACACATCTTGCATGCACAAAGGGCATCGTACGTGGCGTCCACTCGCAACTAAGTCCATCCGAGACCTTGGAGGATCTCTCTATGGCAGGCGTGGTAGCTGTTTACCGCTGCCATCGCGTTGTGGAGAATAAGAGAGTCCTCACTGAGTCAGTGATTGCGACTTTTGCAGGCACTTCTTGCCCATCGGAAATTAAAGCGTGGCCTTTATTATTCAGAGTCGATGCGCTGGCGTCACGTCCTCTACAATGCCGGAATTGCTGGCGATAACGCCATAGTGCTGGCGGATGTTAATCTGGTCTACGATGATGCACATGTGGTGAGGGTCACTCTAACAGTGATTGTACGTCCCAAGATCAGAAGTGTTGCCTTTGTGATGGATCACACCCTGCTGCCTATTCAGACTGTCCAGCTCGAGTGGAAGAAACGCAGGTGTTGGAAATAATTGATAAAAGGAGGTGTTCTAGGAGAGAAGCTATTGCCACTATTAAGGAGAGGACTCACGGGTATGCTGGTGTTACTGCTCGCCATCCTTCTTTCACAGACGCGACTCTTACGCAGGCAATTAACGCCGCAGTTGAAAAAGCAATCGGCCAACGCAATGGAGCGATTAGTAGTCAGCATCTCTGAATGCATATCTCAAGTAGTCGATACCCAGATCACAAATATTCTGCACTTAACAACAGCAATGACTCCTGACACCTCTAAACTTCCACCTATTAGAGAAAGGAGAGATATAAATAACGTTGGCGCTCTTCCCTCTGAAAACAGCTATGAAAACTCTGCATCTTCCTCGAATCCTGACCAACATACTCTAGACTTGCACGTCTCCACAGACGTTGACCTGGATGCACGGGCTCAAAAACGCAGCCGGTCCCCGTTGAACCGAGCTTCTTCTATGCATCCCCTCAGAACAAGTCCAAAAAGTCTCCGCCCAGTACAGTTCTCAAGGAGAACATTTTGGAGAAGGTTGTTGCTTCTGCAATACTATCTTCAAAATGGGATCCTTGAGAGTATTACAGTGGAACTGTCGTTCGATATTTGCTGCTTTTACAGATTTAGATTGTCTTACCGTTCAGTTAAATCCTGATATAATCGTGTTGCAAGAAACTTGGCTTACACCAGATAGAAATTTTCATTAAAAATAATCGTTCAATCCGATTAGATCAATCTTCGAGAGGAGGTGGTTTACTGACACTGATATCTTCCAAAATTTGCCATAAGGCGAAGATAGCTCTAAAGCTACTGTCCTCCGAGTACGAAATACTCGCATTGCATATCCAATGCATATTTTTCCTCAGGTGTTTAGGACACGCGCCCTTTGGATACTATCTATACTACTTGCGGAAAAGATGTTTTACTAGCTGGGGACTTTAACTCCCACTATATCACATGGGGATTAAAAACAGGTCAGAGTGGCAATCGCTTATGGAACTGGTCCCAGGACAATAATCTTACATGCGCCTATTCCGGACGACCTACTTTCGTCAGAGGTCAGGCTGCTTCTGCCTTAGACTTGACTTTTGCAAGCTCAAGCATTTCCCTGGCCGCCTGGTCGACTGTTGATCATGCCACAAATAGCGACCACATACCGATCATTTTTGATATTTTACATCCTTTCTAATACCGCGTGCTTTCATAAACTACAGTAAATTTCAAAATTCCTTGCGATCCGCATTGGCTTCTCTGACTGATGTTAATCTCAAATCGAAAACACTCAGCATTTGTTCTGTTTTAAACGATTCGCGGGGAAAATCTCAATGTGTTATACAATCAGTTAAAACGAATTATTCCCCTTGGTGGAATGATGACTGTTCGCGTGACAACAGGCGAAGGGAGGCAGCTTGGAAAAAATCTGTTACACAATTAATGCCCTCAAAACTAGCTGGATTACAAATTCTATGCAGTGTTCAAGGCTAAAGATGAGTACGACACCCAACATTTTGCATTTCTTTCTAAATCAAACAATAAACGCGCGCTGTTTAGCTTTCTACGCGCCAAGAAAATGATTCCGCGACGAATAAATGCAGAATCCGCAGTTTTGTCTACAGGAGAAATAAATAATTGGTTTTACGAGCTAAAACCACTTCTGATTATGAGGCACGCCGTAGTGGAGGGCTCCGGATTAATTTTGACCACCTGGGGTTCTTTAATGTGCAATACAGCGCAAGCACACTGGCGTTTTTGCATCTCGCCTCCATCGAAATGATCTCGTGCTCGCTCGGCAGCGCAACGCTTTAGCCGACTGAGCCACCGCGGCGGGTCACGCTGTTGTGAATTGTTGCTTTGTTTCTTGTTTACCCGTTATTTCACCAGAGCTTTATGGGATGGCTGGTAGCGATTTCCTCCAACGCAGTTCTCTGGAAGGGACGGTAAATCGAAATTTTAGGGTTGTTACGAACGTTTAGCAATCGCTTTATACCGTTGCCGCGACGGTTTCAGGCACAAGTCTGGTTGGCGCCTGCTCGCTAAGCTGCGCAAGTTGTACGCGTGGCGTGCTTTAGGCAATTCAAGCAAACGAACCGGTAGCTGGAGGATAGGGTAGCGGCAATGGTAGAGCGGCATATGGTAAATGCTTGTTCATTTAATGTTCCAGTGGGAACCCGTGAGGTACCTGGATAATTAAATAAATTGAGGTACATGTACCTACTCGCGCGTAGCGTCAAGTGTTGAGCAAAATTAGACACTTGCAGCGTTCTATCAGCAAGCTCAAGCGCTGGTAAACAGACCGATGCATGAGATAGTGGTTTCCTGTGATGCGCATAACGATGGGCCTTTGTTATCGCAAGACTAATTATTTGCAATGCTGAAAAGGTCATTTCTTATTCCTCTTGTGCCATAGACATGCGGAAATATAGTTTACAAGCTAGGTCGCATTGTTCCAGAGCGGATTATGTGTCCATATACATGGTGTCTTATTTTAGCGGCACCAATTTTTAAAAATTGCCTGTGGCAGATAGCACAATCATAAACCTTGATCAAAATTACTCGATAAGGTGGCCATTACATTACGAGAAACCAATATGCTTTTCGAATAATTTACTTAATTGCGCTAATAAACACTAACTACTTTGCAGCACATATTTTAATATACGAATTGTAGCTAGTGGGTTTGAAATGCATATCCACTTAGAACGAGATTTTAGGACTACGCTAGTTTCGATATAATAATTTTGAATGTGTCCACCGAAATGCATTGGCGTTCCAGTTAGTGTGTGCTTCAATGTATGAAACAGCCTTTTCTTAAAAATGAAGTTAAAAGACTGTGCGTTTTTACTGCAAGTTTGATACTACATATCTCGAAACCATTGCCATCCTCAGAATTTGTTCCAAGTCGATATGCCTGGCATAATCACTAGCTACAATTAAAATATCTGCAGTGAGGTAATTAATAAAAATTTATTTAATGTAACTGGCAATTGTTGAATTAAAAGTTTTGATTTTTTGTAGAAGTAATAGGCCACCTCATCAAGTAATTTAAAACAATTTGGACAGCACAATTGTGCTGTCTGCCACATGTTCTTAAAATTTCAGCTAAAATAAAAAGGACCATGTAGAATGAGAACATACCGTAAGTTCTCATTCTACAAGGTTTTATTTTTTTAAACTGAACCAAATTAAAAAAAAAACATTACATGTGGCAGATAGCACTTAGGCAAGCGCAATGGTCCAGTCATATCATATGCTTCAAACCATTACGTTAATAAGCTGCTTTCTGTGTCACATAGAGAGAAAGAAACATTGTTTAATGAGGTGCTGGAGATGTTAGCCTGTCTATTCCCCTGACATGCTATTCCAGGTTTGAAGTAGTGATATGACTAGCCAATGGCGCTTATCATGTAATTGTCATTTTAATTGAGTATGCTGTTACCAGTAAGCTGAACGAACCGCTGAGTAGATTGAGCTTACCACTGAGGCGAGGATGACAGAAGAAAGTGAATACGCCATTGCGGCCTTAGTAATGACAGAACAAGATGTTTGCCTTCAGAATAACACACGGATGCAGTGTCATATCTTTTGCGTCTTTAAGTAAATAAATTCTAAGTGTGGCCTGTATGTGCGGCATATGTATTTTTGTGTCCTCATTAACTGCTAGTTTAGACCGAATTTTTTTATGCTGCTTCACTTAGTTCTTGACAAATCTATCTGTCCTAATTTAAACCACAAGAATGATTAATATGTAGAATTTTGCTCACATTGACTTCTATATTTGCAACAGGTAGGATAATAAATTCAAATTCAATGCTGCATCTGGCTCATGGTTTCTCTTGGTTCTGGAGTTCATGTTACAAGAAAAAAAAAACAAAGGACGCCGATCAAAAAGTACTAATAAGAATTGGACGTACGGAAGCCTTGTTCATAACACGAACTGCTCGAAACGACGGCATTCTGCGTATGCAGGCGGGATATTGCCATCGTTGTGATACAGCGTTTTTTTTCTGTAGTTTTCTGTAGTCTGGATAGCAAGGGATTCGAGAAACTCCCTTCAATTCCAGTTTCCTTAGCAATGATAGAAGCCTTGCCTCGTTGGTGGCATATTCAGCCTGCCACGTGCTACGCAAATGCAATGGAAACGACATTGTTTCTTCACTTCTGATTTACTTCTAATTCATATCTTTTGCGTAGATTTCTTTCTTCACGCGCTTTCAGAATGACTGCTTTCGCTGATGTAAAGATGGCCGCGATTCGCGCAGGCTGTGCTTGGAACATATCTTCTGCAACTAGTGGGCCTAAACGTGGGACATTGACTTCATAGTGTTTCAGAACAATTGCGGTGGCCTTGCTCACTCAAGGGACATGGGCGAGGGTCGTGCGAGCTCGAGGGCGCGCGTGGCCGGCAATGGGGCAGGCTCAACGATATTTCATGGAACGAATGAACACTTCCGGTTATGCTCACTCGGACGTTTTCTGTGCATGTCATTGTCAGAAATCTGGTCACCAGGATTAAAGCAAAAATTTTACAGCGATCCCGGCAAATGTGCTCTAAATCAGGACGCTCAGGGCAGTGGCGTATCAGGTGCGGTGGGTGACCGGGCTTCCGCCACCCCCCCCCCCCTCTTCAAATTTTGTATTTTTTTAAGGCCGGCGCCCTGTTCCCTTTTGTGCCTGGCACGTCGCCTATAACAAAGGCGCGTATCCTTAGAACGTCCGGCTATTATGGGCATTCGATCGGGTCTCAACGCTTCTCCGACGCCTGGGAGCTTAACGCATTAAGGACCAAGAAAAATCTACCTGTTACATTTTGCAGATTTCTTGTGTGAGGTGATATTTTCACACTCTAAATACATTGTGAAAGTTTCATGACTGCCGCTTTATTCTTTGAAACGCTACGATAGTGTACTTTATAAAGTACGCTGGGCCTTTATGGGAGCATTACCTGATGTAGGTTACCAAATGGTAAATGCTATATTTCGGAGCTTCAAAAAACAAAGGCTTGCAGTGGCGAAGATTCAAACAAACTTTGCCTAAGCTCTCATAACCTTCTGGTAGCAAAATGAGTATTTTAGTGGGAAATATTGCTTGCTGGGAGGTGTTTTTATAATTCAAGTGTGTAGCATAATTTCACGAGAAAGGACTTTGGTGTTTCTTTTAGAGGCGCGTGCCACCTCCCCTGCCACCTGTCCGCCGACTCCATCCAATTGAAGTTCCCTCTGAACCTTTCTATCGCGTTGGCCTTGACCTGCTTGGCCCTTTTCCGACGACGACTAGAGGGAATAAGTGGATCGCCGTCGCTACCGATTACGCGACACGCTACGCGGTAACCAAGGCGTTGCCGACTAGTTGCGCAACTGACGTCGCAGATTTTATCCTCCATGACGTCATCCTCCACCACGGTGCACCTCGACAGTTACTTACCGACCGCGGCCGCTCGTTCTTGTCTCGAGTTGTTGACGACCTGCTCCGCTCTTGTGCCACAGAGTATAAGCTGTCCACCACCTACCACCCACAAACGAACGGTTTTACGGAACGTCTCAACCGAACACTCACAGAGATGATGTCGATGTACGTCTCCAATGATCACCGCGACTGGGACGCCACGCTGGCCTACGTCACTTTCGCGTATAACTCGTCCAGACATGACACCGCAGGATATTCACCCTTTTATCTTTTGTATGGTCGCGACCCTACATTGCCTTTTGACACCATCCTACCTTCTGTGCCACGTGTTACAACTGAGTACGCTCGTGAAGTCATCGATCGCGGTCACATGGCGCGTCAAGTCGCCCGATCTCGTCTGTTGGCCTCCCAGAATATACAAAAAGAGCAGTACGATCGGCGCCATCGCGATGTTAAGTTCGACGTTTCGCGGTTGAAGCCATACTTCTCTCGCAGTTCTTCGCCTGACATGCGCCGAGACGGCGCTTCAGCACCCGGGAGTCCTGTTACGGAAGGATAGGAGGCAAGAGAAGAAGAAGAAGAAGATCGAGAGACACTGGCTGCTGCGTGTTGTTGCTGGTCGGCCATCTTGACCACGCTAACCCTACTCGTGTATATATTGTAAATACATCCAGTCTTACTCTCAACATCCCCGTAACAATATATTACTGACGCAGACCTACACGTGATATCTTATGATGAATGCAGGTTTTCAAGACTAAAGCATTCAACCCAAATTTGGTTGAGTGGTAGTTGAAACATTCAACGGACTGGTGGCATCTCCTCCAATAACAGTCGGTTCTTGCATTTCAGTCCTGTTATATGATTTGGTCGGCAACATTTTTGTTAGAATTTTCGAACCTTTCAAGAGATGGGATCTACGTCTGGTTCCCCAATGCGGGCTGCTCTACTTTTATTGCATAACTCATCTCAATTGGCACAGGAATATAGTCTTTGTTGTTTTCTGTTTCCTCCCACCTATTTTCTAATTTGTAATAAAATCCTGCACAAATTACCTGCCGTTTTAAAAGATGTTCATATGATATCCAAATGGCTTTTTATTCATTTAAATTTAATGCAACACGGCTCGCTATATTATTGGCTGTGAAGTCAAGAGCGTTGTCATCTTTCTCAGCAGCAAAAAAGGAACCAGGAGGAATAATAGCAATCTTGATGTAATCCTTAATATATTTTTTTACTTGCGATGGTCTCTGAAGTGTTTCTAGTCAGCAAAATATATTCAAAAGATAGTCAGCAAAAAATAATTGTAGAAAAGACACCGTGTGTGCTTCGAGAACAAGCGCACCCCTCTAGCATACACATAGGCCCAGTGTACTTTACAAAGTACACCTACATTCATTTTCTTGCTACGCTATAAATATGAATTGTATATGTAACGTCATGCATTCATCGTTTATGTCATTCTTTTCTAAAGCTTCCACACAAACCTCAGCTTCTTCTTCTTCTTTCTGGGGTTTTACGTGCCAAAACCAGTTCTGATTATGAGGCACGCCGTAGTGGAGGGCTCCGGATTAATTTTGACCACCTGGGGTTCTTTAACGTGCACTACAACGTAAGCACACAGGCGTTTTTGCTTTTCGCCTCCATCGAAATGCGGCCGCCGCGGCCGGGATTTGATCCCGAGACCTCGTGCTCAGCAGCGCAACGCCTTAGCTGACTGAGCCACCCCGGCGGGTAAACCTCAGCTTCGTGAAGCATATCATATGCTTGTTAAACCTCAGTTTCGTGAAGCATATCATATGCTTGTTAAAAAATTAAAAAAGGTGCATGTACAGCAGCACCGGTTATGTTCAGCACTTCTCCAAGTTTGCCGATGAATAAATTGAATACATCATGCAACTGTCAAAAAACTACAACGGGGTTGTCTTGACAGGACTGTTCTTAGCAAAATGGTGTACTAATGACAACGGTATATTTATTCTTTAATTATTTACAAATGAAAATGATACTGTACTTTTTAAAATAGGGTGGTCCCCAATGAGTTAAAGGAACGAAGCACCGCAGTCAGGACGATCGCGGTGCTTTAGCTCCCCCACCCCTGAAAAAAATATCCTGGCTACGCGCCTGGCTCAAATTACGTCGCGGACATTCTGAGTGCGGTTACCCCGGAAGTGTTTCATTCGTTGCGTAGAACATCGTTCAAGTTGACCAGTGACCTCGCTTGGCCGCGCGTCCTTGAGTCGACGCTGCCATTCAACATGTCTCCAAGAGGAGGCCTTGTCACGTGTTCTGAAAACCTATGACGCACGGCGCATATATGTTCCTGCCTGCACGTTGCATCATGAACTGCTACATGTGAAGGACACGGTGTAGAATTGTTTTTCGGCGCGAACTGCTACTACGTTTAAATCAACAAAAGATGCAATTTCGAAAAAGGGCTAGCAGCATGTGTATGACTTGAAAATGAAAAATGTCGCTTGCGACGTACTTGCGGAGGCCGTGGCAGCCTCCAACCATGGCACTGGCCTTCTTGGACAAGGCTGTCGTTATCGCCATGAATCCGGATTTCACGGTAGTATCTCGGGGGCTTGAAACCGAGGCTACAGATAAGACCGAATCGCAGCAATGGCATTATTGCATCTGCATACGGAAGATACCTAGGTCGGATTTCTAACAGTTACTGTTTGCAAACAAGGCTGCGGTATAAATGAGTGGGAATTCTTATCAGTCATATGCATAAAATCTTTTTATAGCGAAGTCGAAGGGGGAGCCAAAATTACGTCATTATATTCATTACTGCCGTTCACTGCAATATATGCGCAATGTCGCGCACAAATTTCAACTTGTATAGAAGAAGACGTCTTTTCGGCCAGCAGAACCACTACATGGCCACGTGCTCGCGGAACTTCTAAGAAAACAGCAAAAGAAACTTCGCCGTCCTTAACACACCACTTCTTAGCATCTGACACGATTGCCTTTACGATAGCTGCCTTCTGTTTGAATGTGATGATCTTTCGTTACCGCTTTTATTTGGGTCGTCTCTAGCATCGCAAAACCGGCGAAACGGCGACGCGGTTGAATCGGTTGCATGCTGCGACACCAACAATACTCGTCGTGTGCGAGCAGCACGTGGTACATACAGGGAGGCGTGGCCTCTGAATTGCACCGGCGCAATCTCTGAGGCCACGCCTATAGCTGAACTAACTAGCCTGCGCGGTGCCGCAGTGAGAGGAATTCGCACATAGCACAAAAGAGATATAATCATTCTTATTCATGGATATTTCGCTTTGACCGTCAAAAATCTAGATTGAAGAAGTCAACATCGAGAAGGATTCAATAGGGATGGAAAAATCTTGCTATAAGGCGGATTTTAGAAGACGTTTAAAATCGCTTGTTCTAGCAGCCTACAATTATTGATTTTTTTTTGTTGTTGTTGTTTTCTTTGTTCTGCTTTTTGGCGGGAAAGACAGACTTTGGTTTTTGTTTTTGCTTCGCCTTGTTCGAAGAGAGTGCAATCAACCCAGGCCCGTGTGTTTGCATTGTGGTGAGTGAGCACTGAAGGGGCAGCCGCTTGCTCTTTATGCTCATAATGAGGTCCACAATAAAGAAGAAAAGTTACGCTGACCTTTCAGACCGTCAGAAGAGGCGTAGAGTTAATGACGAACTGATATCTGCCAGTCCTGTTGCCACGAGTACCGTCCAATAAGTATCATGGTAGGTTAATGAAAGTAGTAATCATGCTTCTAGTGAAGTATCCTCGCCACATGAGGATGCTCAATCCAAGGACAGTTTTCACGAAAGTGACCTTGCCTTGAAAGGAGAAAATGTAGAAGCACATACGCAAGACATTTCTAGAGAATATTTTGTTCTACAAGACGACCCTCCTATGAGCGCGGGCATCGAAAATGGATGTTTTTCGGACTATGCATCATCATCTGCAGAAAATCAGGCAAGTCTTTGTCCACGTAAATGTGTGGAATTTCAAGGATGGCTTGCATCTTGGGTTACAAGTCACCGAATTCCGCTTGTCGCAGTTTCTGAACATCTCCGGAAACTAAGCACCACTTTCGACGTTGACTTTGTCATCGACGCGAGGACATTGTTGAACAGTCCTCGATACACTTCAACGCGATCTGTCCCTCCTGGCGAATATTGCCATTTTTCTTTGAAGGAAAATTTAGAACGCATGATTGCTGTGTTCCTGAGTGGCTGTCGAGGTTAGATCCCTTGACAACGCTCAGAGAATTTTAAATGACAATGTCAGCCAAGTTGGACTGACGGTTCAAACTGTAGAATGTTTTGATATTGTTTGTCGCAGTTTTCGTTTTGTCTGTTTGGTTAAACTGTTTTACTTTGACCGAAAGGAAGAAAAAGACACCGTAGTCTAGTTGCTAGAGAACCGGCTGCTGTGCCCCACGGCAGAGGTTCGATTCCATTATAGGTTGCACATCACTTTTGTGTATTGTAAAGCGAGTTAGGAACCTACTTAACTACCGCAAAGTGCCAAGAATGAGGCATTAAAAAGTTCGACTTTTGTTATTTCAAGTTATCTTTGTAAGGTGGCGCTAGCATTATGGTAGCAGCCGCATTTTGTATTTTCTTAGTTAAATTAGCTATCATTTCTGTGCTTCAGGTACCGAGTACGAAGCCACACTGAGTATTTTTCTGCATTGCAGCAGCGTGTGTCGCAAGAGGATGCAGCGCCGCGACGTATCATAGCGGCTACCTGACAAAGCGAGGAGTGGCGCGACGGCTCATCGGCGTCATCGCTTGTGTCGACGTAGTTAGAGTGACCTAGAATATGGGAGAGTGTCCAAAGCGCCGGCTCCGGCGAGGTCCTTTTTCTGTGAACTGCCGCGCCGCGCCGCAGCTGCTCCGGACCCGTGGGCTTTTCGCGCTTGCAAAGCGCGCGGGAAGCGAGGGTCGTCTGCTACGCGCTGTAGTTTTTTGCGTTCATTTTCCACGCAAAGCACTTAAACTCTATTTAACTTCAACAGTGTGGCGCTGCATGGAGCTTACCCATCTTTGAGCGTTTATTTGTGATTGGGCACCAAGATAATGCAAAAACTAACGTATCAAACTCATCAGCGCGGCCTGGCTCCGGGAATGGTATTACGGTAACTGTGCGTGTGCAGAAACGCGCTAAATGAGCACGCGCAAGGAAAGAACGTAAAAAAAGAAACGTTATTCGCATGGGTACGCGGGCAATAGCACCATGCTTGCAAGAATAAGAGTAACGAAAAAAGTGAATTACTCGCGCACTCAAGTGAAATACTTCCGTGCGTGCAGTGACCGCTTCGCTCACCATTACGCGCTTTTCGCTCACGGTCAGTAGTGCTTTACAGCTATATGCATATGTATTTATTCGAATATTTTTTAGCCAAGACACAATTTATTATGAACAGAGAAGAGTGAGAAGGTGTAAGGGAAGCAAGAGAAAGAGCAAAGACGGCCCTAACGCTGCAATATTGTTGGCTTATTTCGCTTCAGAGATAGCGTACACCAACAATTCTTGCTCTACGCTATATCTTCAATACACACTTCGAGCATGATGTACCTTAAGGTTCAGCATGAGCGAAGCTTTTTTTTCAAATTCAAACATTCGAAAGAAAAGCCATTCGATCAAGCCAATATAGCTAAACAAATATTCTTTTTCTACATTGGAATAAATAGATAGCTACTACTGGCCTAGCCATTTACTCATTTGTTATGCAAAAGTTATTGCTGCAGGTAGCCTTGCTTTAATAATCCATGAATCCTCTCTGAAATTACCAACATGTAACTTCTCATGATATCATAGTTATTGCTTAACGTGCGATTTTTTACGTAAACTAACAAGCATTCATGGAGCGTGACGATGTTTGTGCTTGCAATAAATTGAGTGGAAAATCGTCTTGAAAATTACTGTCTTTGATGCACTACAAATATCGCTTTTGATTCTACATATCCCTAAAATTGTTTCTTTCTTTCTTTCTTTCTTTCTTTATTCATCGATTACCCCGCAGCGCCCAAAGGCGTTACAGCAGGGGGGCTACAACATGGAATAAAATACATCTCCATTCACACAATTCACTTGCCTTCAATAATCTTCAATTACGTTCAACTTCAGTTACCTTCAATAACAGCAAAAAATGGAAAAGTCCATCTTCTGGTGATTTGTTGCCTCTTTCATTACGTGACTACAAATACGTAGTTATTGATCAGTAAGTATATTGGCGGTGTACGAACCAGCCAGCATACGCAATAAATATTCCTAAAGTTACTTTCATGTTAAAATTCGCTTAGTGTTTGCGCTCTTGCAACACACGAGGGCGAAAGACGAGTTGCACATCCGTAATGCATCACGTTCGTTTTCTGACGCTTGCTCGTAATTATGAAATGAGGCATACGTATACAATGTTGCACTGTTAGCGTTTCATTTGTTTTGGTTTGTATTGTTTTTTGGCGCGTATATTTCTCGCGTACCCTTTACCTATTGACCCTT
The DNA here is from genome assembly GCF_013339745.2 of Dermacentor silvarum. NCBI lineage: Eukaryota > Metazoa > Arthropoda > Arachnida > Ixodida > Ixodidae > Dermacentor > Dermacentor silvarum. Next base: position 80,068,267 of record NC_051156.1, on the reverse strand, counting down.
TTCGCGGAGATCCCGTGGGAGCTGCCATGTTTGATCACGTGGTGACGCATCCATTGCTTGCCTCAACTGCATCCGGTGCCTCCTTGTTTACAATGGAAGTGTATGACGCCGGCGCGGCTTCGAAAACCTCTGTTTTTGGAGATATTGTAGACCGTGACTAGGTGGACGACAAGAAGCTTTAATCACAGCTTCAGAGAACACGCAAAAAGCGCTTTCGGAGCTGATTAAGCTATGTCCGAACGGCGCAAGCAGCGTATATGGTGCTTGTGTACCGATTTCAATCAAGCGCCTATAAACTTCCCTGTTACCTCAACACACTTGAACGAAATAACATCTCATTGGAAGAATTATCCAAAAATAAGTTAATTAGTGTTTTGCCGCTCCTGCACTAATGGATGGTGTTTCATTCTGTGTTTCTTTTTATTTTTTGCATGTTGCGTTATTGTTTGTTAAATCACACAATGTTAACGCACTAAGGCTGTTCTCAATATTGTACGTATATTTTCTTACTGATCCCTACTGTAAGTATTTTTGCCCTTGTACGTTTCCAAATTCAGAATGTAGTCAATGTTTTTAGTATTCCTCTGCGTTTGTCATAACTAAGCTGTTTCCTCGCCATACTGTCATGTGGGGCGTAATGGGGTTCTCTCAAGCCGCTGCATGCGGCTTTTACCCTTACGTCCGCTCTCATTCTGTATTCTGTGGAAAGAGAGAAATAAAGATTATTATTATTATTATTATTATTATTATTATTATTATTATTATTATTATTATTATTATTATTATTATTATTATTATTGTTCTAAAAGCGGGGCTAAATATGTACTCCAAGCTTTCCGATTATAAATTCAGTCAGGATTAGTGTGTTTTGGTTTTTTGTTCTATATTCGGCAAATATTTTGAAGCAGTGGCTTGTCAGTTTCTGCCTAATCGCTCGTGGGTGTGCTCAGTTCCTATATATTTGTTCTTGCTGCGCACAAGGCTTGAAACGTAGCTGTATTGTACATTGTAATACCTTGTAGCAAATATATATTACAGCTAGCTAGTAACTCGCTTACTCTTGTGAACCGTCACGAAACATTCAGCTTCGACCATTCGTGCGCCATAGGTGTAGTCCGTCATTTATTGTGCATATACAGTGCGTATATATTCAAGTATGCGTCCATTCACTTATTCTTGATACGTCGGCGATAGAATGGGCTTACGTTTTCCTGCCATTTGGGACAGATGTGTATAGATAATAATTAATTAATCATGGGGTTATACGTGCCAAAACCACGATCTGATTATGAGGCACGCCGTAGTGGGGGACTCCAGAAATTTGGACCACCTGGGGTTCTTTAACATGCACTTAAACCTAAGTACACGGGTGTTTTCGCATTTCGCCCCCATCGAAATGCAGCCGCCGTGGCCGGGATTGATGTGTATAGATAACGTGCGCGAAACTTACTATGACAGTAAGCGGCGCTACTCCCTTTGTCATTGTTTAACGAGTGGCACTCACTCTTTTGCCGACGTTCTGGGGATGAAGCCCTCTCTTTGAAGGTTAGTGATACAAGACTGGCGGATGAGCAAATTTCTGTATCCTCGAGGAAAGCCGTACATCACGAAGTAACATGTTCGAACAGTTGCAGCAGCGGTCCGCGAACTTGGCCACACAGATTCATTTTATTCCTTAACATGCCAGTCACTATTTTTGCAGCCAACTATTGCACACGTCTTCAATCCACATGATTCGATCTACCATGATTGGAGCACAGTGTGTTAGTGAAAACTCAATTTCATTTCTGACAGCGGATCACACAGAAGCAAGGTAGAAGCGGTAATGATTTCGTATTCATGCGCGGTCGCTGAGGAGAGGTATGGCGCGCCGCCGTGAGCGCCATCTCGTATCTCTAAAGCAAACTGCTCCGCGAAAAGCGTCAATACATGCCGTGCTATAGCTTAGTGGCTTTGGTAGGTTGTACTGCTTAGCTCGAGGACGCGGGTTCCATTCCCGGCCACTGCGGCTTACATTTCGATGGAGGCGAAGTACATAAAACTCCCGTGTACATAGATTTAGGTGCACGTTAATAGAACCCCAGGTGGTCGAAATTAACGCAGCCCTCAACTGCGGCGTCTCTCATAGCCATATTGGAATTTTTGGGTGTAAAACCCCAGGAATTATAATTACTATTATTACCCTTTACCTGTGCTCTCAGTTCTTCTTGATATATGGTTAAGTTCGACACGTTGAGATAGAAATTTGCATTCAACACTTTTTATCCTCACACCAACAGCATCAGAGGAATTTCTGGCTGTCGTCATATAACCACACGTCATATTGTTATCGTTAATTGTGACACGAGTGCAAGTATGTCAAGTTACTAATGCCATGACCCATCAGTCATCTTCGTCACACATTTGTGCCTTTCCACACTCTACTTCGGTATATATACGAAGTGAACGAGCCGCGATAGTCACGCGGTTTGTATTTATTTTTGGTACCGCGGCATCGGCCAACAGACACATTCCGCTTCCCAAGAGCCAGTTAAGGATTTCACCTTAATAAAGAAACAACAGAGCGCGGGATGCAGTCTTGTAAAGCAAATCGAAAGCATGAAATAAAAGAAAGGAAACGATAGGGTGTAAAAGCGTTAACATGAGCTAGCCATATCTGCTACGTTCTTTTGGTTATTATCGCGGTCTCTAGCTTATTTTCTTGTGCAGCAATTTCACGTTGCTCATTCCACGCATAACTAAATGAAGTAAGCGCGCGGAATGCGTTACTCAAACAGCCGCGTAAGCGCGAACCAAGCGAGCTAGAAGGAAATAGACAAAATACCCGTATTTACAGCCGGCAAACGCGTTCTCTGTGCGGTGAGTCCCTGCGGTATTACCTTGCGGGGACGTGGTACTTAATATATCCCCAACTATCGCGATGTTGGCTAACAGCAACCAAAATATCAGGCTCGTTGCAGACGCCCGCCACCTTGGCGCGGCTTCCGCAACGGAGAAAGCCCACGGGTCCGGTACAGCAGCGCCGTGGCGCGGGAGTTCACACAAAAAGGTCCTCGCTCCTCCCATGCATTCGCGCGGCGCTTTGGACACCTCCCATATTCTAGGTCACTCTAACGTAGTCTGAGCAGCCGAGCGGACGGCGCTCTCCGCGCAGCTTCCCTCCAGATTGCGTAACTTTTGAACCCGCCGTTACATTCACCGTTATTTTTGTCAGGACCAGCCGTTAAGTTCCTAACGCGTATTCGCTCATGAACTGCAGAGCGCCAGACTGCCTTCCACATCTTTGCTCACGTAAGTAGTCACTGCCACTTTGACACCTGTCGTGTTTAATTATTTACGGTTTTCAGGCGGGAGTCTTAGGTGGAAGTTTTAGGCGGTAATGAAGTTTTGCAATGAAAGCGCCTTGATTTTAACTGGAATCTCTAATATTGTTTAAGAAGCAAGTTTACGTCTGCGTACGTTTCTTTTATTGTGTGCGTATTCAGGTTTGCCAAAGCTGTCTAAAATTACCTCTGTGACGTTTCGTTGACCATTGATCGTTATGATGACGATGACATTCCCGTTTGGCGCAGAATGATGAGACGTGCTACGATCTTCGCGTAGCTACAGCATTTTTCCGTCAACGCTCTTGTGCGAGATCAATCCTGTGTTTTTCCGAGCGTGAAAGATGCCCGCGAATACACGCAAAACTGCCGAACGACTTTCCGCTCGAGGCAGTTTGCGTGTATTGGCAGGCATCTTTCACACTTGGAAAAACACTTTATGTAGCTCATATTGAGAAACAGAAAGGGGTTTCTCATGTGGCTTTACAATCTTCTCATTGACACTTTTCATCTAACTATAGTAATTAAGAAGTTAATTAATTAATTAGAACTAATTATCTAACTAGGCGGAACGCAAAAAATAATCTGAGTATCTCCAACATTACCTTGGTTCTGTCCTGGTACGTGGCACTTGCATATTTTTAAAGTTTGGCTAAAGTTAAATGAAACACCCTGTATGTAGTGCACTGTTGCCTTGTTTTTTGTAACATAATCCGACAGTGTAGCTATTTACAGCATCTTTTTTTAAGATACCTAACATTTTTTGGCTTCAGTCATGCAACAAATAAATTTTCAGGTCGCACTGGCGTTTTCTTTTTGCAAGTCTGTGCAGTAACAAAATTATGTTAAAAAAGAAAAATTCCAATATACAGTTGTAATAGGCACTGCTGTTACATTATAAACATAGATACTCCGAGTTTATCAGCATAACAATAAAGAGTTTTTTTTGTAACTTACTATTCAGGCACATACCTACGTGCAAGAGAGAAGGCGCGTGAGGGTGAAGATACCGATCATGTACCCTCTACAGGTGCCGAAAGGGGCAGACGAAAACGCCGCCGCCCAAAGGGCCACCACGAAACTCCTGAACTCCAAGAACCCAGGCAACTTTTATTTCATATTAAAGTCGTACGACTTAAATTTTCAGCGTGACACATATACAGTCGTATCTCGATAACTCGAAGGAGCCCGAAAGTTTGTTCGAAATAAAGGAAGGACTTATTTCTCAAGTATTCGTGCACCACAGCACGACGTACGAATGGAGTCGTTATATATCACGGCGCGCCAGCAGATGGCGAGTAGCGGCCACGAGACTACCCACGTCGGCCAACGCTCGCAGAAAACGATGCTGTAGGGAGCGGGCGGCGCCAGCACGGCGGCGCCGGGCGCGCGCGGACACGTCGAAGGTGAGGGAGGAGGGCGTCAAGGAAGCGGATTTTGCTTCAGCAGAGGTCACCCCGTCGCTTCGGTGGCTCCTCTCACTCCCCCTCTCAACTCCCTCGTAGCTCCCCCACCTTCGACTGTCTCCGTGCGCGCCCGCCGCCGGCCCGGCGCCAGCTTAACCAATCCCCGGAAACTCTCGAGTTCACCAAATGGCCACAGAGGGCGAAAAATCAACCGCGGCGCGTTCCAGCATAAGCGCGCAAGTGGAGCTACTGTAATTTGGTCGAATACTTTAGTTTGTATTTTTTCTGCTAGGGGCGCTCAACACGACTCAATATTTGAGCTATTAATGTACATATAATAACCGACAGACACAGTTACAGTGTCATTTTTTTACAAAATAAGCAGTCTATTGTTTTTATTGGACTTCTGTTATTAAAGTCCGTGCTTTGTTAATTAAATAAAGGTTTTGTGGCCTCACTGACATGTGGTCAGCGGCAGCCCACTGGTATCGATTGCAGTTCGTGCCGTTTATCGATTCAAATTGTACGGCGGTTATATTTGCGAACGGGGTGCTCGTTTCCTTTGAGTAGCATCACGCAGGTTCATTTTAATTAGATATCAATAATACCTCAGCCAGTTTATGCGTCCAACATTCGATAGCTGCCACCAAGCGAACGTGTTTAAAGACGGTGAACTTTATCAGCTGCGGCGTTTCACTGGCGGCTGCATGCACGGCTTCCCCCGTTTGTGATCTGCCGCGTCTGGCCGCGTTGCGTCTGGTTGCTCGAAAAAACGTGCTGGCCAGCACGAAAATTCATCGCTCGAACCGAGCACAGTCTGCTTGAAGACTACCCACGAAAGCGGATTAACCTTGCAGCCCCTGGGCTTGTGCGCCGGTGAGTAAAAAAGCAGTGCTTCGCATTTTCAACTTTGAATTTCTTTGCGTGCGAGGCGGATAAAGCAGATTCCTGTCGTCATGTCTTAAAAGTAGAAAATAGTAATAATTATAAAGTTATTGCCCTTCCAAAGCAATTCAAACGAGGCTCTTGCTACTTTGCCAAGTTGCTAAAATTGCTAACATGAGTACAGCATAAATAATAAGGTTTTGGCTGTTTCTGCATAAAGGATACACCGCGATAAATTCACTGCACATTAGTGACAAGTGTACTTCCCGTGATACAGTTAGATTAACTGCATTTGAGACATAATAAGATGACTGTGTTTATTACTAGTATCTGGCAGAAACAATTGTAATCTAATCGAGACTTGACTAAGCACAGCCCACACAAGGACACCACTGAAAGAAATGCACACTCAAAACAGTGTTGTGTGTGTGTGTTTGTGCGTTTTTCTGTCATGGAGCGTTTCGTGCACTGTTCTCTGTCATACATGAATCACAAACTCACGCACACTTCCACCATAGTAATTGAGGCTCTTTTTTCTTTCGACTCCAGCCGCCAAGACGCTGCTCATATTTGGACTCATCCCTTTGGACTCTATTGTCTCTGGACATAGAAGTCAACCGTGAACGTGTCTCCACTGGAAGTAACATCAAGGTCCAGAATCCTCACAGGGTATGTTTCTGAACACTTCAACTAGAACCGTGATTTTTCTTCATTTATGGGACTAACTTTTGTTTCACCATTTTTTGCTTGCATGTGTGTCATGGCTTTGTCATTTCTCTTTTCAGGAAGACGGACAAAAGAGAGATTATTGGTCTGCAAGCTGCCCATGCTAAGCCACAAGATGCTCAACTGTCACCACAATAACAGATCCTCTTGAACTACGTGCGTCACTATGAAATGTTTGGAAGTTTACCAGATAGAGAGGTGTGAGCGCTATTAGGAAAACAGCAGTCTACAGTTCTGTATCATACTGAGCAGGAATGAGAAATTTGACATACAAGCTTAGTTGCTTTTAAGGGCGCTTTATGACAATCGGAGAAGTAACATGTTGAGTCCCAACTTGTTTCTTTTGCAGTCATTATAGCCATGACGACCAGAACAGAAACAATGTAGCAAGCTCCCACTTGCTAATGCACAAACTCTGTCATCTGCTATTTGCAAATAAATTTGACGGGCATTAGTACCACGAAGTATCACATGCTCCCTCACAGCGATAATTTGTTACGTGAAAATGCAAAGAATTTTAAAATGATCAAAAGCGCTTAATGCAATTTTAAGGAAATGACACTTCATGTTGACTGAAACTCATTTTATTTTTTGCTTAAAGTACCCTCAGGGCCACAGGAATTAAAGAGGGGAGTGGTTACAAAGTAGTAGAGTAAAATAAACAAGTGCAGTGAGTTCTTGTAACATAATGATTCTCCTGATTATACAATGTTAGCTAATGTTTTGCAAAAAAAGTTTGTTATCTGTGATGGCTACGATACTTGGTGGTTCCATTTCTGAGATGTACGGGGCATGAAAGAAATACTTCGTGTTACATGAATCAATTCCTACCTTACTGCGATGATCGACGCAGTTTGAAATGCACTGAGGCCGCAGTATGAAGTCGTCATGAAGTTTCGTGTGTCAGAAAATTTTATGAAATAGCAAACGATGGCCGACTTTACAGTGATTGCTAGTGGAATGAGTGCTAGGCCAGTTTACATTGAAGTTATACTCGCGGTACGGTTATAATTAGAAATAATGAAACGAGTATAGTTATTTTGTACTAGTTCAAGTGAAGTAATAAATTTAACGCGACTGGGATCCCGTATTGCAGATGCATATTCAAGTTTCCAGCGAATTTAAGTAATTTAGAACTACAGTAAAGCTGTAGTTCTAAAGTAGACGGTGCTTTGGAAAAGTTACGCCATACGTAACCGAGCATGAGATTAGCACTGCTAATGACGTACTCTATATTATTGGTCCAATTTAAGTTATTTATATGACATGACAAAATCTAAGGGAACGTTAGCATGGCAAGTGCTAGGATTAGAATTAGATCTGGAAATGCGCATGATTTTACATTTGCTCAGTACAAGAGGCTCATATACAGTTTGCATGAAATCAATAACTAGGCTAGTACTGCACCATAAGAGATAGCTAGAAAAGGCAAGCTCACACAACCGGCCAGCCTATTTCACACTTCACAAACTTGAGAAATCACTAAAAGCAAATTTTCTTTCTCTTCAAACAGCAGATGACAAAACCTGTGCACGGTGTGCTCCCAAAAATATTTTGAAATGTACTCGCAGAATAAGTTCAGCATAACATTCAGCTAATCAATAGTGAACGAGCAAGGGAAACCTCAGCATGGGAACTGGTCCTCGTCTCGGCCCTCACAAATATGTTTGCTTGGTGAAACGCTGGCTCCAAGCTGAGGCTTCCCTTGGTCACCTGTTACTCAACTGAAGTGTTCATCTCCTTGCAACCTCTTTGCTCTGTTTGAATACATATACCGAGATTATTTTTCACCATGAAACCACAAATTCCATTTTCCAAGGACCTGTGAGTATTAATTGGGCTTGCTTATATGTTGATTTAATGCCCTTGTTTATTCACACAATATTTCCAGAAGTCCTTGTAAGCACTGCTGTCTCCATAACGTTCCTTGGTTTCCTTACAAGTACTCCACTTGTGTCAAAGCCTTTGCTGCCGCACCTGAGCACTAAATGTGCAGCAGAAAAATATCAAGAGCAGGAAATGTGATGTAAAATTTAGCATAACGCCCCCCTCCCACACTTCGTGCCTCTCGCCAAAGTGTTATGAGAGCAATGAGACATTGCAGCTCGAGCTTATCTTGTTGACAGTACATTTTTGCCGAGCAATTTTTTGTGTTCTTTTCTTTAATCTAGCTGAAATCGTCGAACGCAGAGAATGTAAAACGTCAAGCAGCACTGTACGCAATCCAAGTACGAGGGCAGCTCAGCATAAATGTCACTGTCTGAACCTTCGTTCTCGCTGCTTTACGGCACGCCGAACACGATGAGAAAACTTCGCTCGATTTCAGCTTTGGGTCCCAATAAACAGATGGTTATCTGTGTTTCTGTATGTTGTAAACTCAGTGACGGACAACATTCAGTCCACCTGAGCTGTACGAAAATTGTGCTCATGTACTGCCTCATTGACAATAAACAATGTGAGCTTACTTGTTTGAAGTGTTTTATTGCCAGTTGAGGCCTCTCGGTCACCTGGCGACATAATGAAGATATCTGTAGTCATGTTAGAGTACAGTACACACGAATACCTCCACGAAAGCGGTAACAAAACGCCCCAAAGCAGCGAGCGAGCAGCGCGACCAGCCCTACGAACCGCTACCGTAGCGGCCATATTGCTCACAACTTAATGATGATGATATTAGTTTCGATTCTGCCAGCGCCATCTCTCGGTCGCATACTTTAGTTCACAACGCCACCGCTACGCTTATTTTCGTTGCACTGTGGAAGGTACAGTTTCCCTTCTCTAAGTTTGTATGGGTGTTCTGTGGCTTAACCCTCTCTTTTTCGTTTCCTGCCGTTGAAGCGAGCGTTGGCCAGTTGTGAGCTGTTTCGTTGGCCGGACTGGGCCTCCGTCGTTGCTTCCCTCTGCGTCGCAGCCGCAGCGTTGAGACATCTACTCGAACACGCGTGTTACGGCGCGACGACGTAACGGCGACCTTGCCATTTGAGAGAAATTTACGAGGCGGTTATTTTATTTTATTGCGATAGAAATTATATGGGCACTCCAAGCGCATTTTTGCCGCCGTCGTCGTCGCCGTGATATTCCGTATAAAGTGCAACGGGGATGAAATCGTCGCTGCGCGGCATGTGTGGGTTTTAGTGTGTGGGCTCATTTCGGCGTAAGCAATAAATTGCATATGCAAGCACTCTAGATCATAATTGATTTATAAACTGCACAAGCTTAACCTTTAACCCATTGCGTAACTATAAATGTCACTAAGGTCAAAGTTAGTGAAATTGGGTGGAAAATTACGGCTTATGTTCCCACCTTGTGTGTGGATGACTCACTATTTTTGTAAAAAAAATTCTTTACAAGTGCTTGGCAATGTTATTGTGTGGAGGTTTTCAAACAGGCAAGTCATATGCGTGCAACATTTTAATGGTTTAATTACAAGCAACTGAAGTTCTTACTGTATATGCTTGAAGCAGCCGTGCTGCAAATAGTCGCTGTTACTCAAGGTTGCACTCGTCTGCTGTCTTTTATTTTTTAAGGAATCGCAATATATTTGCTCAATTTGAAGTATGCGATGTGTTTGATAGACTGGTGTCTAGGTATATGCTCAAGCCTGCGCCATTTCTGAATTGGCTATGTGATCTGTGGCAAATAAAATTGGGGTGGTGTAACAATGCTGTCACACTGAAGCTGTGCCTTTGCAGAGCCGCACTTACCTCTTTTCTCGTACAACATTATCAGGAATGTATTATCTATTCCTTTCTTTGAGTGCTAATTGGCACCTGCTTCGCACATGTTTAGGAGGCTGCTGTCATCTACCAGTCGCCAACTAGTCAAGACAACAGTCTCCTGAAAGCTAGCAAAAGAGCCGACACTTACACTGGTTGGCGATTGTACATGCAACACCTTCAGTTAGATGTAAAGTATGTCTTCAAGGCAACAGAAGGGAATTTCACTTGTGATCGGTTAGTGTTAGAACCATCATAATAAAGGTGGAATGCTCGAAAACTGTGCGCTTGGAGCAATATATTGTAGTGCTGCCCATTGCCAAGGTATATTGCAGTGCTTATTGCCAATGCATCGAAAAACTATACGTTCACTAAGAAAAGTGTGCTTCAATTAACATACGTTTTACACATGCCTGATGTTTTCGCAGTAAGAAGACCTGCTGAATTAAGGAGCTACAGCCCAGCAGCCTGTTCGAAACCAGGTTTATCAAGGTCGATACCTGTAATGGACGTTACTCGGAGGCACTCATATTTAATGTTGATTGCTAGCTTGTCTAGTCGTGTTTACTTTTTGCAATAAAAAATGTTATTGCTGTATGTGTTTCGTGTATTGCACAAGCGCAAACCTGCATGCCGCCGGCCGGCGAAACGCCGCAGGGGCATGGGGAGAGGGAAGGAAAGGGAGACGAGGGGGGCGCTAGAGGGGAGGGTGAAAGAAAACGGATGTCAAAATCCTGATTGTAGCAGGATTCAATCTGTATTTTTTAAATGCTTCTAATGGTCTTATAAAATCCCATTTCAAGACACGATTTTTCGAAACTACTTTAGGCAGGATTCTAGAACTTCTTGCAATAGTCATATCCGCCGGACATTAGCAACGATATACGACCGTTTATCACCCTCTAAGCGGACTGCACGGATTTTTTAGTGCGTCTTTCAGACGTTCATTTAGTCTTGGCGAATCGGTATGGAAGCAGTTTTCTATCGCTTTTGTGCTAGCTGGGATATTGCGATGGCGATCTAAGGCGCGATCTTGTACGCGTTCCAAAATGGAACGGAGGCGGTCCGTTCAATCGAGCCGCACACGATTGGTCAATTTGATCGTCACGGTTCAAATTGACCAATCGTGTGCGACTCACGGTTTAAATTGACCAATTGTGTGCGGCTCGATGGAATGGACCGCCTCCGTTCCATTTTGGAACGCGTACAAGATCGCGCCCCTGGAGTCTGCTTATGCGCAACTACGCGTACTGGTGACAAGGACCAGTGTTCAACGGCGGATTCAACGCAAATACGTAAACATTTTAATCATTGGCAACGAATGTGTGCTCTACCCTGCGGAAAGCAGAAGCGAGCCTGCAAGGGTCGGGCATTTCTTTTTTCGGAGAAAACGGAAGTTTGGTGTATCTATTGGCAGGATAATTTTACTTCGTTGAAACGAGGTTATAAAAACATTGATATCTTCAGGGATTTCAGCGGGAACGTCATTTTGTTGTATACAGTAATTTGTTATATCCCGTTTCGTTATAACGAAGTTTCACTGCACCATATTTGTTAAGCGTTTGTCTTACCTTCTAATTGCAGGTGCGAAATGTGAGGTCAAGCATCATTGGAACACGCTGAATTTTCTGCGGGTGCATCATCAGCCTGTGTAAATGTCTAAACCAGTTCCCTGAATCGTGAAGTGACCAATTTGTCATAACAGACAGCCACAGTGCAAAACTCTAGGAGGTGCATTAGAAACATTTTGCTTATGTAGTGGCATGTTACTGATTTATTAAAAATTCTATGAAACCTTTGACCACTTTAGCACTTCATTTGTGTGAACAATCTTGCTTTATGTTAAGCCTACGTGGCTTTGACACGTGTTTATCGCTTTTGTGGCCAATATTTCAGTGTTGCTATTGTGGGTTGTAAGAAATGGGCTATAGGGATTGGTACTGTCGGTAAAGCCAACCTTTTTTTCAATATAGCAAAGAATACGAACATCCTTATTGATTTCTCTATGTAGCAGATAACAGGGAGACACTGAATTCCTTTATAATGAGTGATATAATGGAAGGGTGTTTTGTGTATCTAAATTCTTGTGCGTGCCAAGCATCCGTGCAAGGAAAACTTCTGTAATAGTGTTGCAGGAGTCTTTGATATTATTCCATCTGCAAATCTAGATCAGTGTTGACAAGGTAAGTAAAATAATATTGGGTCTTCCCGGACCATAGTGGGCAATGTATGCCGTTTCTAGCAAGATCACTGAAGCTAAGCAACATTTCGTTGGATAGTTGACATCGGAAGGAGCCAGACCATCTGGATTGTAGTATGACGTAATTTCAGCTTCTAGAGACTATTTCAAATCTGCTAGTGCTTCCCCTAGCTCACAATAGATTAGGTTTAAATAAAGTTTAGAGAGGTCAAGTCCGTTGTACTTTATATAACATTATAATATATGTATGTATATATTCACAGTCACCACGTTTATTGCTTCCTTCTGCAGGAACCACGCCGCTCTTCCAGGACTCGTTGACCTTGTCGGTGAGAAAGACGATTGACGGGTCGTCGAGGTTTCTCAACATTCTGTTGGTGACTCCGTCTGGACCCCGCCATATACTTTACATGTCTACAGTATATACAGCACTTATGTAGCCCTTGTGCACCGCAGCGCCCCTAGCAATCTCCATGCAAACCAGAGGTACGGACAACGCACGACGACGAGAGATATGGCTCGGCCCTAAGGTGCTTCGCTCCTAAAACACGGACAGAAGAAAGAGCACAGGTCTTTGTTCCTCCTTCTGTCCGTGTTTTAGCGCCGTTTTTTAACCTTACCAGTGAGCTTGGCTTCAGACCCTTTCAAATCAATTTCGTCTTTTATTGCTAAAGCAATTATATGAACACTCAAAGAGGATTTCTGTCGTCGGCGTCACCGTCGCCGTGGTCACCGTCGCCGTGAGGTTCCGTGTGACGTCAACGGTGACGAAATCATCGCCGCGCGCCAGACGCTGTATGTGCGAGTGAAAGGTGGCGAGGGACGCGCGCTTTCATGGGGAGCGAACAAACGCACGTCGGTGAGCAAACGCGCGTTCTGCGCCGTGCTCCCTGAAGGGCTGCAGAATTAAGCGTCTCTTCCCTCCTTTACAATTACCACATAGACTTTTTTATTGCGATAGCAATTATATGGACACTTCCACCCGATTTCTGCCGTCGCCGTCGCCGTGAGGTTCCGTATAGATAAAATCTTCGCCGCGCGCCGTATGCCCGAGCGGAAGCGTGCGGGGACGCACGCTGTCACGGAGAGTGAACGCACTCAATCTTCCACGCGCAAGCAAGCAAGCGGGAAGCGAGCGCCGGAGGGAGCGGGGGGGGGGGGGGGCGCATTTCTACTCTGCCAACAACCGCGCTCGCTCGCACCGTCTCTTATCTCCACACGGCTCTGACCTTTATGCGCTGTGCATTCGCCGCTCAGTTTCCGTTGAAGCGATAGACCGCGCGTACCTTCGCCCGCTGCGGCGTATATGCGCTTGCTGCCAGCGTTTTGACAGTCGTTGTCTGCACTAATTCAGTGTGATCTATTCATGTTTGTTTGTGCGCGCTCACACCACGCTTGTTCATTCAGTTAGTAATAGTCGGGCCACATTTTCCAACGCACGCTACACATGCAATGCTGCCCAGATCGGCAGTGCAGCGCTACAGGTGTGTCCCTTCGCACGCGCTGCCCACGGTAAGCGCTTCTCATCAACACCACCGTTTCACACGCGCCTTCTCGTGGTCATCGAGTCTCTCTTCATGTCGGTCTACTTACGCCGCAGCACACCTGCTTACTTAATCAGCTCATGTTTACTACAATTCATATTGCTACCAAAGCCGCTCACCTTACTTCGTATGACATTGCTGTGTTGCTATCGCATTCATTGCTTCGCCCTTAGGGCGAAACTGTGACATTTTTTTCATGGGCGCTGCCATTGCGTAGGCAGTGTCGGCGTCTATGGGCAGTTGGCATACTGGCTTAGGCGAACGCCCGTGTTGTATTTTGTGGCATACGCTCGGCGGCTGTTTCTGGTGAATTTTTAACACGAAAGTGTTTTATGCCGGGGTCCACCAAGACTTCACTGACGTATTTCCGTCACGGAAATACGTCATATTTCCGTGACGTATTTCCGTCACGGAAATACGTCATAGAACATAATACAAAGAAAGAAACCAGAAGAAAAAGTTCCACAAACATGCAAAATTTGGGAATCGAACCCACGACCTCTCAGTCCGCAACGATATATCGCCGAGCGTTTAACCCATTGCGCCACAAACGCATTTGCAGAGAGCTACACAGACGCGCCTTATATATCTAACACTCCTCCGTGTACCCGCGCTCTTGCTCGGGGCGGTGCCGCCGCCTACGAGCAGAAAAGAGAAGTACTGCATTATGACACTAACGCGCACCGACAGTGAACGCTTCGGTGGTCTCAGCACTACGACGCCTCGATGCCAGCATTCGAAGGGACGCTGGCATCAAGAAGCACTACCAACGCCACTTAGGTGGCGTTCACCGTACTCAGCACAGCGGAGCGTGGCCTCCGCAATTAGCTCTGAAAATGTTTCTGAAGTTGATCGCGGAGGCTGCAATTACGACGCGCTGTACGCGCTGATTTGACTCGGTGACGATTCAGTTACGTGCTTTGTCTTGCGCGTTGTATTAGTGTGTCAGTTACGTGCTTCGTCTTTCGCGTTGTGCTAGCGTGTGCAGAGTAGTGCAGCTTCCATATGCACGACGGTTGCTCATGGTCATCGAGGTTGGTAGTCGTGATGGAGGAGACGTGCCACCAGGCGTCAGCGTGGGTGCATCAACGCCTAAGGGCGCTTTAGCCACAAAACACCAATAGACATTATATATCAATGTGCAATAAACATTACACTACTTCTGTGAAGACACGTTTCACTTTCGTGTTCTATACCGATTCCTATATAAGAGGGATCAACCACATTTTTTCGCACTCCCGCTGTCCATTTAGCATGAAATGCGTCTTCTACCTGGGGAATGGTCCTGTGAGGCGTGGTGAAGGGATTTAAATCTGAAGTAATTAAGGGGCTGGAGTAACTGCTGGTGTTAGGGCGGACGGAGCACCCGGCGCGAGGTGTGTGCGTTTGTTTGAGCTTAAAATCATCCTCGGATATCAGTTAAGTATTTCTGAAAATTTGATTCACGAATGTTACCTTACTGCAGTATTTTAAGCACTGTAGTTCTAAGCTCCATGCAAACCAGAGGTACGGACAACGCACGACGACGAGAGATAAGGCTCGGCCCTAAGGTCCCACATCCCAGACAATGAATTGTCTAAATAAAGCATTACCAAAAAAAAAGCTCGGGTTTGGCTGCAACCAGTAGTTACGAAACATTTTACGATCCATTTGACGAGCGTGGGTACCGTTCTGCTGGAGAAAGTCGTGCTGTTTACTTTGACAAGCGTTCAAGTTGTTATGTGTAGATACAGTGGGCTACTGCCTTCTTTGCTTTGCAAGGTTTCCGCCTACAAATAAAATAGTTTGGTTAAAAATAACCGCATACTGTACAGTGTGAATCAAACTTTTCGAGTGGTTGAACGACCAGCTGCAGACTGTGCGAGCGTCCGAGGCAGTACTAAATGCTGTGTTATAGAACTATTTGTTCTATATAGCGTATGGTCCAAGTGGTCCAAGCATGCAGCACGACCATGCGGAGTCTTATTGCGTAGTTATCCTGTTTTATTTTTCCGCAACAGGAGGACATATGAACCCCTTTTATTTCAGCCTCCTAAGTTCAGTCATTTACGACGCATTCACCCACGTTACGGAAATGGTGTCATTACAAATAGCTGTTGATTCTCTTTATGCGATCCCCTTTGCATATTGTGCCTTACAGGGCAAAAAGGCAATGCCGATCTAATCACGAAGCAATTGTGTGTATCCTGTTGGTTTGCCAACCACAGTGCTCGCCGTGTTGAGCAAAGCCTTCGGCCTCTGGCAGGAGGCTAACGTAGACATAGTGATTTCAAGCCTATACTTAATTCGCCGACAACTTTCTGTGGCAATGAAGGGAAAGCTACGGGCGCGTGGATGCTGCACATGTGTTACCGCGCCGAGTAGTCCGGCAGCGTTTGACTGTGCTTTTGGTTGCTCGGAACGGACGCTGAATCGACGCAGCTTTCACGTGCGACTGTTTCGCGTTTGCCCAGATGCGCAAGGGAAAAGCTGCAAAATAAGTTAACTCTTACGCTCAGTGATGTGTTCTGTCTTATTTAACTGTTGCTAATAAGCTGTTTATGTTTTCTCTTGCCCAGCCTAAACCAACGTGGATTAAAACTCGGGACTCCTTTCAGAAACGCTCTCGCTTGTGCGCGCTTTGCCTATGTAGCTTTCCCTTCATTGCCACAGAAAGTTGTCCGCGAGTATAGACTTAAAATGTGTGAGAACGATGCCGGTGGCTGATCCAAACGTTTTACAGCAACTCTTCTTCGAGTGAAAACCGATACATCCAACATAGTTCACAAGACATACACACACCGCGGCTGATGATGCGTGTCGCCTTTTTGCACATCCAAGAGAAATTTCCAAATACTGTAGCTACTGCTGCGCCTAAAGGCTACACAGTGGTTGTTCGACGGCCTCGTAAGAACTGACATCCCGTAAATTGCACTCAGAACTAGCTAAAACACCTCCGAATCGTTCCGCAGTGCGCGACCGGCAACACATTCAAGCCGCGCCGCGCCGGCTCACACAAGCTAGAGAGGAGGAAAGGCTCGTCGCGCGCCCTTTCCTCCTCACCCGATGAAAAGGTCTATAGTATATAAAGCAAACGCGACTTCTTCCGTCGCGCGAAAGGCCGTGGGGGGACGGGAGGGAGGGAGGGGAGGCGACGTTTAGTTGCGGCACCAAATGTGTATTTATATAAAAACGCTGCGAGGCGAGAATGTGGTAAGGACTTCCGACACTGCTCGACGAGTTTCCCGTTCTGATCTCATCGAAAACCTCCGAGCCGTCCCCAGAGGCCCTGGCAACAGTCAACAACGCCACGCTCATTCGGTGCGAATGCGGGCAAAACAGCGACGGCGTCGACAACAGTTCTGCGCATTGCTGGTGCTGCTGTATGTCCAAGTTTATACAGCTGGTAAAACTACTATGCTTACTCCGTTAGCTCTCTGCTAAGTTGCTACCGCAATTGATGCTTCGCCTTTCGGGTAAAACTGCGACATTTTTTTCGTTATTGCGGGGATTGAGAGTCTCACCGTCGTCTTTTTGATTGTCCAGAGTGGAACTCACGGTATGTCATGTGGTGCGAAGTCCGACGGCACAGGTCTTGTTGCACAGGTCTTCTGAGTAGGCGGCGTCATGCCGTGTGCTTGTGACGTTTGTCAGTTGATGATTCCTATGCCTAGTCAGTAGCTTTAAACGCACTCGCACTGGCTCATGTTGCAAATAAACTCGAGCTGAGCACGCGCGTGCCTCTGCAGTAGTGTCCCATGTAGAAGCACATCTTGGTAATCCTAGGCAAATTCTTAGTGCGCGAGCCTGAGCTCCTTCAAGTGTGCGCACGGCAGATGTACAAATCCGAGAAAGTACAGGCGCGCTGTAGCAGAGGTATCCAATAAAAGGTGCCTGGTAGAGCTGCAGAAGAGATGATTTGTATGGCCCCAACAATTTTCCACACAAATGTCGAATGACGTGAGCAAAGCTGTCCAGCTTTTAGGGGCGAAGCTCCTTAGGGTGTGGGTCTGTCCCTCCTCTGTAGTAGTAGTAGTCGTCGTCGTAGTAGGTAGCCACGTCTACTTTTATGAAAAAAAATACCGAAAGTTGTGTCCGTAGCGCGGAATCGAACCAGGGACCCCTCGCTTCCGAGCGCGCGGCGTTAGCCCACTACGCCACGAAGCAGACATGGACAAACGCACCACGATGGCTATAAATACCCAACATTAACGAAAGGCCGCGTTTCTAGCGCGTTTCTAACGCGTTTGTGCTAGCGCGTTACGGCCCGTGTAAGAAGCTGGTGTAAGACGCTGTGGCCTCTCCACCTTCAACGCGTTTCGAACGCGCTGCCCAAAGCGGTGGCAAGTCAAGTTCAAGTCGAGGAGCGTTTATGAATACGGGGGGGTATACTCTCTCAGCAGTGATGTGACGGCGTCGGCAAACGCGGTGCACGTTCCGGCATGTGTAAATGGCTGCGTAAGACGCTGTGGCCGCTCCCCCTTACTAGAGAGTACTGCACGTTTCTAACGCGTTTGTGCTAGCGTCCCCTTAAGCGGGAGATCCGATGATTCCCTCCGGAGCTTCGCCCACTCATCATCATTCACCTCGTGGATCTGCTGTCATTTTTTTCTTTATTGCCTGGCTTTGACACAGAAGATTTCACAAAAGGAACAGTACAATATACAATTACAATATACAGTAGGGGAAGGCGTATTCAACCACCATCGTGCTGGCTGCGTCTATTTAGAATTCGCGCAGATCCACAAGCGGCTCTACTCTTGAGAGCCACTCGGGGGGTTCCGCTAATGCCTTATTGATTTCAACAAACCAGTGCATGCTCTCACGAAAATAAATTCGTGCAGGCCGTGCCTCCTTATCAACGTGGTATCCTGCCATTCTGGACCGCCAAATACAGTGGAGGCCCATAAGCATAATTAAATCAAAAGGCGCCCCATCCTCGTTATCTACGCTTAAGTACCGAATGCCATACGGGTCAAGTGGAAATTCTTTTCCTACTGTTCTCTGTAAGACATCCCAAAAATTAACGCCTTCCCAACAGTGTAAAAAAACATGATCGATTGTCTCTGGCTGCTTGCAAATTAAACAGTGTGTTCCCCAAGGTAAAAACAATTCCTTTCCCCCCAAAAACTTTTAACTGGTAATGTTCCGGTGCGTAATTTAAAAAAGAAAGTTTTCATTCCTGGCGGCACCTGCATTTTTTTTAACTCTCTTTAAAACATCACTGCCTGGGCCTCCGCTGTACACGGACCTGTACAAGGGCACTGGGAAAACAATGTCACACAAAGCACAATACAGTTTTTTTCGTTTCACATTGAATAGGTAATCATTCGAAAACCGCGCTGTTAGAAATCTTACACTCGATACGATTTCTTTGTAGAAACCACGAATCCCTCCCACAAGCTCTTCGGTTGAAACAACGTACTCGGGCAGCCGTCGGCTTAGCTTCATTTGGCATACAGTACGCAGAAACGGGTCTGTGGCGTCCCGAAAAAACAAGAAGCGGTTTACCAACTGCCGTAAAAAGAGGTGACCCAGTCCCAGACCCCCGTCTTTTACCCTCCGAAACAAGTGGTACGGCTGCAGCGCTCCCATTCAGATGCCCAGACAAAGACTCCGAAGACCCTGTGTAGCTTCTGGACGTTTAACCGTGAACAATGCAATACCTGCATTACATACCACAGCTTGTTTATGAAAAAAAGGTTGCAAACGGTAGCTCTGGCAAAAATCGATAGGTTGGCTACTTTCCACTTCTCCGCTCTCTCCCGAATGATTTTAGTCTGCTCTTTCCAATACTTCTCACTATCGCTATAAGCGTCGAGCGGTACGCCCAAATACTTGCCCGGGGTCGTTACCCAAGGCACGTTGGCGAAGAGGTCTGGCTTTTGTGGCCACGCTCCATGCCAGAGCCCAAGACACTTGGACCAGTTAACTCCACTACCTGTGACATGGCTGAATTTACGGAGACATTTGACAGCCTCGATTAAACTGCCCTGATCATCCGTTATAACTGCAACGTCATCAGCATATGCCAGCAGTTTCACTTCGGCTCTTTGTAACCTAAATCCTCTAATGCTGTTGCTTTCCAATATCTTCATGCACAGGGTTTCAATGTACATACCAAATAAGAGCGGGCTGAGGGGGCAGCCCTGGCGCACCGAACGGTGCACGCTTATGGGGGCCCCCAGACTCTTATTTACGATCAATCTGGTCATGCAGTTTCGGTACGCCAGGGCCACTCCCTCGCAGATAACATGAACCTACATTAGCGTGGTCTAAGACGGCAAACAGAATTTCGTGAGCCACGCAATCGAAAGCCTTTTCGAGGTCGATCTGTAGAATGGCTACCCGACCACTAGTATCATCACAGCATTCAAGTACACTGCGCGCTTTGTGAATATTTGTAACGATGGAGCGCCCCTTTATCCCACATGTCTGGTGAGGCCCGACTATGTCCTGTATCACCGTCTGCAATCTTCGAGCCAATATCTTCATAAAGATTTTATACTCTACATTAATGAGTGCTATGGGACGGTATGCTGTAACCAGTCTTAATTTCTCTATATCATCAGTTTTAGGAATGAGGACCATGTGGGACAACCCATAGGATGGAGGCAACGTGTTTAATTTATAGGCCTCGTTAAAGATAACAGTCAAAACAGGGCTAATTTTGTTCTTGAAATCTTTGTAAAATGCGGCGCTAAAGCCATCTGGTCCAGGCGATTTTCCGGGGTTTAAGTTATCTATTGCGTGCTCAACTTCGGTTTCCGTTATCACCAGTTCCAATCTCTCTTTTCTTTCGTCATCTAGTCGAGGTACAACCCTCAGAAACTCATTCTTAAATGTGGTCACATCTACTGTAGAAACGCGAACAGCGCCTGATAGTGCTCATTAAAAGCGGCTTTGATGTCGTCTATGTCTGTCGATAAGTTCCCGCGCCATTCTATTCCGTCAACGTGGTTCCTTTGAGCTCGCGATTTTTCTAATCCTAGCGCTCGTTTTGATGGCGCTTCACCTGCAGCTGTGTCCTCTGCCCTTGTCCTCACCAGCGCTCCTCGACAACGTTGTTCATCAATTTGCTCCATCTTTTGTTTAACTTTTCTAATGTCTTCCATCCATTTCCCCGGGGCTCGGCTTTCCTGCTTGAGCAGCTCATGAAGTAGTGCCTGTAAGTCAGTCTCTCTTTGTTTTTTCTCGTAACTAATACACGTAGCCCTGACTATTGCTTTTATTTTTAAAGTTTCTTTAGATATTTCCCACTGTTGCCATACCTGAAGGTTTTTACTTGGGTCTATTTTGCTTATTTCATCTTTTACTGCTCGTTTGTAAAATTCATCCTGAAGAAGCATGTTATTTAATTTCCACGTTTCCCATGAGAAAGCATTGCCTCTCTTTACAATTCCTATGCAGCACTGAACTAAACAATGGTCTGAAAACGACACTGGCACTACCTCATAGCTGTTACATTTTGGAAGGACATCAACTGATGCATAAATGCGGTCAAGCCGCGCGTGGCTTGAGCCTTCGAACCGTGTATACTTCTTCACCGCACGCCCTCCTTCGAGACACTCTGCCACATCTTCAAGGTCCCAGTTCTCAACCATTAGCGACAACACTTCAGTGCTTTTATCTCTAAACCCCAGAACGCTAGTTTTATCTCTCGCCCTGAGGACACAGTTGAAATCGCCCATTACTATGAGCTGTCTTCCCGTGCAAAGGCGCTCTTGGATGTCATGGAAAAAAAGGGCCCTGTCATCCACCTTATTGGGCGCGTACAAACACAATACGCCACTCAATGTTGTTCAACGAAAAGTCAAGTACACCGCACCGGCCCGACGCACACGAATAATGTGCATGCACCTCAAGCCCCGGCAACTTGTTTACAAAAAGTACGCATCCAGCCGATGTGCCCACAGCATGACTAACCACGGAAAAAAACCTAGACGTGAAACGCCGCACCATGCTGCCAGTCTCGTCCTCACCGTCGACTTTGGTCTCCTGCACGGCCAGCACATCTATGTCGCGCTCCGTTATAAGCCGGTACAGCTGGCCTTGTTTTCTCTTCCCTGCCAGTCCTCTAACATTTAAGGTAGCGACTTTCAACGGACTAGCAAGAGCCATTTTTACACAATGAGAAGCGACCGACAGCATGGTGCTTACCTCCCTGGTCTAGCGCGTGGCTAGACGCCGCCGTCATCGTCCGGCGCAAGCACCTGAACGTGATCTAGGTGCTCCTTAGTGCCGGAACGTTTGTCCACAGAAACGTTAAGGCGCGGCCGAAGAGACGACCGCCGGATTTGAGCCGTCTTAGCTGGAGGTTCCTCGACGCCAGACGCCATCGCCTGGACACCGTCAGTGCTGGTCTGGGCGTGGGGACGCTTGGCAGCTGCGGGGATGCTGGTCGGCGTGTGGGCGCCGCTCTTGTCCTGATGCGGCTTGGTCGGGTCCTTAGGCTCGTCAATCTTAGGCACCGGTGCACTCTCCTCGTCCTTTCCCGTCGTTTCACTTGTCCCAAGGGAGTCTCCAGATGATTGTTGGATCACTAGAGCATCGCCAGTACGGGCGTTGCTGTCAGAGGATGCTGACGCATCCTGCGTCCCGGCCTGCTAGCCCGCCACGTCGGTTCCCCTCGCTGCATCCTCCGCTTCAGCAATGTCCATGAGTTCAGCGTTCTCGTTCTCCTTGACCTGCCCGGTAGCCGACGCATAGGTACAGACTCAGTCCGCGTCCGCGTGCCCATAGCGCTTGCACTTGGAACACCTGGGGACTTTGCAGTCGCGGTGAACGTGCCCCGTGCCATGGCAACGCAGGCACTGCATCGCCCGCCCAGGCACCACAACGAGGGCCAACTCTCCGGCGACTCGAACCTGATGGGGCAGGTCGTCCACCTTCATTCCTGGCTTCATCTTGAGCAGCACGGTTCTCGTCGTTGAGCCCTTCTCTTTCATGCCTTGGACGCGCCAACGCCAGCGTCACCTCGGTCACTTTCCCGAACGCCGCGAAAGCAGTCCGGATGTCACCGTCTTGAACGCCGTGGAGCATTCGATGCAGACGCAGTTTAACCTGTTGGTCCTCAGGGTCAAAAACGATGCAACGGCGACCTTTCACTTGCAGCTCCTTGAAGTCGGCCAGTTTCCTTGCAGCTTCCACGCTGTTGAAGGTCATCGCCCACACATGGTTAATCTGGTATGCCCCCAACGCCACAACGTCGGGGAGCACACCAGCGTCCGCGAGGGCGTCCCTGAAATCTTCGACCCTATAGGGCCTCACCCTCACATCGCCGTGCAAAAACAACGTGTTTAAAACAACACGACCGGTGGGCAGAGCAGGCAGCACGATCTCGTAATCCTTGTCTTCTTCGGAGGTGAACCTGTTTCCGCGGCCACCAAGGGCCGTTATCTCCGCTCCGTTGGAGCACATGATCCTGCGTCCGTTCGCTCGCGCGTCAAGAAGTAGAATGACTACTACGCCACGAAGCGCACATGGACACACGCACCACGATGACAATAAATACCCAACATTAACGAAAGACTGCGCGTTTCTAACGCGTTTGTGCTAGCGCGTTACGGCCTGTGTAAGAAGCTGGCGTAAGACGTTGTGGCCTCTCCGCCTTACCCCCGTATTCATAAACGCTCCTCGACTTGAACTTGACTTGCCACCGCCTTGGGCAGCGCGTTCGAAACACGTTGAAGGCGGTGGCAAGTCAAGTTCAAGTCGAGGAGCGTTTATGAATACGGGGGTTATACTGTCTCAGCAGTCATGTGATGGCGTCGGCAAACGCGGTGCACGTTCCGGCATGTGTAAACGACTGCGTAAGACACTGTGGCCTCTACCCCTTACTAGAGAGTACGGCACGTTTCTAACGCGTTTGTGCTAGCGTCCCCTTAAGTGGGAGATGATGCAATTATAATGAAGGGCGCTGTTATAAAATAGGAATGACGTCACATATGGCGCGTGTCATTGGTGGAAGTCAATCGTTCGATTTAGTGCGGCGAGACTGGGCGAATTACACGGAAGATTCACGGTTTACCGATGATTTTCTCCGGAGCTTCGCCCACTCATCATCATTCACCCCGTGGATATGCGGTGTTTTTTTTCTTTATACAGAGATGTGCTTCGACCAAGAAGGTCACGGTCGGTGGTGACTCCGTGAAACTTGTAGTGGGTTACCGAAGGTATAATCTTGCCCTCATTGATAACGGGGTAGCAGGGCATTGACTTGCAGCTGGGAGGCCAGCCCCCAACCTTGGCGGTAGATGGGGAGGAACGTCCGCCATTGCTTCTGATACTATATCCGCCACGGACGCGTCTGTACGCACAAATTTAAATAAAAAAATGTCACAGTTTCGCCCTAAGGGCGAAGCAATGAATGCGATAGCAACACAGCAATGTCATACGAAGTAAGGTGAGCGGCTTTGGTAGCAATATGAATTGTAGTAAATATGAGCTGATTAAGTAAGCAGGTGTGCTGCGGCGTAAGTAGACCGAGATGAGAGACTCGATGACCACGAGAAGGCGCGTGTGAAACAGTGGTGTTGATGAGAAGCGCTTCCCGTGGGCAGCGCGCGTGCGAAGGGACACACCTGTAGCACTGCACTGCCGATCCGGGCAGCATTACATGTGTAGCATGCGTTGGAAAATGTGGCCCGACT
The DNA here is from genome assembly GCF_013339745.2 of Dermacentor silvarum. NCBI lineage: Eukaryota > Metazoa > Arthropoda > Arachnida > Ixodida > Ixodidae > Dermacentor > Dermacentor silvarum. The sequence goes on along the minus strand of NC_051156.1, from coordinate 80,043,836 downwards.
ATTACTAACTAAATGAACAAGCGTGGTGTGAGCGCGCACAAACAAACATGAATAGATCACACTGAATGACTGTAGACAACGACTGTCAAAACGCTGGCAGCAAGCCCATACACTGCAGCGGGCGAAGGTACGTGCGGTCTATCGCTGCAACAGAAACTGAGCGGCGAATGCACAGTGCATAAAGGTCAGAGCCGTGTGGAGATAAGAGACGGTGCGGCGAGCGACGAGCGCGGTTGTTGGCAGAGTAGAAGTGCGCCCCCCCCCGCTCCCTCCGGCGCTGGCTTCCCGCTTGCTTGCTTGCGCGTGGGAGAGATTAGAGACGGTGCGGTCGAGCGACGAGCGCGGTTGTTGGCAGAGTAGAAGTGCCCCCCCCCCGCTCCCTCCGGCGCTGGCTTCCCGCTTCCTTGCTTGCGCGTGGGAGATTGAGTGCGTTCGCTCTCCATGATAGCGCGCGTCCGCTCGGGCAGACGGCGCGTGGTGAAGATTTTATCTATACGGAACCTCACGGCGACGCCGACGGCAGAGAGAGATAGAGAGAGAAATAGAAGAGAGGAAAGGCAGGGAGGTTAACCCGACGCACGTCCGGTTTGCTACCCTGCACTGGGGAAAGGGGGTATAGGGATGAAAAGAGAGAGAAAGAAATAGAGAGAGCACAGTTTCGCACACAAAGACACTTCGCACGAAGTCTACAGACGGTCGCCAAGACCTGTCGACTTGAGATAGTGCAACAAGGCTTTCGTGGCTTTCTGTGCCATCGAAGCATACGGCCATGGTCCAAGGATCTTCATTTCAGAAAATGGTCGAGAGTCCAGCCGGTTTAATGCTGTCCGGAGAGCATCACACTCGACGTCGAACTGGGGACAGAGACACAATACGTGTTCAATTGTTTCTGTAGTTCCACAAGAGTCGCACATGGGCGTATCCCCAATTCCAATGCGGAATGAGTAGGCCTTTGTAAATGCCACCCCGAGCCAGAGCCGGCACAAGACTGTCGCCTCAGAGCGGGAAACGTTTGATGGCACTTGTAGCTTCAAGGATGGGTCAATTTTGTAGAGATGACACTTCGGGAGGTTAATAGAAGACCAATATTTGTATGTCATAGCTTTAGCCACGATATGAAGTTTTCCTGCAGCGTCGGTCCTGGATAAGGGGATTGGCACTGGTCGGCCTTCCAGATGAGCAGACCGGGCGGCTTCGTCAGTGAGGTCATTACCAGCAATGCTGCTATGTCCCGGTAGCCACTGAAATATAATTTCATGCCCTTTAGCGATAGCTTGATGGTGGTCTTCCCTTATCTCATATACCAGCTGCTCATGAGTCCTGTGATAAATGGCAAAATGCAGACTCTGAAGTGCGGCCTTAGAATCACAAAATATGACCCATTTTTGAGGTGTCTCTTGCAGAAGGTATTGTACAGCAGCACGCAGGGCAGCAAGCTCTGCCGCTGTTGATGTTGTCACGTGTGACAGTTTGAACTTGAGTGTGGTTTTCGTTGCCGGAATGACAACGGCACCTGAAGAACTGGTAGATGAGACGGAACCATCGGTATAGATGTGTATTCGGTCCCAGCAGGTCTCATTCATTAATAGCAGCGTCATCTGTTTAAGAGCTATTATTGGGTGATTGGCCTTCTTCTTTACTCCCGGAATACTTAGGCGAACCTGAGGCTGTTGCAGGCACCACAAGGGTAATGAAGGCCTTGCTGCTGGGGTGTATCCTGATGAAACGCAATCTGAATTGGTGATGATAACTTCAGAAGACGTGGAACGAGGTCTCTGCGAAGGCAAGAACGCCAAGTGATGATCGGGGACGCGGGAAAGATGGCGGATATGCGCCCTGAGACAATCCACTGCAACGTATGTTTGGATCGGATGATCTTTGGCGAGGACGATTGTTGCAGGTGTTGACGCGCCGCGAGGAAGTCCTAAGCAAGTGCGCAATGCTTGACCCTGTAAGCTCTCCAACGAGCGAACATTTGACTTGCACGTATTGGACAACACTGGAAGGCTGTAGCGTAGGTATCCCAGAAATACAGCTCTGTACAACTGAAGCATGGAGCGTACAGATGTGCCCCATGTTTTCCCGCACATGAATCTCAGTACCTGTGCTATCGACGACAGTTTTTTCTTCAGGTACGAGCAATGAGGGCTCCAGGAAAGATTGCGGTCGATTATTACACCTAAAAATCGATTGGTCTTTCAGTAGGCAATAGTGTGTCCATTAATATAGACTGGGTATGGTGTCATAAGTTTCCTTGTGAATGCAACCAATGCGCATTTCTCGGTTGACACAGTCAAGCCTTGTGCTTGAAGATATGCTGATGTCAAGGTTGCTGCCCGTTGCAAACGCGCACGCACCTAAAGCCGAGTAACTGCAGAAGTCCAAAGGCAGATGTCATCTGCGTATATCGAGAGGCAGATTGTCTTAGGTAAAACGTCAGTTAGTCCAATGAGTGTCACATTGAACAACGTCGGACTCAATACTCCTCCCTGAGGCACGCCGCAGTACGTGTAATGTTCAGCTGTGGGACCATCTTCTGTTTGCACAAAAAACGACCGGCGAGTTATGTAGTCGGATAACCAACGAAGCATGCGGCCGCCGATTCCAATAGTCTCCAGGGAGGTGACGATGGCATCATGTGCAACGTTGTCATACGCGCCTTTCCCGTCAAGAAAGAGCGCAACTGATATGCGCTTACGGGTTTTCTGCTGCTGCACAAACGTTGTGAGGTCAATAACGCTGTCAATTGAAGAACGACCCCGACGAAAGCCTGCCATGGAAGCGGGGTAGATATTGTAATGCTCGAGATACCATTCTAGACGTGCAAGGACCATCCTTTCCATAACCTTGCCGATGCAGCTGGCAAGAGCAATAGGGCGATATGCCGCCAAGTCCAACGGAGATTTTCCCGGCTTTAGTAATGGTACCAGCCGACTTAACTTCCATTGCTGCGGAACTGTACCTCTATGCCATGAGTTGTTAAAGCTGTTCAGAAGCGCTCTTCTTGCCTCTTGTCCAAGGTGTCCCAGGGCAGAATAGGTGACGCCGTCAGGGCCTGGACAGGATGATCGTTTAGAGACTGCCAGGGCAGCTTCGAGTTCTTCCATGGTAAAGGACACGTCCATTTCCGGTACCTTAGCCGCTGGGGGTCCCTTACATCAACGTTGATGTTAACAGGCTCGCCAGTGACTCTCGCACAGAATCCCTCCGCCACACCAAGCTCTGTTTGGCCAAGATGGGGGGCCAAAGCTGCAAATGGGTGTCGTTGTTGTGGGGATGTACGAAGACCACGTACTGTCCTCCAGATATGTGAAAGGGGCTTGCGAGGATCCAATGACTCGCAGAATATCCTCCATCGCTCACTCTCTAGTTTGTGTATGCGACGCTGAATTTTCTTTTGAATGCGACGTGCGTCTCTCAGATCATAAATTGATTTAGTGTGTCTGTATCGTCGTTCTGCACGCCGTCAAATCGCACGAAGTCTTTCAAGTTCAATGTCGAAATCCGTTCGGCTTGATGACAACGATGATGAACACTTGGAAACTTTAAGTGCTTCTGTGATGGTGTCGGCGATGTCGCCGGCGAAATCGCCCCCACATGCTTCCTCCATAAGCGACGTAACCTAGTCCAGTCAGTGCTCTTCAAGATACCACGAGAGAAAGATCGAGTGAGTCCATTAATCCTTAAGTAGGTGGGAATGTGATCACTCCCATGAGTCTCGATGTCGCAAAACCATTTAACACGTGATGTGAAGTTCCGTGACACCAAAGTCAAGTCCAGGCAGCTGCTATACCTAGGACCCCGCAGATACGTCGGGCTACCATCGTTCATGATGCAGACGTCATAATCAGAGGCAAGCGATGCAACATTCCTTCCCCTGGAGTTTATCTTGGTGCTTCCCCAAAGCAAGTGGTGCGCATTGAAGTCCCCACTGATGACCCAGGGGCCATCAGTTTCCTTTAATATGTCTTTCAGTCTTTCAGGGTCAAACCGCCGTGATGGGGTGATGTAACAACCAATAAGAGTAAATGCCATTTTGTTCTTTTTGACGCGGAGGCATACGTATTGGTTGTAGTCATGAGGCTGAACAGCATGCGAAACATAGTTCAAGTCCGTGCGGATGTAAATGAGAACGTTGCTCCGTTCCTCGCATGTGGAAGATGCAAACGCTTCATAACCAGATAGTCTGTAGTGCTTTGTTACGTTCGCTTCACAAATAACAAGTATAGGGAACCGATTCTTCGAGACAAATTGGCGCAAGTCCGAGATGCGGGACTTCAAGCCTCTGGCACTCCATTGAAAAATCGTCGCACTTCTAACTTCAGTGCGAAAAGAAAGTGCTTGGTGAGCCATTGTGCTTATAGGAGGCTTGCAAGTACTGGATTCAATGCATCCAGTATTTGCAATGCGCTTTCAGCTGTTGGTGTCTGCAGCTTGTTCAGTAGCATGCGAATCGTATTCATTAGTGACCGCACCATTACAACCACTTGCCGATCCTGTTCAGTCAAGTCACCGGCAGGAGATGCCCGGGATGGCCGACTTCCATCGCCGTGCAGCGATTCTGCTGGTGGCTGCCGCTTTGGCAAGGCAGGCCAGGCTTCGGTGTCCGTTTTTTTTTCCCACTGCCCTTGTCCTTTGTGGGCATTTCTGATGTCAATGGCCTGGGTGGCAGTGGAGGAGGTGACTTGGGACATGGCATACGCATCACCGACGCAGAATCTTTTCTTGAAGAACGTCGCCGACGGGAGCGTCGCTTCCTGATTTTAGCGGCGGCTTCTCTATGAGAGGAATGATCTCTTGCCATCTCTTTTAAGATAGCCATTTCCTTCTTAATCTTGGGGCATTCTTTCGATGAGGCCTCATGAGATCTGTGGCAGTTTGGACATTTCATAACAGTGGCGGCACATTTATCCGCGGCGTGTGGTTCAGCGCAGCGGGGGCACACTGTTTCATTCTCACAGACGCTGCTCACGTGTCCAATCTTCATGCAGTTGCGGCACTGTAGAGGCTTCGGAATGAAAGGCCGGACAGGATGCCGAAAGTGGCCTACCTTAACGTAAGACGGGAGGTACGTGTCGAAGACGACGACGAAGTGTCTCTTGGCGGAGTGTTGTTTTTATACCTCTGGCTATTTCTGTGAAATCTCCGGTATATCGATCAGGCGTTGCGCCTTGTTCGGTGGCGATGGACGTGGACCGCCCAGGGCGTCTGCCGGATCCGGCGGCGTCAGTGACGGCCGCCTCCAGGAAGCGGATCGGGCTCCAGACTGACAGCGACAGCGAAGGCACCCACATCTACTCGCTCAGCAGCGAGGACCTTTCGGACGACGAAGGCTTCGAACTTGTGCGGAGCCGCAAGGCGAAGAGAAGGAACACCAGGTCCTCTTCATCCTCCAGTACACAAACTGTTGAGCCCATGCGGAACTCCGACGCCGACACCATTCTGTTAATGCCTGTGATACCCAACGGTAACATGAAGCGGCTTAACAGGCAATCTGTCTCGATGCTGCTGGAGACCGTGGTGCCAAATGAAATCACGGACATTCGAGCGAACACCCGCAAAAATGTACTGGCGGTTGATGTTCTGCATGCGGGTGCTCTTAGCGCCCTACGCAAAGTAACAGATCTTGATGGCATGCAGGTGCGCTCTCACATACCACTGGGCTCTGATGTCATCACCGGTGTAATATATGATGTAGACTTGGCCATTCTCAACAATGACTTGCCGATTCTGGTAAAAGCAGCAAGTTATCGTGACGTCATTGTTGATGTCTACCGCCTGGGCAAGTCAAGTTGCGTGAAGATTGTTTTCAAGGGCAACTGCCGATGGCAGAAATCCAGTTGAAGTGTCCATATAATTGCTATCGCAATAAAAAAACGCTTAACCTTGCACTCGGCCGCGCAACGCTTGAAACAGCGAAGCTGGGCGATTGTATCCCAGCATTTTCCGGAAGTGCGCGCGCAGTTGTCATCTTATTATTCATGATGATGACAATTTCTTTTGGCGCGTCTCGAACTTAGGCCGTCACTGCGCGTGCATAGCGCAGCTTGCAACACCGACACCGCGTTCCATGAGATCCGCTCCGTGAATGCGTTTCTGTCTCTCGCTCTCATAGCGCGCAAAACATCCCTGAGCACGTGCGTACGAACGCGCCATATGTGGGCGAAGACAACGACGCTCGAACGCAATTCGCATAAATGCATCTTCTGCGAGCTTGGCTGTGTAGCCACAATACGAGAAAGCTCCGAGTGTTTTAAAGGCTTCAACCCATCTATGTTTGCACGCACCACAATTTGCAACTTGTTCCTAATTAGCAAGCTGTGGTACGTGCTGCAAGTATTACATTGCTCACGAGTTAATATTCAGAAATTACATCGTGTTTTTGCTGTTTTTGCCTGGGGATCCACGAGGGAAAGAACTAATGAAGAAGTATTTTTAGACGTGTCCGCCTAGGAGGACTTGGCCTGTCACATCTGTATCTTAGAGACCTGGTGAATCGTTTTATGTTTTTTCGCAATGCTACTGACCCCTTTTTACGAACTGTGTGCCAAGTGAGGTTAGGTAGACATCTGCCAAACTGAATTGTGTGGTCAGAAAGTATGCCAGGAAGCATTTCTGGGTATATGAGACAAATGTACCTTTCGTGTGGTATCTTACAAAACCATTTCTCCCTCGAATACCTCTGTGGCGTGTCTCGGAAAAAACTGTACAGACTTATATGATGTATTTCTTCCCACTCCCCTGTATAGAACCTAATACAATGATGGTCCAGGTCAAGACATCTTAAAAAGGGTAAAAAAACTGCCTGTTAGGGGTGGTGTCAAAAGCTTCTTTAAACTGCATACTAATCCGCTAGAAGTAAAGACATATATGGAAGAAAAAGGAATGCTCGTACCTTGGGGAACTCACTGTCTTATATGTAGGAAACCTGAGGCAATTGAACACGTTTTTCTAGATTTTTGCGGAGGTTACTTCTTTTGGGACATACTTCAAAGAACTTTAAAAAAAGACTTACCGATAGATAGCTACGGCATTAGATTTTTACCGGTCAATAACGACGAAGGCATTCAATTCGACATGATAATGCTCCTGGGCCTACATAGTATTTGGTTGTCGAGAATGGCCTATCGTCATGCCGTTCTTGACGCGTGGCCAATAAGGAGTTACTTTCACGAATCTGTCAGCAGAATGGCTCAAGTGTATAAACTTCATGAACCCGAACCAGAACCGGCTTCCTAGGTTAGAAGGGCTGATGTAAATGCCCAGTTTTGATTGTTCCCCTTTTCAGCCCTTGATGGGCTGGTATGATTATTTCTGTGTGAATTGAATAAAGACAATAAAGAAAAAAAAGGCACTGTAGCCTAGTGGCTACGACGCTCGCTTTGAGACCAGGGCTACGCGGGTTTGAATCCCGCCTCGGCAAGAAACTTATTTTATTTGTTCTGGTTTCTTGATATGAACCACAAATTACCGCTGCTTTAAACAGCTTCGCTGTTAAAACCAGAACGAAGCAGGAACAGCTGCTAAACAAGAGCTCCACAGAGGATTGAAAACTAAGTAAGTTATGGTTGCGGACAAGTGGTGAAGTAGAGTCACAAGAGCTATAGCTACTTTGACTTCAGTCCAAGGTGATTTTACGCGTTGGGTAACGGCCAATGCGCAAATTAATTGATTTAGTTCCTGCATCAAACACGGCTGCCCGCACTTATTTCGCGCATCTTGCTAGTTCTTTTGTAGACATGCCTGGAAGCGAGCTCACCACATTGAATAAAAAGAAATCTAAAGAAAACTTCAGTGCACAGGAATACAGGCATTTTTATAGCCAGTGCGATAACAGCAGAAAGTTCAGTTCCACAAGAGCAGCGCCAGTTCATTAGGGTCAAAGAAGCAGATAACGAACAAAAATATCACTGCATTGACCGAAACGGAAACTATGTTTGTGCTACTTTCATGTATGCTAACAATGTTCAGTGTATTTTGTATAAAAATTTGCCATTGGAGTGCAATATAATCACTTCACTGCAGTCAGTGCGTTTCATTACCAAGCAATCGGTCCCAATCACCCACATCGAAGCGCAGCCGCTGAGGCTCATGCAGTCTACGTGGAGATGCTGCTTCCATCGGACTATAGACCGCGAGATCGGACTATAGTCCGATCACGCGGTCATATTCTCACGTTGTGAAATTCCGGAAGCGGTCATTCAGCACCTCACTAAAGTTCCCTTAGCGCTCACAAGTGAGGTGCCACGAGAATCGTATTCCTTTATAAATTTGGTACCGCATTAATTAATTTGTTTCGGAACCAAACAAAGTGACTTGTGAATGGTGTCCAAGGAGGGAAGTTGTAACCTATAACCACCCCTGTGGCATTCTAAACAAACCCCATACGGAATACAAGCTTTCGTATGTCTTCAAGAGAGAGTCGTTTCAACACACTTCGTCAAAAAAAGTGAGAATAGCCGCAAGGTTATTTTGTTCGCAGTGCATGTCCTTTAGCCGACACATTCCATAATTGCCATTCAGTTGATTAGAAAGGCAAAAAGTATGTCAGTTTTCAACTGTTTGCGATTATCTGAGAATTCATTGGGGCCAGCGACTCCGGCGATGCACAACCTAACAGAACCATGTGACCAGACCTGACCAATACAAGGCAGAGCATACCTAAGGAGAAAGCCTTAGGAGTCTCATCTTTCAGTCGACTTTCGATGTCCTTGAAGGAAAATGCGTCGACTACACGAAAGGTACAAAAAGTGTCATCATCAATGGCTCATACACCCGTAAGCCAGCAAGATGGATGATAAAGAGAATTAGGATAGATGATGAGGCGAATTAAGTTGGTGAATAAGTAAGTTAGGAGGGATGACTAAGCGAATTAGGTGGATGACTCAGGTCAGTAAAAGACAGTTAAATCATGTCAATGCATGACTGGGCAAGAGTGGATGATTACAAAGCGAATTAAGAAGTCTGACAAAGTGAATTATGTGGAATCAAAGTGCATAAGGAGTCATCATCATCAGCCTATATTTTATGTCCACTGCAGGACGAAGGCCTCTCCCTGCGACCGATCTCCAATTACCCTGTGTTCCGCTAGCGTATTCCAACTTGCGCCTGCAAATTTCCTAACTTCAGCACTCCATCTGGTTTTTTGCCGACCTCGACTGCGCTTCCCTTCTCTTGGTATCCATTCTGTAACCCTAATGGTCCATCGTTTATCCATCCTACACGCAGCTCATCCTGGCCTGTAGCTGAGCTGGCCTGCTGAGCTCCATTTCTTCTGCTTAATGTCAACTAGAATATCGGCTATCCCCGTTTGTTCTCTGATCCACACCGCTCTCTTCCTGTCTCTGAACGTTAGTCCTAAGATTTTCGTTCCATTGCTCTTTGTGGCGGTCCTTAACTTGTTAAGGAATTAAGAATTCAAAGCAAATTCATAAGAATCACAGCGATTGAGAAGGAGGACGAAGAAATTTAAGAGGAATGAATTGACATAAGATGAATACATTTAACCGGAATCAAAGTGAATTAAGAGTAATGTAAGCGTGTTAAAGTGGGTTACTAAGCGAATTGAGATGACAGCGAAATAATGAGTCGGATTGAATTAAAAGCAGAACGAATCAAATTAAGGAATCAAATCGAATTAAGATGGATGACACGTGAATTAAGAGGAATCAAGCCGAATTAAGAGGATGAGAAAGCGAATTAGGTGGAATGAAAGCGAAGCAAGAATGACAAAGGCGATACTGTGAATGACTCAACGATGTAATGTTGATGCCTCAGCGGTTAAAGTGGATGACTGAACGAATTCAGACGGTGACTCAGAGAATGAACGTGGCTAATAATTGTGGCTTGTATCAGCACTTTGGGTTTTGCCTTCAAGTCGTAGGGATAACCTAACAGACTATGCGAATTTCGACATTGTAATTATACTGGGATTGAGGCGCCTTCACCGTTAGTGCCTGCGCAGCCGTCGTCGAGCAGTCCCATTATGTAGCGCACGTGCGCTACTCGCGCACGTTGGTTCAGTTATCCAGAGACTCGGACTGCGTTTTGGCTGCAAAAAACGAAGCAGCGAAGAGACACCGTAACGCTTCACTCAGTCGGCTCTGTGCCAGAGCCAGAAAAGCGTTCTGCCCTTGCGCTGGTGGGACTCTATGAGCACACTATCGTTCCTCTTGAGCGACGCCACGTCTACACTGTTTTGAAAAGAACAGACAGTAAACGTGAAGCAAACGTTATGTATATTTCATTGCGAGCTGACTAATGCCGACAGCTTGCGTTGGTGTCATTTCATGCAGCATCAAGAAGCGACATATGTGGTGCTATTGGCGGCGTTTCTTACCACCGCCCGCATTGCAGGCGAAACACTGTAGAAATGTTTGGAGCGCGTCAAAACGGCTCATCTATCGCCAGCAAATGCGAAGTCGGCTGCCCAAAAAACCAGTTTTTTGGGACACATCTCCGGGCAAGGTGCACTACAGACGATGAAAAGCACCTACGAGAAGATCCTTGCGGGTTACTATCGCGACTTTTGTGCCCAATTACGCTGAGCTGACGTACGGACTGACAGAACTTACAAAGAAAGGCTTCCCAAATAAGTTAGTATGGAGTGGAGAACACGAAAAGCATTTCAACTGTGAAACGCCCATTGGCCACGCAACCTGTACTAAAATCTCCAAACTTGCACAAGCCATTTGGTTTACGCACAGATGCGTCTTCACGAAGCTTAGGGGCAGTACTGCTCCAGGAACATGAAGGTCGTCTGCATCCAATATCTTATACAAGCCGGAAATTACTACCACGTGAATCAGCCTACTCTACAATCGAAAGAGAAGACCTTGCCGTAGTTTGGGCAATTCAGAAATATCCTGTCTTTCTGTATGCCCAGCCGTTCACATTGCAGTGCGACCATCAACCAATGACATACATTCGATCAGCGAAGCACCTTAATAACGGAGTGCTACGTTGGAGTTTACTCCTTATGGAATATGACTTTCATGTCGAATACATTCGCGGTGTGGACAATGTCGGCGCTGACTATATGAGCCGTGCGGAATTCACTGAGCAGTCGTGACGTACTGCCGTTACACAGACCGTCTTGTTTTTCTCACATTATTGTCATGTGCTGATTTGTCCCGTTAGTTGTGTTGGAACTTGTGTCTATAAGAAACTAATATGTGGAAACCTGGAAGAAGGCAACGGAAGCCACGAATAAGAAGTGAATGCGCGAGCTCGTGACGAACGCGCATGGGAGCTCGGGGCCTTCGGAATGAAATGGCTGAGCTAGCGCTGCCAGGCTAGCCTGGGCGTGTACGGTTCGACCTGCGGCACAACACGGACCGAGCCCGTGCTACCAGACCAGCCGGGACGAGACTGGCGTGTCCTGCGATCAAACCTGGTTCCGGCCAGAGCTGAACTGCAGACCAGAGTGAACGGATCGGTGCTGTTCCTGCGGTGAACGAGCGTTCGAACCCAGCGGTACCGATGGCCTTGGTCGAGAGTGCAAAGTTCGGGCGAGCCACTTGAAAGGGTCCGACACAACCGCCTGCTGGGTCGTGGCCACGGTGCCGCGTTGATGACCGCATGGGCCTGCCGTGCTGTCGCGCGAGCAGTTCATCTTCTCGTGCACTGGGCGCTGTACGAGTTCTTCGTACAAACAACGCTGCGTCTGCAAGAGCCGACGCCCCCGCCATCGTCACCAGTATTGTGAGTGACCATCTTACGAAATGACCGAAGGACACGCACTGTGATAGCTCGAGTGAGTCGTGGACTGCGTGGACTGTTATACAAATAGCCACAGTGTCTTTTTAACTCATGTAAATGTAATTGTCGCCATCTGTGTTTGATAAATGTTTGTCCTGTCTATGACTTTGCTTCCTGTATCAGAGTCCCTGGGACCACGAACCACCACAGCCGCCAACAGAAGGCAAACGCTGTCTTGGCTCTGGCACAGCGCCGACTGAGTGGAGCGTTCGTGGTGCCTCCACTTCGCTGCTTCGTTTTTCGCAGCCGAACGCAGTCCGCGTCTCTGGACACCTGAACCCATGTGCGCGAGGGGCGCACGTGCGGTACATAAGGGGACCACTCCACGACGGCAACAGCACCAATGGCGAAGGCGCTACGCCAAAATACGCATGGTTTCTTATGTTATCCCTAAGACGACTTGAAGGCAAAAGCGTAAGTGCTGATGCAATAATTAGTCAGCTTACCTGGCTACTTCATTTCTCTGAATCATCCACCTTAATTAACGCTGAGTCATCTACTTTATACGCTTTTGCCATCCCTCATAATTAGCTTTGATTCCACCTAATTTGCTTTGTCATCCCTCTTAATTCCACTTGATTCCTCTTAATTCGCATGTCACCCATCTGAATTCGCTTCGATTCCTCTTAATTTGCTTCGTCCTCCTTTTAGGAGCGAAGCTCCTTATAGCGGCACCCGTTCCGTCCCCGTCGTCGTAGTAGTAGTGTGTAACCAGTCTGAGAAAAATGAGAAAAAAATTCCGAAGTTGTGTCCGTAGCGCGGAATCGAACCAGGGACCCCTCGCTTCCGAGCGCGCGGCGTTAGCCCACTACGCCACGAAGCGCACATAGACACACGCACCACGATGGCAATAAATACCCAACATTACCGAAAGGCCGCGTTTCTAGCGCGTTTCTAACGCGTTTGTGCTAGCGCGTTACGGCCCGTGTAAGAAGCTGGTGTAAGACGCTGTGGCCTCTCCGCCTTACCTTCAACGCGTTTCGAACGCGCTGCCCAAGGCGGTGGCAAGTCAAGTTCATGATGATAAGTGGTTCTTGAGGGAAAGGGAAAGGTTGGCGCTATCTTCTGCAGTTCATGTCGAGGAGCGTTTATGAATACGGGGGTACTCTCTCAGCAGTCATGTGATGGCGTCGGCAAACGCGGTGCACGTTCCGGCATGTGTAAATGGCTGCGTAAGACGCTGTGGCCGCTACCCCTTACTAGAGAGTACTGCACGTTTCTAACGCGTTTGTGCTAGCGTCCCCTTAAGCGGGAGATCCGATGATTCCCTCCGGAGCTTCGCCCACTCATCATCATTCACCCCGTGGATATGCTGTGATTTTTTTTAATTCAATCCGATTTCTCTTAATTCGCTGTTATTCTCTTAATTCGCTTAGTAATCCACTTGACTACGCTTTGCTTACTCTTAATTCACTTTGATTCCAGTTAAATTGCATCCATACATCTGAATTCAATTCATTCCTCTTAAAATCGCGTTGTCCTCCTTCTCAATTTGCTGTCATTCTTCTGAATTTGCCTTGAATACTCTTAATTATTTGGCTTAGTCATCCTTCTTAATTCGCTTTGTCATCCACTCATGCCCAGTCCTGCATGGGCCCGATTAACTGCCTTTAACTCGCCTGAGTCATCCACTTAATTCGCTTAGTCATCCCTGTTAATTTGCTGAGTCATCCACATAATTCGCTTTATCACCCATGTTGTTTGCTAAGGGGGGTATGAGCCATTCCTGATTATAGTTTCTGTGCCTTTCGTGTAGTACACGCGTTTTCGCTCAAGGACTTTGAAGGTCTACTGAACTATGAGACTTATAATAAAGATTTCTCCTTAAGTACGCTCTGCCTTATATTGGTCAGTGCCGGTCGCGCGGTTCTACGAGTTTGTGCACCGGTGGAGACGCTGGCCCCAAAGAATTCTCGGAAAATCGCAAACATCCTGACATAATTTTACTGTTTTAATCAACTGATTGACAATTATAGGATGTGTGAGCTAAAGGGCATGCACTGCGAACAAAATAACGTTGTGGCTATTCCGACTTTTTCACGATCAAGTGTATTTGAAAAGGCTCTCTGTTGAAGAGGTATCAAAGGATGCATTCCGCATGGGGTTTGTTTAGAACTCCACAGGGTTTGTTACACGTTGGGACTTGGCTCCATTGGCACTCGTTAATCATTTCATTTGTTGCGTTGAGAGACGAAGTACCGAAGGAGATGCCGAACTATGTGAAGGAGTAGTACTGGCGTAGCTACAGTTTACTAGAATTGGGCAATGTAACGACCGCGCTCCTTGGGCGACTGTAGCGGCGGCGAAAGTAGCGGCGGCGCTGTGATCGGCGACTACGGGGAGGCGCGCATCGAACGAAGCCTACGCGGCATGTGGACTCTAAAGGCTACTGGAGGGAACGCCATGGGCGTCGAGACGAGCGGACGTCTCCGCATCGGCTCCGCCTTCTGATATGCTTTTTGCCGGTCTACTGTGTGAAATCTTCCCTATTTTTGTCACCAACGTTTTCGCTACGTCTAGGGGAACACCCGGATACCAGTTTTGGCCCGGGCCACCCAGAGTTTTTTTCCTTTTTCGACCAACGTTTCGCCTCGCTCGCTAGGCCTCAAGTGTGCTGAACACGACTACGTACCCCTGCGCCGGCGCGTCCCGCCGCGGCGCCGATATCATGCTGAGGCCATGGTGGAGGGAGAACTAATCACTCAAGAGGAAGCCAGCGCGCCTGGCTGGATCGAAGCAATTCGACGTCGAGCAACATCTTCAACTACTACGGCAAGCCAGCCGGCGCCCGCACTGGCGCCCTGCGAACCGGAGCTGCGACGAGGGTTGCAGCCGCCAGCCGGCTCCCCCCGCTGCCAACGGATCATCACCGTGTCATCGTCCGCCCCGGAGGTGGACTGGATGTGCGTAAGTGCAACAAGCTTAAGTTCTTACAAGCTCTACTATTCGCTGCACGACTCCCGCCAACGGCGGCAGAGGAAGATATCGTTTGCACTAACGAGACACAGAATATCTTTGTGATCAGCAAGTTGAGCTTACAAACGGCCGAAGCGTACGCTAAAGTACGACAAATTGTTCTCATGGAGCGAGCGCATCCAGTATCCGCTTACGTAGTCGCCTCTGGCACCACCAGCCGAGGCGTAGTCCGAGGGGTCGACGCTGACCTTCCAGACTCAGAGCTACAACGCCTGTTCGTCTCATCACACAACCCCACGTTAATGGGGGTATGACGAATCAAGGATACAACCACCATCATCCTTCTCTTCGACGGACACAAAGTCCCCAACTATGTGCGCTGCGGCATGCTTCTGCTGCGTTGCACGCTCTACAAGCGACAGATCGACACCTGCCGCAACTGCGGCCGAGTCGGGCATCGACAAGACGTCTGCCCTACTCCATCTGAGGAAGTCTGTGAACACTGCGGTATCAAACCCACCGGACCCGACCATGTGTGCGTTACACCCAAGTGCGCGTTGTGTGGCGAGGCCCATATTACGGGCGACCGCACATGCCGAAATCGCTATCAAATCCCTTACGTCGTTCGACGTCGACGCCGCCGCAGACGCCGGCGCAACAACAACCAACAGACCCAAGGAGGCTCGGCCAAGCAACAGCCAACGCCCAAGCAACCAGCCCCGAGTCAACCGACGAAGCACCTGCCTACCACCACCAAGAGTCCGACTGCAACACCTACCTGGGCCAACCGAGTCGCCGGTAAAGGTGAGACTCGCGGTTCCGCGCGCACGGGTAACTTGCCACAGCATGAGAAAGATGAGATTCAAGAGCTCAAACGCGAGCTAGCGTTTCTGCGCAAAGAAAACGCAGAATTCAAAGCACTTATTCGAAACCTGCAGCAGCCGA
Organism: Dermacentor silvarum; assembly: GCF_013339745.2. Classification (NCBI taxonomy): domain Eukaryota; kingdom Metazoa; phylum Arthropoda; class Arachnida; order Ixodida; family Ixodidae; genus Dermacentor; species Dermacentor silvarum. The sequence goes on along the minus strand of NC_051156.1, from coordinate 80,028,215 downwards.
GAGAAGGCGTTGTCGAGGCACCGACGCCCGTCGCTCCGGCTGTTGAACCCGTCCCCACTACCTCGTCGAACGCCAATCGCGCCGCGAAGCGTCGCGCGGCCGAGGACCCGGCCGACGAGCCCGTTACTATGTCTAACTTCATGGAGGCACTCGCCCGCCTCCGCGCAGACATTGCGGCAGACCGAGCTGCCGATATGACTCCACACACCCTCCAGCTCACCGAGCTCCACGCGCGGTTACAAATATAGAAGGACAGCACGCGGCGGTTCATGCGCCAACCCCTATGCAGTTCATCAGGGCTAACACAGCAATCTTGTAATTTGGCAATGGAATTCCTTCAGCTTCCCAAGCGGAAGGCAGCTTTGCAACAATTCCTTCAATCTAGCGCCAGCGGCCCTGCCGTATTCTCTTACAAGAAACGCTAACCGCCGACCCCGTTTGCGTGCCTATCGCACCGAAGCGGACCATCGCGTTGGGAACGCGAGGGATAGCGACGCTCTCGCCAAAGTTACTCATATGTTCGCCACGAGGTCCGCCCCGATCTCAAAGACGAACACATTATGATAGAGTTCATCCCAAATTCAAAGCTTAAACAGTCAGTTTTTATTCTTAACGTATATAGTACCACCCAGAACACCAACTACATTTCAGGTCCTCTTTCATCGCGCGAGCAAAATTGCAGGGGACCATGCTCATAAGGGGGAGACTTTAATGCCACGCATCCAGACTTTGGGTACCGCGGCTCTTCCCGTAAGGGCACTGCCTGGTATCACAAATGCACACACCATAGACTCACGCTCCTAACAGATCCAACTTCAGCCACACGGGTAGGTAACTCGGTTACGCGCGATAGCACCCCGGACCTCACGATGTTAGGCACGCGGGACAACCCACGTGGACTAACCTAGGTGAGAATCTGGGCAGTGATCATTACATTATACAGACGAACGTAAACGTCACTACAAACAAAATCAGACAGTTTCGCATTACGACTGGATCGTTTTCGAGATCTCAGGAACGCGACGACACTCACTACAAAACCCTAGCAGAACCCTCGCACGACTCAAGAGGACGTTGCAAACTCGACTCAGGATGTTGAAACCGAACTGGAGGTCGAGCGAATGGATAGCCGGCTAGCTCACCTACTCGAAGCTAAAAATCACTGCACGCGAAATGGCGCACGCAGAAGCTCATCGTAACCTTCGTAAAAGATAGCTGACTCATCGTCAATCGAGGCACATTGCCGTAACCTACAGCGTCAGCACTGGGACGAAGTGTGTAACTCGGTCGATGGTCAAATGAAACGGGGCCAATGGAACCTATTGAAACACTTACTAGGTGACAAACCGTCGACAGCATCCCAACAACTCACGATAGACCGACTACCACAAACTCAAAATCTCGGGTAAGACCGACACTCAAATCACCGACGAGCTAGCTGCGCGTTACCTATGTACCGAACCTAGCTCCCCATCCGATTACCCGCCTGCCCCGACGCTACGGAGGAGGATCCACTAGGATCCTCCTCCGTAGCTACTCATCACTACACACATCGCTACCATCGAATACGTCACATCAGCCAAACACATCAATGGCGAGTACAGAACATTTTATAAATAACCATTAGAACACTGATGTTAACTACATTGAAAAAATAACCAACACTACATATATCGCGTACAAAAACCGTAAATAAACTAAGATTAGCAATGGCTTCCTTCTAAATAGTCCATGATCATCTAGAGAGATGCAACAGACCTTTTTCCTGCAGTGACTCAAACATGCTGATGGCGACGATAATGTAGAGTGTGGTGTAACCTGCAAAGCAAGTCACTTTACGGCAAGTTGACGCCAGCCACAGTCTTGCTGCCATATTCATAGTCTGAATCATCAGCTCGTTTAGCCAGCGCAGGTAGATTCGCAGTCGCATGACAATAAAACGGCACATCAATTTTCGCATTACGCTTGGGTGGTCAGTGCACTCACTAGGTAGTAGAGAAACCGATCGCTCGATAAGACTCGTAAAAGTCTTGATTGGGTAACTCAAACGAAAAATTTCCTCTTCCTCTGAAATTTCTTGAGCAGACTTTCGCAGGAAGAAACAAAGTGCAGTACTGTACGGCTCACATATACCGATTTCTGGAGCCTTGCTTGTACTACTTCAGCTGCACGAGAGCATGCTAATCAGAAGGCTCATCAGAAGGCTCATCAGCAGTCAGGGTTCGTATGCAGCTAGAGCAGGGTTTGTTGTGGAGATGAATGGTTCACCAAATCCTGCCAAATGGCAACGATGTCACTTTCAACTGGAGACAATGGCCCAACCTCTGCGCAGTCATCTGCGTCCGAGGGATCTTGGAATTCTGCCCTCACTTCTTGTATCTCTGCACAAAAGTCCACCAGTAGTTCACCAAGAAGTCTACGATAGTCCTCAGTTGCTGTCGTCGGCTTCATAACCTGAGTTTTTAGGTACCTTGAGGAACTGGCTAACTGATACGATTTTGAGTGCATTTTTGACATCATATGCACTGGGCACCGGAGAGATCATTCGGATGATGGAAAACAAGTTTTCGAGGCATCTTGCGCCAACCTTCCTGTCAAGAAGAGTATAACCAGTTTCTTGAGCAGATATGAAGCAGTTGAAGCACGACAACAGTGGACATTAGCACCCCACCCTGGCATGGCTTCTACACCTTTTTGATGCCAATGCCTAAGCTCTCAACGACTTCAACAGCGAGTTTAAGCGTTTAAATGGACTCTTCATATCTAATTTTATTTAACAAACTTGGAGCAACAACATGGTGCCGTGCAGTCATGATTGTGTACCAAATAAAAATTGTTTTAAAAAAACCAGGCTGTTGTTCCAGCTTCAGGCGGGAGCTTCTTCTTTTCCACAAGGTACCTGACAGCTGCAGGTGCTTCACGGAAGAGCTGAACTGCCACGCCTACTTTCATCTTTGTGAAGTGGCCGTTCGAAACATGGAGAGTACTTAGATTGGGAGCCACTTTTAACTGCCCCATGTCTAACTTTAGCACTGCTTCAACGTACTCAATCGACACATCTCTGCTTGGTAAATTGTACTTGGCCACTATTTCGTCCATGACTTGCATCGGATCTTTCCGTACGAGGTGCCCTCTGAAATTCTTTAGAACGTGTGAAGGTCTTCATAAAGAACAGCGACTAGTATTGTCCCATGGATTGGGACATGGCAACGTAATGACAAAATAGCGGGAACTTGACAGGTTTAGGCTTCGCCACATTGCACGGTTGGGACTCCCCATGTCGCAGGTCACGCAAAGCACACGCAATGAAATATCTGCACAAAGCCTATTAAATGATTAAATGGATAACAAAGTCTCTTAACTTCTCCCATTCACAAAAGCGCCCGTTTAAGTGATAAGCGATTACCTGCTTCCAGCGCTTGTTTAGGCCACCAACCATGAAGACCATACGTGGTTTGCTGCTTGTCAGTTTTCAGATAGCGTCGTCTTGCCAAGAAAGCCATCACCACTTCTGTCTAGCTCGACACCCTTACGAATCCCCATTTCGTCCAGGAATAAAACGCTATCTTTTTCGGTGTCGACATCGCAGCCAGCTATTTTTTCATCATGCTTATGATCTCAGTCAGACACCGGGCTTAAATGACAGGTGCTGTATTCGTCTGCAAAGCGTTTCTGCGTGACGGAAGAGGGTTGCCTTGTTCTAAAAGCAAGTCATATCCAGCAGAGCCGCAGGTAACTTGAGCGCAACGCTTTCTTTATCGTTTCTGCACTCCATGTGCTGCCTTTTCGGCTTTTTCTTTCCAAGGCAGCCTTCTGATCCTCGTTCAGAAACTTTAGGTTTTTGGTCAGCGTAGCAAAGGCTTTTTTCCAGCCGCTTCGTCTTTCTGGTAGTTGTCTTCAACTTCTTTTTCACTGACAACAAGCTTTCAGCAATTCAGTGTTTTTTCTTTTCATGTCTTGCAGAGCCTTTCGTAGCTCACATGCCGAAAGCGAGATCTCTCAGTGCACTCACGCTCACCTTGCAGTTTCTTCCAAAAAGGAGCTACTATCTAGAGTGTCTTCTGCGGTATCGTCAAGGTCAACTTCTTGAGCAATACTTGAGGAAGGGTTGTTTTCCGTACCAGCAAGTACACATGCAGCAGGCCGCCTCGCAGGAGGTCTTCTTCGCTAAGGCCGAGCTGAAATGAAAAGAACAAAAAAAAACATTCCTTGTATTGCGTCCACTAAAGATTGCGGATATCATGTGCCACAGTACAATTATTATTCACGTCGAAATTGAAACAGCGTGGGCAGGGCTGTTGACTTTAACAGACGGCGCCCATCCTGTCGATTTCCCTCGTACTGGTCCTCTTCAAAGTGTTTCTAAGTAAAGTAAAACAACAAAAAGCGATTATTGACCTTTAAACTGATATTAAAGGTTGCCTTGTAAATAAATAGAACCCATTACAGTGCTTAAAAATAAATTTTCGCAGAAGTAATGCTGTATTACCTCGCTTCACACGTTTCGAAGAAATTCACTGGCTACAACAGACACCATGCCAGAAAGCGCCGAAACATTCTGGTCCCATGATGCCCCTTAACTCTACTACACCTGGGCATACGTGCACAGGCATTTAAAAACCGTCACAGTACCCACTACGATCGGGAATGAGCACGAATGACCATCGGCTTACGGGCACCATATACCGGCCAGTTACAGTAACGTCGGTGATATATAGAATGGCAATGCAAGCCATAAAATTAGAGCTGTCAAAGTGGGTAGAGAAAAACGATGTATTGGGGGAACTACAGAATGGGTTCAGGCCAGGCAGACGCCTAGAGGATAATATGTTTGTACTAACTCAGTGCATAGAGATTTCAGTAGCTCAGAAAAGACCTTCATGGATAGCATTCTAGATATTAAAGGAGCTTATGACAACGTATACAGGGAATTGTTGTGGGATATTCTTCAATACAAAGGCATAGATGACGATTTCGTGGAGCTGCTGACGGAGATATACAGAGACTACCAAGTACAAGTGGTATGGGAAGGTTGCAAAGGAAATGAAATGGTGGGAATTCACCAAGGACTGAAGCAAGGCTGCCCTCTGTCACCATTGTTGTTCATGCTTTACGTCAAGGGTATAGAAGACGACTGGAAAACAGCGAATTAGGTCTTGATTTATCCTACATGCGTAATGGACAAATGGTGCAACAGAAGGTCCCTGGACTGATGTACGCAGACGACATTGTGCTACTAGCGGACAACAAAAAAGATTTGCAGATACTTGCGAATATCTGTGGCAACACAGCAACAAATCTAGGCCTTAAGTTTTGCACAGAGAAATCAGGAATTATGATCTTTAATGAAGAGACGAGTAACTTCGTGGTGTCAATTCTACAGCAAGTAATACCCGTAGTGAAGCAATATAAGTACCTCGGAGTAAACATAAACGAAGGAAAGAATTACTCAAGCATCCACCAAGATAATCTGAAAATAAAGGGTAAGCGGAATGCAGCAATAATGAAACACAGATCACTGTGGGGCCACAAGAAGTATGAGGTGGTGCGTGGAATCTGGAAAGGAGTAATGGTGCCCCGCGCTAACATTCGCAAATGCCATCCTATGCTTAAAATCGGATATCTTGTCGGGTTTGGAAGTTAACCAAAGATCAGTAGGCCGGTTGGCTTTGGGAGCCCACGGTAATACCACAAATGAGGCAGTGCAGGGTGACATGGGTTGGCCTCTTTTGAGGTCAGAGAAGCACAGAGCAAAGTTAGTTTTGAAGAAAGGCTCAGGAACATGGATGAAAATAAATGGGCGGCTAAAGCGCACAACATCTCTACATGAAAAGCGTGGACGCAGAATGGAGGAAGACAGGGGCGTAGCCAGGGGGGGGGGGGGGGGGTTCAAACCCCCACCCCGAAATTTTTGCGCAACCCCCCCCCTCCTCCCCACTTACCCACCCTTTGTTCTCGTCGTTGCGCGCTGACATAATTCAAGAAACCAGTGCTACTATCACAATTTCATTCCTGGGCGCTTCCGTTTGGGTTGACAATTACAGCGAATCATTTCTGCATATGGAAAAAACTGTCACGATGTTTGTCAAGGCTTTGACACTCTGTGAGGTTTTGGGCGAGAATGTTGGTGGCCGCATTGCGGCGGACGCATTTTGAAGCAACAAATGCGCAACAAATGAAGCAACAAATACGGCAGCCGCATTTTAGATCAAGGCGAAAATGCTCGAGGCCCGTTTACTTAGATTTAGGTGCACGTTAAAGACCCCAGGTGGTTGAAATTTCCGGTATATATTCCGCCGCTTCCCTTCAGGTGCCGGTTAGGCCGCGCTCACGCAGGATCTTATTAGTCTGCGTGCGAAACGTCTCTTTGCGATTGCGCCCCTACGGAAGGCTGGTAGTTACTGTTGTGTTGTTGAATCCCAGACCAGCATTTACGGAAGGCTGGTAGTTTCTGTTGTGCTTTGGAATCCCAAACCAGCAATGTACACACGAAGGGGTTGATGCCAGCAGTGAAATTCCACTGACTCGCAACAGAATGCACGAAACAGACAGCCGACAAGCATGGATTACTGCTGTGCGCAGTACAGCGTAAGTAAACTCTTGTTGCAGGCGCTGACAGTTCTCGTTGGAGTTCACGCGTCCTGAGAAATTATGTGCACTATGCACTGAGCAAGACCGGAGTTCATTCCTGCATCACTAGTACACGAATCAGTCGAGATTCTGTGAGGTACAAGGCCGCTTCCTGTTTGCACCGGCGTAAGTGAAGCAAAAAATAAGTTGCGCGCACTACTTAAAATGCGTACACATGCCATATCTATGCTGTGCGGTGAAATGTTCTGTACAATTCTGAATCTGTTGACGTAAAGGCAAATGACGGCTGCACGCTTGCACACAGCGGAAGACACAGCGGCCCATGCACTTGCCGCAGGAAATGCAACCCCCTCGTATGAGGGAGCAGGGCGAAGAAAGCTTGGAAAAAAAACGCATTACGTGTTTTTGAGCCTATTTAAGTTTTCTAGCGCAAAGACGCAGCGAACCAACTATTGCTATGGGAGCATGTATAGCCTGGTCACACGTGCATTTTCACCTGTATAGCCGCCCTTGACTTGTTAAACGAACTTCGCCCCGACGAGCACGACGCCATCTACGCTTAACGGAGATTAACAATTAATGATTTCTTCTCCGATCGGTCGGGTCGTCTCAATAATGCGTTTTCGAAGACTAGTCCATTCAGTGGCACGATGAGAAACCATTGCTCCAAACGCCCACTTTAGCTGTCGCACTTACTGTATTTTACTGCGTTTACTTTTACTTAATTTCAGCACAAGCACACGCCGGGGGGGGGGGGGGGGGGGGGGGGGGCCATGTCTTTGATATACATATATAGAGTCTGCTTAAACTACCAATATTTATTATCAATCTCGTCACGTAGAGGAAAGCAGACGCTACCCCCCCCCCGGGAACCCCCCCCCCCGAAAAAAATTTCTGGCTACACCCCTGGAGGAAGAGATCACGGAAGTTGGCAACCAAGTACAGGATAATCGAAACTGTAAATAGACAACCAGGCGTCATGAGAAAGAAAGTGAGCGAAATAGAGACCGTGAATTGGACGCAAAGAATGGAAACAAAAAAGGACAATGGAGATTTACAAGAATGAGAATAAAGAAATTAGAAGGGAAAATCTGTACGATAACACAAAGGGCAGTGCCTTGCTATTTGAGGCTCGAACCGGTTGCCTAAGGACCAAAACATACCGGAGCAAATATTCGGAACTAGATGAGGCATGTGTATGCTGCAGTAAAGATCCAGAGACCTCTCAGCACATCCTAATGGAACGCGACGGGATCCACCCAGCGAGAACCGTAGGTAACGTGCAACTCCCAGAAGCGCTTGCGTTTAAAGTGGAAGGAAACATCAACAGATCAGCCGTAGAGATAAGCAAAAGACGATTAGAGTACTGGTGGAAAAAAAGCAGGGAAAAGATGGATACGACCTGATCCCTTAAAATCATAGCAGCGGTACAAGGTAAATGTTAGAAAAAGAAAAATAATGAGAAGTATACAAAAATGCTAGATAAAGAACATGTATAGTATACCTGATTAAATCAAGCAGGCTAGGTTATTATTTGTCGCCGCATTGTATTGTCACGTAGTAGTGACGATGAAGCAAACAGTCGTAAAACTGGGAATGACGAAACTGATTCTTTATTGGGCGAACCTGTGCCCACAAAAGCAAGTTACACTTGAAGCACAACGATAGCGGCGAAGCACAGTCGGCGATCGTCGAAATCTGATCAGCGGCGAAACGCGTCGGCTTTTATACCTGAGTCATCGAAGGTTCCAGATTAATCCCTGATGCCCGCGTGTCTTCCAGAAAGTTCTAGACAATTCGCGTCGCTCATACAATCAGATTACATGGGCGTCGGTGACCACAGACGACGGATAGAAGCATTGATAACGTCCGAGAAGCTTCCAATGCAGGCGCGTCCTGCGCCGAGCGATAACGTTTAACATTTGTCAGCCAATGTTGAAAGCGGCCACCGGTGAAAGATAAACATGTGTACGTGTCAGTATCAAAGGGGATGCCAATAAATCATCATCATCATCACCGTAAGGAGCCTACGTAAGGAGCCTACGGATGACGCGAGCCTGACCAGCCCGCGTAATCCGAGCGCTGACCAACCAGCTTACCCACGTCAGCTCCCTGCCCTGAAAGCCCTGGCCAGCCCACCGTCCTCGGCACCTTGCCTAATTGCTATCCTCAGGGCTCTGCCTAATCCACCGTCATCCACCTAGCTTCACGAGAGATGGCTCTTTGGCACTGGCTTGAAAATAAACCGCTTTAACGCAACCCAGCGTCACCCATTTAGGTGAATGGAAAATACCTCTTAGTGCTTATTTATTGTCAATAAACTGCTATAAAATTGTCTTGCAGTATTTTTTATTATTATTTGCATGCGTAGAGGACTTCTGATTCTTGACCTAATATATTTATATCGCGTTTTCTTAGCGACAATCGATATAGCCAGTATGGGGACAATTGCTATCAAAACAGCCAATAGCAAAAGGATCGCAGTAATAATGGCCGCAATCTCTAGAACCAGCATATTCACAATATTCATCATGCAAGGGGGATTACCCGAAAGCTGCCATTAATAGTGGCAACGAAATGGCTGATCGCTGGTACTGCGCTAGCGAAGCAATGGCTGCTGCATTGGAATAATATTCGACCTATCTTGATTTCAACTCTGGGCCAGCCTTGGATTGGGTTGCACTTTGCCAATATACCAGCATTGGTTAAGGACTGATACCAATTTCTGCCAGAATTGGGCCATGCTTGGACCATTGGTGGTGTGCTGCCTGGGAAGTGTTGCTTTCTCTCTCTCGCTCTACGAACTGTCGTCCCGGACTATACAGGACTGCCTAGTCGCTGCATACACAGCCCTCATTCACTGGTAACACCACCACAGGTAGTAAAGCACTGTCAGGGGTGGGTGCTTATTGTTTACCAACATTGCACGTTGGGATTGTTGGGATAACATGATGGCGGTAAAAGGCGTAGCGCATGAGAAAAAGGACACAAGAAGAAGCACACAGACAACACACATCGATTAGTTATTCTAGCGCCACACGTGTGTGTTGTTTGCGTTCTTCTTCTTCTTGCCTCCTGTTTCTGATGCGCTACGCCTTTTCCCTCCAGCCTATTGTTTGTCAGGGTTCTGGTTTGGTAAAAAAAATGACGCATGGACTGCGTTTGTCGCGTAATTTTCTTTCACATTAACAGCGGAGCTGTTTAAGCTTTTCATTTTCCTGCATAGCGTTCGCAAAAACTCGCCTAGCGATGACGTCACTGCGCACAGCTACGCCTAGCTTCACCTTGCGATAGCCAATCCATAGCCAATCAATAGGTAATTGATAATCGACAAGTAATCAATAAATTCCGGAAAATGCTGGGGATGACTTGGTAGTGCTTTGCCTAGTCCAAATTGCGTGGCCAATACCTTGCGATAGTAAATTGACAGCCAATCAATAGCTAAACGATAATCGCTCAATAATAAAGAAATTCCGGAAAATGCTGGGGATGACTTGGTAGTGCTTATCCTAGCCCAAATACATGGCCAATATCTTTCGATAGTAGCACTGACGATTGGGCGAGTTGGTACAGATGCATGGCTTCAAAACGGCGCAACAAGGAAGACGAAAAGACGAAAGATTGCGTGATCTTTCGTCTTTTCGTCTTCCTTGTTGCGCCGTGTTGAAGTCATGCACCTTGCGATAGCCAATCAATAGGCAATCGATAATCGATCAATAATCAATCAATTCCGGAGAAGTGTAACCCGTAAGGCCAGGACCAGCTAGGTGCCGATCGGCTCCACTGTTTCTTTAAGCCTTGCCCCACTAGTGCAAGCTATGCAAATTTGTTTTATATATATATAGATGAAATATTTAGCCGCGTTGTGCACCCGTAGCAGAAAAAAAAATATAAGGTTGATTCCTCTTTCATTGGAATTGGTAGAACAAGAAAGAAAAACGTGTCTTCACAGAAGGTATTGCATTTTTGCTTCGTGAACTCACGGTCCGCTGCAGCGAAAGGCGCACGATTTCTGGGCCGGCAACCATGTTGCAGGTTTGCTTAGCGCGCGCCGTCCTGCTGGCGAGTGGCTTCGGCGAAGGTGCGAGCATTCTAGTCCGGCTCTGTAGTGGCTACGGCAGCCAGTCGAGCTGTGACGCGCACAGCTGCAGGAATTCCAGTGGCAGAGTTCGCACCGTGCGCCGCGAGAGAGAGAGAGAAAATGACTTTATTGACATTAATCCGGCATGTAGGGGTGGATCAGGCCACGTAGGGCTCCATCAACCCCCTATCTCACTAGACCTCAGCGCGGACCGGTCCGGCGCTAGCTACTAGGAGTTGCCTCCGTTCGCTTTTGCCGGGCCAGGGCCGCGTCGAGCCGCTGGGTGGCTTGGAGTTGCGCCTGATGGTCAGGCGAACTGATGTAGTGTTCCATGTCCGGTGGCAGAGAGTCCCGCACGGTTCCCCCCGCACACGCGTCACACCCCCACAGCACGTGGGCTAAGGTTGCCAGTTCTCGCGCACACACACTGCACGTAGCACTTTCAAACAGTCCGGGACACATGTGCCGGGCTAGGGCCGGCGTGAGTACTGTTTCAGTCTGTAGCTGTCGTAAGAGGAC